>NW_027286874.1:7526214-7801214 GCF_022747635.1 Hetaerina americana | reverse complement strand
CCTCGTGCGTGCTTGCTATGTGTATGAAATACTGTAGGTTTTAGGTGTGACGTCCCTCCTTCCCTCCCAACCTCCGCCATCTCACATTTGTAACACTTTGCCAGATACCTCCATCCCCCTTCCAATGTTATGCAATTTAAAGGGAAATCATTAGAGACTTAGGGCTGACTCTTTTAAATAATATTTCTTTAAGCCGTAAAGGGTTTATAAGGGGTAAAAAAAACTCTTAACAGCTCAAGGAAATATTATTTAATAAAGTCAGTATAAAAAGACACCGTAAGAAGCTCAATTTAGCCTTCCTAGGGGCTTGAGAATAAACCAAGACAACACGTATGAATTACAATACATACTATAGGAACATAATCCAGTTTGGCTAACAAAAATTATAGGCACATGGTTTTTAAGGAAAAAGGTAGCGCCATTAATTATACTTTCTTGAAAAATGTACCCACATTGTTCTCTCTAGAAAAGAAACGGACGAGAGAGTTGCATATATGTACTGGTATGAACTACGAGGGTCATCCGGAAAGTAGTACCCGTTCGTGAAATAAAGACACAAAAGTAAATATTAACAAACATAAAAAATTTTATTTGAAAGAGGATACTTTAAACTACTTCTCAACATAATCTCCAAGCAAATTAAGGCATTTGTCATAACGTGTGACAAGTTTCTGTATTCCTGCTGCATAGTCCTTCGCCGCCAGCTCATTGAGATACGCGAGGGACCCATCTTGCACAAATTTTTGCATAATGCAGATGGTGTTTAACAATTTCATGAACAATTGTTCGAGAAACATTGGGAAAATGCTCACAGATGTCATCAATTGTGACGCGCCGATCGTTCCTCACGAATTCGTCAACTGAGCTCACCAGTTGGTCTGTAATGACAGACGGTCTCTCCGAACGCTCATCGTCGTGTGTGTTCCCCCTCCCCATGTTGAAGTTGCGACACCACCGCCGAACAGACGACTCGTCCATTACATTGTCTCCATACACCTCCTTTAATTGGCGATGAATATCACATGGGCGAACGTTTCTTGCATTGAGGAATTTAATCACTGCCCTCACTTCACAACTGGCGGCGTTCTCAATTTTTTTAAACATTGTAAACAATCACAGAAACAACACAGGCAATGCTAGCGTCACGCAACTTGGCTCAGAGAAGGCAGACAAGCCACTGAAGCTATCTGACCTCGTCCAGCGGCTACTCGCGTCGTCAGCACTTCATGCGGCACGAACGGGTACTACTTTCCGGATGACCCTCGTAGTTAAGTAAATGAAAACAAAAGGTGTTTCAACAATAAGTATTCTCAAAATGACTGCATTTTCAAAACAAGTAAATTTCCTTCCAGTTTATGAGGAGGGTTAAGCGATCTATGATAAAAGATTAAGCATTCCAGAATGTGTTTAATTATCACTGATATAGGTTACCTATACACACTCCCCAACGAAAATGTTCAAATTCTATGCTACCTATTTTTGATCCTGATTGATAATGCATTTGGAATTATTTTCCAAGAACAGGCATAATTTTGGCACAAAATGCATATATCTCAACTCTATCATGAATGTAAACTTTGATGTTTCGGCTTACTTTGTACTGACTTAGCCTTAAATGCAAAAGCCTCACATGCAAGAGACAAAATATACTTTGGGCATCACAACACTCATTCCTGGGATTGAAGGAAGACGCAAAATTACTCCCTCATTAAAAAATCTAAGCAATTTTGATCTTACCCATAAAACATACACCGAAGTGATATTAACATATTGAAAATAAATATGGGTTTATTTCCTGTGAATATCAGTTCAATGGGACCTTAATCAATGAAGTAAAATCATTGACTATTATCGAAGAATAGGTAAATAAGTGTGTGACAACGAGAATCTGACAACAGCTTTACGTGTCAGCAATTACAATATTATGAAAAGTTTGCACTTAAAAAGAGATATAACATACTTAACTTGAGATACGAGACACATCGAAGCGGCTATCAGTCAATACGGAGATATACCAATGCAATCCATCAAATAAGCAAACCATCATTAGTTTTAAAATTTTTATTGCATCCGAGCACAAACCACGTGGACTGTGCAACATCGCATTTGGGCCGATAAAAAGACGAGCCCCCACAAAAATTTTTCGTCGACTCGGCGAGACTACCAACACAAGTAGCCGGCGAGAAGACGTGAGCAGGAGAGAGAGACAGAGAGAAAGACAAAGGTTGAGTGTACTCCGGGGAGGGAGCGGGGTGGACGGGAAGGGAGAGGGAGGGAGGCGAGTAAGCGACGCATAATCGAGATGAATGGAGTGCTCGTACCGGCGTGCGTGTGCGTGCGTAATGTGTGTGTGTGTGTTTGTATGCACGCTCTGCTCGACCCCCTTCGCATACACTCCTTCACCCATCCCCCCTCCTCGGCACGCTCCCGCATAAATACACGCGCGCGCGCGACCACTCGTCCTGTGTCACGAGACACGTCACCACTCACGGTGGAGGGCGAGGGGGAGGGAAGGGGCGGTCGAGAGGGTCAGAAGGGCTGGGCGCGCGTGAAGATGGCCACAATCCCGCCTCTCCCACCCCTCCCCACCGACTCCCCCGCACGCCAAATGTCTTCCCCCCCCCCACGCACGCCTCCCTCCTCTCCACCGCCGACGCCCACGCCCTCCCTCTCGCCCCCTCACCACGTCCCCCGGGCGCTGATCTTCACAATGCTTCCCCCAACTACCCCTTGTCTCCGCCTCTCTCTCACTCCATCTGTCCCCTTGCCCCACCTTGCACACCCTATTCCTCCACCCACCCCGCACTCTCCTGCCTCCCATCCTCTCCCCTCCATCCTTCCGCTCCCTTTCTCCTCCTTCCCCGGTCGGAGGCTACCTTGCTCGGGGCTGTTCTCTCGAGGCGGGCGCGGAGGAATGCCCTCCCCGCAGATGAGGGAGAAGGAAAAGAGGAGGAAAGGGAGGGCCAAAGAGGGAAGAAGCAATACGGCGAATCGATGAAAAGTCCACCCTTTCCCCTACCCTCTCCCCGACGAGGCCAACTACCCCCGCTCCTCCTCGCAATTCTTCCTCCCTTCCGCCAGGCTCCTCTTCCCTCGCTCCCAAACTCCTTCCTCCCTTCTCTTCCTTCCAACTACCCCGACTCCGCTCTCTTGCTAGCTCCCTCTGCTCTCTCCAACCCCAAAAAACCTCATCCTGACTATACCCTCTCCGTCAGGTCCTCTCCACCGCCCGTTGTTATGTCCCGTGCCCCCGAACCCCACCTATACTACCTCACCCTCCCCCTTCCCTCTTTGAACAATCAAACCCAACCCCGCCAACATTGTCCACTCCGGCCTTGCATATGCATCCGCTCCCTTACGTGCTTTTGCTTTGGACTAATTTCTCCATGAAGGTACCCGTGTGAGAAAGCACACTAGTCCTACAAGCCACAACTGCTTCTCCCATAAATTAGAGTGTTCTTCTGTGCTCATGTGGCCCTGAGCGAGAAAATATTGAGTCAAGGAGATGCTTAAGTTAATTATTGTATGAGAGGAGCTCCATCCACCCCGGTGCAGGTTTATCTATATTCTAAATATGATCTATGATCAAAATTTTCCAGGCACAAAATTAAACCCCGCTTTATAATAACGATGACCATGGTAAATATATATGTTTGAATGTTTACAGATGTAAAAAAGAATAAACTTTTACTTAAGGGCAGGGCGAAAATAAGTTGATTAAATTGGTTCATTCAATTTTTTATCCGAGTTTTAATTCATTACAGGCTAATATTTCATTGTGACTAAATAAAAAATATAAAAAAACAACCGTACATACATGTATGAAGGAAGAGTGGCTCTCCTGCGCTTGTAAACGTTTAGCGGAGGGAAACTAATACAACCTTAGCACTTTTGATAAATAGTGAGTGTGGGTTTTGACACATAATATCAATGTTTGCAGTTTAACGTAAATATTCCAAAACTTTCGTTTTGAAGCCAGCTGATCAAGAATTTATTATTTGAACATTTCATCGAAAACTTACAGATTTTAGATTTTTAATGGAAATATCTATTACACCTCAGGTAATGCGGCATTAACAATTTTTCAGGTGTTTACCTTCTTTTAATAACCATTAAATTTTTTACTCACGGTATACTTATGGTTTTAAAGGAAATACATGATTACTAAAATAAACGAAACTTGCATAATTTTACGTAGAAGAATGTATTGTATTATTACACATTGCGTTTATACCAGCAGTGCATGACTCCTTTTTAAGGTAAAGTTCCCCCAACATGATTCCTTGTTGCTCGAGCAGTTTTCCTCATTCCGTGCCTCTCCCACGTCCTTCCGGCCAACAAGCTCTTTTCCATGCGCCCTTACACACCGCTCCTCCCTCACCCCCCAGCGCCGACGCCTTAGATGCAATTCTCGGCACGACGGTTACGAGAATCGTTCCGAACTCTGTGGAGTAAGAAAGAAGCTCGAAGCTGTGGTGGAGTCGTTGGGAGAGTTGTGGACGAATCACGTCGTCTAGAAGTCCAAACCCCCCTTAGAATGTGAGACGCCCGCACTACAAATGGTCACAATGTCTCTGTAGTCGGTTGCAAGTTTTTATCCCGGTTCCTGAAGTAGTGTCGTTGCACTCTTTAAAAAAAGCTGTGACATTGGTACGGATTTACGTGTGCAAATTTTAAACTAACGATAAAAAGTCCACGGAGAGAGAGAATTATGGCAGGAGACTCATTTCATAGCTTGTGTGACTTCGCACATTAGAGTTTGAGTGGATACACCCTGGATTTTGAAACGAATGGAAATTCAATTTTAGTGGGCAACTGGTTTGGGTCCAAGAAAAATCTTTCAAAATTCAATACAAGTTCACCATCTTTATAGTGGACCACGATAAATTTCGAATCCAAGATTTATTGAGTCCATCTGATGATAAGTATGCTTAAAAATAACTACGGCAGGGCTTACAATTAACAATGACCAAGAACTTCAGAAGGGAGGGAATAATTAATTTAAAAAATAGACTAAATTAAATGGGAAAATCGTAAGATACGGTGCAAATTTATCAACTTCACAATTAAGGTTATATTTTTTCCGGTAAATATTTCCCTGCCAAAATTTTTACAGTGGACATGGTATTATTTTGAATTAAATAAAGCTTCTTAAATAAAAAATTGTTGCCTCAAGCGTAAATTTATGGAATTTACACAGCATATTGAAAGAAACAGAAAGTGAAAAACAGCCTTATTTATGCCAACGTTGTCTTGATGACTTTTCCCAATAAATATTTTTTTTTATATTAATATGTCAACCTTTTCCGTATGTTATAATTTTAATAGGCTCAGACACAAGGTACGACTTGAGCCAACTGACATTGAAAAATTTAGATTGGGAATTAAATACACCTTTTTTTAAGGCAAATCATTGTAAGGAGGAAGTTTAACTTCAGATGAGGCCAAGCATTGGAAAATTGCTATCGTATCATTCAAACAATTTAGACTAATGTTAAAAGAAATATGTAACTCTTAACATCCGAAACTTAATGGCATGCTATTTTATCCAAAGGATCCCGTTAACACTTTAATCAAATCTAGTGTTTTTTGGGAATGAAATAAATATGATTTTATAGTGTCTAATTGGCATAAATGTGTTACAAATTCAGCACCCGTGCTTTAGAAGACGTGAAAGCTTGATAAAGTATAGTTTTTCTAAACTATTCTTTGTAACAGATGTAATTGAGTCGACATAAGTACGTTTGACGTAACGTTAAAGCACGGTTCATCAATCCTACCTGGGCTATATCAAGTTTTCCGACACGAAAATTTAATATAAGATACGCAGCTGCTGATAAAATGTCTGCTTGACATTTCTATTCCGCTAGGATTCTAATTATAGTTCCTCATTCTTCTTAATCAAAAATTCTCCCACTTGTTCATGCTCTCGCCCTTAATGGAGCAAACTTCAATCATACAAGTTCCAATTTATACTTAAATAATGAATGACACATTGAAGCTGGTTGACGAAGAATTAAATTGAATACTACATTATTTTGTACGTTCCTCCACTGTCTTCACTTGGCAAAGCATTCAAATTGAACCAACACTGCAATCCCTCCGGGTAATTAAAATAGCAAATAATATGTTCTTCCAGAATTAAGCAAAATCACTGCAGTGGTAATTTAAAATAGAAGACGTAAACGTGAGGCATCTACAATACCTTTATAACATTATTTTTGTAAATTTACATAAGTAAATTGATTCAAAATATACTGCACATTCATGTAAATCATAGTGAGCCGTTTATTTGTTTATATATTTTCCGTAAAGAAATGACTACATGCCAAAAAATCGGTACGATTTTGATAGATTGCCTTAACACTATACGACCAAGAAGTAGCGAATCGATATATTCTTTGGAGGGGAATATTTTCGAATTAAAACAAAAATAACAATATCTATTTTTTTTGCAAAAAATCCTGGAAATCATACTAATTTTTACACTAATGGCACTCACTTAGGGATTCTGCGGGTGATAATTTCATTATGCACAGGGGACAAAAGTTGCTCAGATTTAGTGTCGGGGACATAATTAATAATAATTATGAACATTATTATGCAAGAAAAATGTTGAAAGGAGAAACATGGCCTCATTCCTTGACCCAGTGATCGTTCCCCTGCGTCTGCTTATATTTGTCTGTTATTCGTTATATGCTTACTTTCCTAAAAATGAGCACCGAAAGAGGATTCATCTTTGAATTTGCGAAAATTCACTAATTCTTGAACCGAGTCATTTTCATATTGGTTCCTAGCTTTTAAATCTAAACCAAATAATATTTTCGATTAAAACCGAAATTTTGTAGAGGATCCATAAATATTGAATATGATAGAGCTTTAATAGATCAAATAAATGACAGCTGTAAGGTTCGTAAATATCTTGCACAGATTTTAATACCAATGATACGATATTCGGAGAATTCTCAAATATATAAAAAAAATCATTAATATAAATTTGAACAAAATTAATGATCAGAGAAACCATAATTTTACCTAACTCAGTCATATTTCACGACATAAATGTGTATTAAACCTCTCAAAAACATCCAGAAAGCCCGTTTTAGGCATGGAATTTTCTACGGTGGATCAGTAACGCCTTGCTACCCTTCGGTTAATAATAAACGATCGTATCATATGGCCAATAAAATTCCAAATTTTCCTTGACGATGGCAATGTGGTTTCTGTGTCATGTTCATAAAAGTTCATAAGAACTTCATTACTAATTTACTCAAATAAATGGACTGCTACGACTAGAAAACATTTTAATTCTGGGTACGCCTTTTAACCACCCACAGAGAAAAACGCCACAATAGTAACAGAAGTAAATAATCGTTTGTCACTTGTAATTTTCCATCCATAAATTGTTGAATTCGTCCCTTAGAAAATGTGCGCTTGTAAATTAAATTGAGCGTATAAAAATTCTTCTTAAAACTTGGCGAGACATAGTAAAATTCTTTCCAGAATTGGCAAATCACCGCTTACCTCGCAGCACCTAACCGAATTTAGTTGTAATAATCTCAAGGAAGAAGATCCTAAGGCCAATAAAAATAATTAGGAAGAACTCCTATACCGGTATTTCGGTCACCAGGTGACCATCAACAGGGAGAAAATCAAATAGGGCACTTGAACTAAGAAGAGGATAGTGCACCAGGCACTGTCCAAAGTCAAGTGGTCACTTGACTTTGGACAGTGCCTGGTGCACTATCCTCTTCTTAGTTCAAGTGCCCTATTTGATTTTCTCCCTGTTGATGGTCACCTGGTGACCGAAATACCGGTATAGGAGTTCTTCCTAATTATTTTTATTGGCCTTAGGATCTTCTTCCTTGAGATTATTACTTTAACAGCCATTAGCTCCACATCTTCCATTTTGAATTTAGTTGTGGTGATTTACAAGTGGCATCATGTTGATAAAGGTACTATGCGTTACATGTGAACTATGAAATACATAAAAACAATAGAGGCAATTTAATACACTATCGCTAAGTGACCGTAATTTAGAGACATTTTCAGCAAAAAAGGATCGATGGTCGGAAACGTTTTGCTTCATTTTAAATAACTGAATTTAAAACAAACCTTGGTTTAGAAAGTCCTGAAGGGCACGAATATATGTTTGCTTGAAATGGAAGGGGGTGCTCCCAGCACGCACATTGCATCCAAAGAATTTGGTCTAATTTCTAAAAAAGGAAAGAACGAGCATTTTCCAATTTCAGCGTTGGGCCGTCTTGGGAAGAAATTCTGAGGCAAGATTCAAGCCAAAGATATTTTACACTCGTATTTGTGTGGGAAAAAGATAAAAGTGAGAATCTGTCTGTGCTAGACTGCGAGACCACGCGGCGATAAAATATCAGTATGGGACGGGTCGTGTAACAGGAAAAATAAGTTGAGAAAGATCAGTGGGGTGTTTATTGCATGATATGACGGAGGGTATAGTCGAGTGATCCATTGAATCGGTTACATCATAGCCATTGTGTTACAGGAATTTGACAACGGCAGAGTAAACCTGATTCCAATGATTGACACATTTGAGGCGGGTGAACTACAAGCACGCAAGGAGTGGTATCACGTGCAATCTTTCTTTCTCTGCCTCCCTCTCCCTCCGTAAACCATCTCCTGTACCCCACCTTCCACCCCACCCGTTCCCATTCCCTCTTCCTTACCAACTGAATTCTTGACTTCGCCGTTATAAAAGCCACATAACGTGGGTCATTTCCCAAGCACTTGTGGGGATTAATTTTTTTCAAAAACCCCACGGGTTCACTTTTGACTGCGGAGACTTTAGCGTATTCGGGAGTATTTGGCGGGAAACGGCGGGAGGTGGAATTTAAGGTCAATAATCGGTCGTTTCTTCTGGAAAGTAATCGCTTGCTCAATTATAAGTGGTGCAGTACAACTTCCGTGAACCATAGACTTTGATATTACCAAGAAGAGGAAGAAATGAAAGAGCACGATAAAAATTCTCACTGAGGAAACTATGAAAGACCGTTACGGTAGGGAATGGAGTTAATCGAACGATAGACGATGCAAAAATATAGAAATCCTTAAGCAGTAGTTCAGCAACTACACAAATCCTAAAGGAAATCTTAAAAAAAATAAATCGTGATTATAATATTGGCGATATTTATTGAAATACAACTGATTTTTCGCATTGACTAAAATCAGTCACTAATCAAGCTGCAATTATATCTTGATACGAAAACCCGAGATAAATATCAAAATTGCTCTCTACTTATCTGTTTATCAAATGAATTGAATCTTAGGAAAACTTGGATAAATTACTTGTTATTGTTAAATTCTGGGAACAAGATAACACAGGCAGTCAAGGGAAATTATATATTTTCAATACACCTAATGCTAATAAATAAGATTTATAGATTAAATATTTATGAAAATGCAATTGTAGCATTAAGTGATATCATATTAACACACACACACACACACACAAACACACACACATATATATATATATATATATATATATATATATATATATATATATATATATATATATATAACACTTTTTGAAAGACTCACGGACGTGAATAATAATGTATAACACTTAGCACTAGTGGACACAGACAAAAACACAGAAACACACAAAAAAAGAGACTCACTATTTTTCGAATTTTCGGTGGTCGTTGCCACCTTTATCAAGGAGGAGAGGGACAGAACTCCCTCTCCTCCTTGATAAAGGAGGAGAGGGAGTTCTAAAGAAGGAATGCGGCCAATTAGAATCATCCTGGAATTTCATTCATGAACGCCGCATAGATTTCCAAAAATCTGCGTCAGGGAAGTGGAAACGATGCTTTTGAGCCAATACAGCATTTAAAATCAATTTCTATTTGTGTCACTGTTCACATTAAAAAGATTCAAAGGCTTTTCACCTCTTATCCGACATTTGGAACGATCGGTAGACATAAGAGAGGTGAAAAAATTTATCTGAAAATAGTCATTATAAACGAATATTCATATAGCTCTAACTTGCCGACTAAGGTTTGATACTGAATGCGTAAGTGTAGAGGTGAAATATCGTTGATAGTTTCATGCCCTTTCACACTGCTTTTGATTGAATGGCCCCTCACTTAATTCCTACGAGAAAAACGATTCTCCTCCTTCCTGTTATTAGCTTTTCCTTGATTCAGATGTGGAACAAGAGCATTCGTTTGAGACTGAACAAATAATTTAACTAAAAGACGGAAATGATATCTTTAATCTACATTCATATTTTTAATAATATCTTAAGGCATTTTAATAAGTTAGCATTAAAAGGTTATATCTTATTATTCTTTGGCCCTAAGATACATTGCTTGAATATTTTTAAATAGACCCGTACTTTGGATTTCTATTTGGATAGGATTGGTTCGTCTCGGTAATGTTTCTTTTAATTCCAATGAATTTTATGAGCACGTCTCCTCTAATTCTCCTTTTATCTGATGGAATGAACGAATCTCTTTTATTTACTTCTATGAATTTTATGAGCACGGTAACGGACATCTTCAATTTTAGTGTACTAACTCGCCAGAGTGGCAATATTTTATGAAGGAGCCTTCTTTGGTAATAGGACATAAAAAATACAATAAGAAAAAAACTAGCGCGTCGCAATCCATAGCGTTACTTGATCAATTCGTCGGTCCTTATGGGGTTCTTTGCTTATATAATATCCACTACACAATCCTATGGCATAAGGTGACGAGAACAGGTAAGCTAAGTAATTAAATTTTATTGGTTTTGATAAAAAAATAGATTCAATCCTGAATGAAATCAATACCAAAACTTACGTTTTTATGGCATAAAAATACGGATGCATATTTGCATTCTTAAGTGCTACCAGCGTTCATGATCTTTCATCGAGAAAATACTTCACTATCCTCAGTTTTAATATTCTCTTTTCGTTGAACTCATAATACTAATCTAGCTGCTTCCACAAATCCAAATTTACTCACAATGAAGTATATCAATGTATCCCGTTAGCAGCAAGGAGAAGTTTCGCGCAAGTAGCGATGGTATAAAGCACTCACCTGAAAAGAATAAGATATTGAAATTAGCAGTGACCAAAAATATCGATTATTTATAGAGAACAAATGAAATATATACAGAGACGTGGTTTCAGACAAACCAAACATTTTATATCCTCCTTAACATTTTTCGTGGCAACTATAAATCCGACCTCTTTTGACTACATCCTCAAACGAGCAGGAATTCTTCCACAATTAATGAAAGAGTTAGTTCTTATATATGTAATCATACTATATAAGGCAAAGTTTCATTTACAACATCGGAAAGAACCAAAGTTATTTTAACAACTTACTACTTTTAAAGAAAGACGTAAACAGTGATATTAATAAATTCATTAAGAGTAATCGCTGTTAAAGCAGCTAGTTCAATAGCTTAAATAAAAACCAGTAACTTTGCTGTACTCCATGAAATATTTTTTCCAACAAATGCATAAATTTAGAATATCTTAATTTGTCTGAATAAACTATTTCCTGGATTTGAATAAATTGCCTTGTGAACTTCAACATGAATATTTATTTCTTTTAATCGCGTTTTTTATCATAAAGTTATGTCAGACACCATTAATTACATATTGTGCTATAACTATTGAAGAAATCACGCTATTATGTCTCCCACAGAGGATATATTTTATTACGTCCGTCATTTTCTCTCGAAACCAAGTTGCTAGCTTCTTCCCAGTCCCTAAGTTCCGCCCATCCTTCCATATCTCTGCCGCGATTGATTGTCGGATTGGCGCCAGGGGAGGGGGATGTCCTCCTGCACGCGGCAATCGCCTCAGGCCGCAGAGAGGCGCACTCTTTTCCGCCGACGTCTTAACTGCCGCTCTCGCGTACCCTCATCCGCTTCAAGTTGCCGACCACAGCCCTATTGCCGCGTCACCCTCCCACGCCAGAGAAAGAGAGAAAGAGAGAGGGGGACGGGGCCACTGCTGCCGCTGTCATTCCTCCGAAAGGAACACGCCCCCAGGTGTGGCGAGCATAACCTCCTGGCAAGGAGGTCCTAGGGTGAAAGAGGGCGGGAGTTAGACTTTCCCTCCTCCGGCCGTGGTCCCTCACCCCGTCCCCCTTCCTTCCTCACGCATCCATCCGCCCAATTAGCCAGGACCGGGAAGACGCCCCCGATCCGACCTCAAAGGGGATGGGTGAGAGAGAGAGATTGGAGCGAAATAAAAAGTAGACGTGAAACCAAAACATCAGAGCCGGACCCCCGTGACTCGAAATATGTGTATTCGTATGATTTATTTTTTTCCGTTTCCGTATTTCACGGAATATATAGTATAGAGGGGAAAATTAAAGGTTTTAATGAGGCCGCGTTCATCTCGTGGTGTTTGGTGACGAATTAAATTTATAAATCCTATCCTTTGGATTCTAAAACTATTTAAATTAAATTTGGCACTCGCAAAACATAGTTTTAGACTATTTTTCTAATTCTTAAACGATATTGCTCGTATTTCAGAGGTCTTTTGACATATAAAATGTCGCATTTACATAACAAAGGCCACTTACACCGAGTGACTAAAAGTGATTGTATGAATTAGCAATTAGCATTAAAAAATTTTTAATTATCAATTAAATTTGCGCCAAAATTTTCTGTGATTTTACTGCCATTTTTAAATTAAATTCGAAATGTACTTATGTAGATGATTACCTCGAGTCAGCAAATGTCCCCAAAGCGAATAAAATACCTCCCGAACCACAGCTATGGGAAAGGATGAGTTTAATCAGCATTCTCACTTCGGCCCATGGTCGATCGCAATACATCTTTATGTTAATATTCGTAGTATAATATAAAACTCATAAATGCGTGATTTGAACCCATTAAATGTTAAAATTTTATCAGCAGCATAATATTTACTCGGTCCATAAAAAATATTTTTACTGAAACTAATAAAAAATTTATTTGACAAAACATTATTGACTTCACTATAAGATGAATTAGATAAAGGTGAAAATTATTTTAAACGAAACGATTATGCAGAATGAATTAGCATATTGAAAAATATGGTCAAAAGCTCAACCACAAATCTCGCATTTGCCATTTGGTTGCGTTTAGCTGCCGCCGCTATCACGCCCTCTCCCCCAGGCTACTTGGAAAAACAATTGTTCATCCGCGAATCATGTTGCGGTCGGTTTGTGGTCAAGTTAACAAATTTTTCCTAATCAGTAAAATAAATTACGTAAATACATGGAAAACATTTGTATTTATATACAAAGTTAAATTCGAATAACTTAAGTTAAAGGCCTCATTTTGCAGTTTCCTACCTAAAGAGCTTATTCTAAAAACATAATTCACCATCCTAAATCATTATAAACTTCTTCCTCTTCAACTCTTGATATTTCTTACCCACTTGTGATTGGATGTGAGTTGTTCACAATTGCATATCTAACTCAACTTCATCAAATCCAGGGCAATTCCTCTCAGACTCTAAGCATTTTTATCTAAACCGAATATCACCTACCTAAAATCTTTGACTCCACAAAAAAATTTAATGCATCGTTTTTTCCCAAATGCCGACTCATTTTTCTTCTACCTCCCAAACCTCAACTTCCAAAGGCTTCTCTCATCGAGTACAAAAACCTTTTTCACCAAAGATATTTTAGAAATCGATATTTATATTTGTCAAGATTCAATCCAAAGCACTCCTACTTCCATGCACGAGAAAAATATTTTGTTTTACCCTACACAAGTTAAACTACTCTCCTTCTAATCACAAACTTCGCTTTTCTACTTAATGAGTGCTTAATTACATATATATTCCCAAAAAAAAACACTCCCATTAATAAGCTTATTCTACGTTTACGCACTCCCTGTATGTACCTGGGTAAAATTTTCCATTTTCTTGTTTCTCGCAGTTACATGCGCGTATTTAAAAAAAAGTAAGATCAGATATTACTGCAAATCATCCTGCGAAGCTACTCATAACATGGTGCTACATTCAAGCCATAAACAAGAGAGAGAAACATAATTGGAGGTGATAGGCAGAAGAGCTATCCTTTTTACGGCTGGTGGTGGAGAGAGCTATTCGAGCGACGGGGAACAATGGAGAGATCTTACGCAAGACGACATCATGGTCACGATTCGGGTAAAATTCCGTAATATTCCACAGCAGCTCCTCGCTTTATTAAGAAAACGTATTCTTCAACACCGGCTACGGAAACCTCTCCCTCCTCTTCTCCCCGCCCTCACTTCTTCTTTCCTTCCCCCACGGTCCTCCAATTCCCCTTTCACATTATTCTCTTCCCACTTCTCCGTCGCCGCCTCCCCAAATACACCCCTCGCCCCGCCCGTGGCAGCCGGGACCCGAGGAGTAGTACGCGAGCAAGGCACTCAGCGTATGGCGGAACACTACGTGCGCGCACACCTCGCGAGCGGGAGCAGAGCAGTCTCCTTCCCTTCCCTCCACCCCGCTTTTCTCCTTCTCCCTCCGGCCTCCTCCTCCCCCAGCACGCATCTATCACTCGCATAGGGGTGCGTGTCTACGGATAAACGCACGAAGGGAAACTGTGCCTTATAGAGGGTGGCAGCCCTGCCACCCGACCTGAGCCTGCCTAGGTGAGTACTCGTTTCTTTCCCCCCATTCACCAGCATCTCCTGGACTACCACTACCAACGCCGTCACCCGGCCTCCATTCCACTACATCGCAGCGCCGCAACCAACCTCCACCCTCCACACGAAGCCACCACCTCCTTCCCCTCCGCCGGGCGCTTCCCTCCCTTATTCTCCTCCTCCTTATCGTCTCTCCCTCCCTCAACCCCTCCCCTTCCTCCCACTCACATTCCTCTCCCCATCCCCTATCCCACTCTATCGTTCCCTTCCCTCTCCTGCATTTCCCCTTCCATTCCCTTCGCCGTCCCCCTGGCTGCGCTGCCACGTCTCCCCCAGCGAGGCACGGGGAGGAGCGAGTTCAAGGGAGGACACTCGGTCCGGCAACGCTGTAAAACCCCGAGGCTACATCCCAGACGCTATGGCGACGGCTTTTTCATGCCTCCCCCCGCGCCCCCTATCTCCAGTCCTCTCCCTATCTCTCTCTCTTTCCTTTTCCCTCCCCCCATATTCATTCCCAACCGCCCTACTTCTGTCCATCGGTCCATATCGCCCTCCAGTCCGCCATCCTGAACACTCACTCCTATCCCGAAAAAACTGCTTCCTCCTCCTGTTTCCTTGTAACAACCCCAAGCAATCTTTCCGGAAACTTTTTAAATTGAATACAGGATTAGGTAACTCAAAAGTTTAAGATAAATTTACGAGTATAATGGTACAAATAAATCCAAAAAATTGTGTTTAACATTTTTTTCATCATAATCGCGTTTTCAATTTGATCTTACCATTAAAATATATCAATAACAAATTTTCTTGTTCACCAATACCATATAAATATGAAGGATTAAATTAATCAGCATCTATACAGAACAATACGGTTATTAGAGACATAATCGGAACAGAGATGTAATGAAATTTAATGCAATAATTTGGATATTTCTAAAAAAAATATTTGAGGTGTTTGATCCATTTGATGAAATTAGCATTGATAAGAAATTTATAACTAACCTTAGATTTTTATCTCTTCAAGAAGTGTTGCTCATAAAAGTCTCGCTCGATAAGCCTGAATTCATCGCTTAAACACGTACATGGTTGATGGGTTCATTTCCTCGATTAAAAGGGAAATTAAACAAATTGAGGGTGATTCTTTTTATAACATTTGTTTACCTCACCAACTGGGGCAGCAATGTTAGAGACCTAAAACTTATTTTAATCTCTACACATACAGAGCACAAAGAAATGAAAAACAGCAAAATAAATAAGCCATTGAAAGTTAATTATACGAATTTCCAAAGAAATGGAAGGTTTCAATTTCACGCAACTCGAGCGTTAACTCGATGGGGATCACTTCCACTCGTTTTCTCGAAAACGTTTGGACCACATACATTTTGACAGTGACTTTCTATATTGCAATAATAATAGATAAGCGAGGATGAACGCGAAAATTCAAAGTCCCTGTAACTTCAAGACTTACACCGAAACTTTCAGATTCAGGAAATTCGCGGGAAGTCATATTTACACGAGCACTAAGGATACGAGAACAATTTACAAACATACTCGTAACCTTGCTGGTTTTTGTCAAATTGGATTTCTGACCACCAGAGAGGGCACCGAGCAAACTATACAATCCCTCGACCGAATTTCCCAGGATTTTCTGAGGGTGGTTTGAAAGGTTTCCGACCTAAGAAAGATACCAGACATTTTTTCTGATATTTTCTAGGTCTGAAAAGTTTCCGACCTATGAGTGCGTGTGTGTAATATATATATATATATATATATATATATATATATATATATATATATATATATATATATATATATATATATATATATATATATATATATATATATATATATATATATATATATATATATATATATAATATATACAGATATAAAAAAAATATATATATATCTGTATATATACTATATATATATTTTTTTTTTCCGTCTCTCTCGAATCATGACGATCGGAAACCTCTAGCCCCGAGCGGGTGTGGGAGTCGATGCTGGAGATCGCAGACCCGGGGGACGGCTCCGCAGACGGGGTGAGTAGTAAATGGGAGATGGGCTTACAGCGAGTCACCCACCGCCCCAGCACCACATTTTAAGCAATGCGGTGTCGGAGAACGGCGAAGCGATGGTTCCCAAGGGTGAGTGAGTCCCACGTGCATGTGGGACTCATCTTTCCCCCTCCCCAAACCCCTGACAATAAACGAATGCGAGGAGAATGACGACCCCACCCACTCAGTTTTATTACTGAGATAGATATTGGGGGGGATGAGTGCGTGGTGCTGTGAGGGGGAGGCAGCCACGCACCAGCGGACGCTGCACGTACTCTTCCGCACGCACTCTTTCATCACTTTCCGGACGCCCATCTCCCCTCCATCCTTCCCAGCCAACCTCGTTTCCCTACGCACACCCTTCGCTAACCCCTTCCCACGTCAAACTCCAACCAATAAAATAAAACATCCCTTTTGCCCCTCTCTCTCGACTGTACGCCTCCCCCACACGCACACATAGCCGCCCACTCATTCCAAGTCGACTTCGGGGTAGCTCAAGTAAAGGCGGTGAAACCTGGAGCAAGTCACAGAGCCGTAATAGGTCTCCGAAAAAAAAATGCAAGTAGTCCCCTGGGGAGGAAAGCACAGGAACGCGCCACCGCGGAGACTTCCCTTCTGCTGTTTACCGGCGAAGGTCAACACGAAACTTAGCCCAAAGGATTTCAGGCAACCCTCAAAGAACTAATATTTGAACTACGTCTCCAAGCGTGAATTTTAACTTTCCATTATCGAGCGGGGTCACTTTTTGCACTGTTGAATACGGGACAAGTTCATGAATTTATCTAATAAGAGATTTAATACGCCAGTTAAGCTTTCCACCATAAAATAATTACTTTCAAACGTCATGATCGTTTTCAATGTGACTTCGGATCACATACCTTGTGGATGCGTGTCGAGATTTACTATTTTGCTGAAGTTGAATCCTCTGATTTTGAGCGGAATGGATCGCTGAATAATTTGAAACCGATTCATTAAGATAACAAGTTGATAAATCGTGAATGTGTCAAATCGTTTTGTAAGTCCAATATTGGACACACAAATTTTAGTATCTCAATGCAAAAAAAACGTTGTTGGGCGTTTTGATTGTTTTATACATCACCAGTATAGGTAATCGACGTATCAAAAGTAGATTTAGAACGTTCCATAAATATTATAACGTATCCTAAGGAGTTACAAATGTTAGCTCTATTCAATATAGTTTTCAGTTTTTCATACTTTTCACCAACCCACATGCCATCCGAGAAGTGATTTTCTTTACTCCTTTTTTCATAAGAATTATATTTTGATATGTAATGCCAATTTAACCGTGAGAGTTAACCTGATATTGTATTTTCACTCCCGCTGCTAAACAAATTTTGCGGTAGTTCTTAAGTTACAAAAATTCCAGACGTGTACCTTTTCAAAATAAAACAATCTGAGAACAAGATGAATAATAACTATTAAAAATGTGGCTTTGAAGGTTGCAGTTATCCAATCTGACTGAAATAAAACTTTCTTTCGAGAATGTAAATAATTCTCTGATGTAATTATACATATGTTGAAAATAAATACTGACTAAAATGAGCTGAATTAAAAATTGGCCTTCTCTTTTCAAGTATAAATTTCCATTGCTAATTCTTTCACGCGTGCAATTTCTGATTAATTGTGTCTAATTATCATGATAAAATTATATTCAATGCCCTAAATGAAATAGTTTCTATTGTTTTGCCAAACAAAACGTATTTTTTACATAAATTTATATGGAAAAGTATAAATGTCGCCCTATTAAATGTCCTAGCTTATAATCGAAATACATGTTTGCAAAATTATATTTGATTATAAAAAAACGCTCACATAGGGTATATTCGCTGGCTACATCCAACCATTTTTTAGAAAAACACTGCGATCAAATATTCCCATAAACTGCATACCGGAGACGAGATGAATTTCAAGCGACACTTTTCCTTAGATGTTAATTGACTCTCGGAGATAAGGAACTACATTATTGAAGGAAAACATTCTTGGAGGGCATAGTAAATGGTCACTTATTATTTAAGTCATGACCGACGAGCAAAGGCTCGAAAAATGAGGCAGCGTGAGGGTCACTCACCTTTCCCCCATGTTACCTCATCGGTATCCTGTCGTTCATTTCATACCAATAAGCGCTGACTATCTTAACCACGCATCCCTATGGCAAATACCCTCAACAATCTCCCAACAGCCCTCACAACGCAGGGTTCCCGACACATACGCATGTGTGTTGGCGCCACCGCTTCGCAGTTCATCTCGCATTTTTAAACCTCCTCCCTCCCAACCCACCCTCTTTCGACGTCCCACTTTCTCGGACTCCCTTCCGTCGAGTGCGGCCCTTCGGATATTGCGGGGAAACGCCTTCATTTCGGGCGGGAGCGAAGATGAATCGCTGCTAAGGAGAAAAGGCAGCCTTTCATCCCACTCCTTACCTCCTCCTCAACAACCCACCCTCTTCGGATCCCTCCCTCTCCTCCCACTATCCCCTTCTGCTCAGTTTACAGCGCATTAAACTCAACCCATTCCCCTGCAACCCTTTTCCCTCCTCCCATTTCTCCCTCCCCTCCCCATCCCCACCCTCCGGCCGAGTCTCCAGAACGACCGACGGTTAAAAGAAAGAAATGGCTTTACGATGTCTGGCGATTTCCATTCCTACACTTCCTCCCCACCCTCCCCCTGCTCCATTTTGCTTCTCATCTCTCCACCCCAATCCGCCGAAATGAATTTCTTATTCGATTGGATAAGGAGAACTTAATGCTCCGCCATAGTTTCGCTTAGTTTCGTCAAATATAATGAGTGCATGTTTTTGGATTCCGGATATTGTATCCCTAAAATCAAATTCGATCGAAATATTGAAGCACGATTCCCGTCTCCCTCATTCCCGCTTCCAGAATTCTCCATTCAGATCACATTTTTTATTTTAGCCCCACGTCCCATTAATCATAATTGTCTTCCTTTTGCCGTATCGAAAATCACTTACTCTCGTTTGCGCGCCAAAGGGGATATTCAAGCATTAAAAGTGTCGTTTATTTAATATTTTCGAGATATGTATTCGCGGAGTCATTTTCAATCCCGCATATTTGTGGACCTCCCGCATTGAACGATTTGCAAATTTTTATGTCGCCAATTCCACCACCGACGCCGAAGTCTCGAGCACACTTACACTCAATATGGAAGTGATGAGGTGAACATCAAATTGATAGACGAGTAAATGCACTCTCGGGTAATGTTGCCTCCGTTAAAGATTTATGCCATAATTTTCAATAAAAAACTACATATAATATCTAAGATAGCAATATTGTTAGAGCGACATCAACTGACTTTCATATGAGATACCGAACTTGTTTGGTTGTTTCCAGGATGAGTGATGATGAGATTTTATTGCTATTATTTCTCTTTTAAATCATACGTAATCCAAAGTAGAAAAAAGGTCTAATGAATCCTCCATAAAAATGCTGTTTGAAGAGCCAATTGAAGGCAAAAATAAAAGTTTTTACTTTATGATAGACTCTTTTATAATATAATGCATCTATTATATTGGTATGTTTTAGTAAATTGCAAGTAAAAAAATGTACTTTTCAAATATAGTAAGGGACCTTAATTTATAATATATTCCGCTAATTCATACGTAAATTGCCATAGAATTGCTTCCTTGATATACATAACAGTCGATAATATAATTATACAGGATGAGTTAATTTATATTCCGTTAAAAAAACGTCTTCACTTTAATTTTAAACTAGTAATTTAAAATTGCAAAAGAGTATTGCGCGGAAGAATATTGCCTCAAAAAGTGAATAAGGGCACTCCCCGATATTAAATTTATATTAAGGTCCTCACATTTTATATACTATCACCTGACTTTCCTTCGTTCTCTTTAGTATATTGGTAATCTAAAACGAGTATTTTAAATCTATTTCAAAACGCATAAACATAAAAAAAGGTAATTTTCTATGCTTGAAAATTTAAATAACTAAAATTTAAATGATATAGATTATGTTTACAACATGAATCATACCAATCATAACTGCAGGGAATGTCCCTCATGTTATTCAAATAGAAAATCAATGGTGCAATTTTCTTTTTCATGTAGGATATCGATGCATGTAACTAAAACTTGCCAAAATAAGACCGTCATGACGCTACTTTGCTATGTTAAAAGTGCGTTGGAGGGAACGCAAAGGAAGTAGTGATGTGAAATTGGATCAAGGAAAAATATTTGAATACTATATAGTAAATTATTTTTCTAAAATATTATATTTTTCATGTGTTCATGGTCAAAAGAGTCCAAGACTACGAAGGTTGCGCTAAAAATATTTAAGATTAAATAACGATATCTTTCAAAATATGCCATCAAATGCTCTTATTATCAACTCCTATTAACTTGAGATTTATGTATATCATTAATGAAATTCCCGAATGGAAAATATTTTTCGGGAATCATGTGAAGATTTAGTACTGAAAAATCGGATAAAAATTGATTTTTAAGTATGATAATGCATCCTTAGTTTTAAAAATGAAGTGAGACCGATGTTGAGTATTTGCTCTGAAGGTGTTTTTGATGGAGTTTGTCATGAGACCGAAGAGTGTTTGTCACACTCTACGCCGTACGAAAAATCTTTTGTCATCACGATAGAGAAATGTGGCTGAAGAATATCAGCGATAATATGTCACATGGAAGTCCAATGCTCATATTCCTACAATTTCCAGGGAGTAATTAGAACTCCCACCAGTAAAAGAAGTAAACATTTCTTGTATCCAGAGACTGGTGGCAAACCACATACCATCGAAGATTTGGGGTAATTTGCCAGGCACGGTAATAAAACATTGTGGAAGAGGAAGGTATATTTTGGGTTCATTTCCTTTTGTATTTCTGTACCGGTTAATAAACGAATATAATTTCGAAGAGCGGTATTGAGGTCATCTCTATCCACCCAAATTACTGAACAAATCATTTGTGAGACGACTTTCCATTTTTAGTGTTGGTGATTTTTTTAGTGTCTTATTTCATAATTTTTTTAACATTATTTTCTGATGTGTATGAGAAAATTTGAAAAGACTAGAACTGAAACCTACCTAACACCGGAATGGAATGCCAACGAGGGTATTAAAATTCATCATTAAATACTATTACTAACTAATTCTAATGAACAACATTTTTTTGATAAAATGCATTTTCCTCAATTTTAACTCTAGTAAAATTTAATTAAATATATAAAAAATTAATATTAAGTGATTCTTTTTCGAAATTCCAAACATGTGACATAAATAGTAGTATTTAGGGGATGCGACCGACAGCGAAGGTCATTTACACCATTAGGGATGGACAGGAAAGGATGAAGGGTGGAGAGAAACCCGGCGTTGGAATTAGCCTACTCTAAACGAATAGGCGCCAAGGGGTCCGCAGCTTAAATTCCCATCCGACGGACGGCGTACTCACTCAAAGTGCCCTCCACAAAGCACCTTAAGCAGGGATCGGGATACCACTGAAAAATATACGTCGCCGCAGGGCACACTGGGTGGGAAGCCAGTACGATAGCCACCGCATTAACTCGATCGCCAAGTAACATGATATTTAGCAACATTAAAACTGAGTGAGAGGAAGAGAAAAAAGATATATTGAACTTTATTTCAGCAATAAACATGAAGAAATATTGAACGTAGCGAGAGATATACTCGCATGATTACTCGCTGCTCAAAGTAATTTCGTATACAGGTTTCATATTCGTTTTAATATCAATGATCACCCATAAAATGTCATGTTAATTAATTAATCTTGTAACTACTACCAAAAATTATTTTCATAATGATAATCCTGATATTATATAATATTTGCATAAACTTTGTGAAACTTTAAAGAAATTTGAAGAAAATGTAAAATACGACGCTGAAACTAATTAAATACTATATCAACGTTTAAGGGAATCATTTTTTCAGCTATTTCCAATGATCAATTGTTATGCCAACCAGTTGAAAGCACCGTGGTAGTTTTTTGAAGGTGATGTTTGGCAATCAATATATTTTAAGGCTTCGACGTATTTTCAAAAATGCTGAAAAGCAGACATTATCAACAAAGTTTTACGCATTAAACTTATTATATTCAGCATAACTAAAACAATGAAACAAAGCAACTCAATCACAAATATAAATTTGGTAGTATTACAGAGGCGATTAAAGGATTCTGGAACAATTCATTACTTATGAAGAAAATTATAAATTTTTCAATTGCCCTGGTGGATATGTATTTTAAATTTGGACGGTAAAAAATCTTCTCGAAGACTATAGAAAGATATGGGTCAGATAATTTGACCTAGTAACCCAAAATAGGACGTTGCACGCATACTGGTAAAGAACTTAATGGGAAACCTAAATCAACCTCTCCAGGAAATTTATTGCGACGTAAAAAGATCAAAAAGATTTTACAAGAATATATTATACGATAAACTCAGGGAACAATTTATCTCCATCTAAATTGCTTATAATAATCTGTTAGAAATCATGTTGTTATTCAATGAATGTGCTTCTATTAACTAAAACTAGAGCATACTGAATTCTAGGACATTATTTTAACCGTCAGCATTCCTACGAAGGCAGATTCATTATTATTAATATTATTGCACTGAGAATAGATTTAACAAAATGCTTCAGGTTGCAAAAATATTTCAGGTTGTTTAAAGCTTCCTTTAAACAACCTGAAATATTTTAAACTTCTTTTTCAAAATATGCTAAATGAAGCAAGTATTTTTTTTAAATCATGAAGTTATTTTAATTGCAGAGCATCACACACAAACTCATCCAATGAAGAAGAATAAAATAATTTAATTTCTAAAAATAGCATCACTAAATTTGGGGTGTAAATGGTCGAAAACGCCATCTGATTAGTAGCAAATCGTTTATTGTCCTTACTTAACGTATATGTTGTGTGAGTAAACCTCCATATTCATACGCTTTTTTATTATATGTTTGCCATGACTTCTGTAAGCTAAAATACACGGTAGTAGTGCATAAATATTTGGATACGACATTGCAAAAGTTATATTTTGTGGTGACAAAAGCAATATCTTAAAAATTCAAACAAGTCAAAAATTCAACAAGTCTGTTGATATTTCCTCAAAATATCTGAGGGAAACGATAAGGTAGCTCTTACTATATCAAAAATAGGAATATTAAGACAAACAGCTACAAGAGACAAAACAAATATTTTAATTCAGACAGAAAATATGTAGCACATAAACATAAATGAATTGAAAAAGAAAATTAAGTTATAAAATGTAATAAAAAATGAATGGGAAACGGAATGCGTATTGCAAATGAAATAATGCCAAAGGTTTCGGCGGTGCTTCATCCAGATTCCAAGCTTTCAACTGAGTGCTGCTCCACGTCTTGCAAGAATTTACTCGCAATTCTCCAAGATTTAATACTTCATGATGATTTTTCAGGTAAAGTTTTACAAAAAAAGACAAGATAAGGTTTTTTGTCAACTCGTCGACCTTCGCATTACAATACGGTTGCTCAATATTCATCGGAGCAAGGTGACTCAAAAAAAACGCTTTTGACTTTCCTCCAATGACTAGACATTAAAATAAGAAATTAAAGCCAAATTAACATAATTTAAACAAAAAAGAGAGATTTTGTAATAATACGATTACTTGTATCAATGAACTACCATAAGTTAATAACAGAAAGCTTTGATATTCGAGAATTACTGTTTGAAAACACGGTTTACAGCAAATAAACTGGACCTAACCAATTTAGTCCGATTTTTTTTAAGTAATCTACCGGTTAAGGTAGGTTTTTGGACGGACACAACTACCAAACAAATATTTTATTACTCCTAACAAAACACAAAATCAATCATCCTACTCTATATCAGGTCCCTCTTCATCTCTGAGTACTTCCTTCCTCCCTTCATCCCGTCCAACAACCCTATCCTGTTCCTTCCCTTTCCTCTTTTGCCCAACATTCTACCCTCTATCACAGTCTTCAACATCCCACTGCCGGTCAACACCCCCTTCATCCACTTTTCCTGCCTCCATAGGATTGCTCCCAACAAACCCCTCTCTTCGCCCACCATACCAAGTACTTCCTCATTTGTTTTCTTCTCTGTCCATTTCACCTTCTCCATTCTTCTCCACACCCACATTTCAAAAGCCTCCAATCTACGTCTATCCTCCTGCTTCAATGACCAAGTTTCCGCTCCGTACATAGCTACGCTCCATATCAAAGTTTTTACGAGTCTTTTCTTAACATCCTTACTCAAAGTCCCTGTCATCAACTCCCTCCTCCTTGTGAAAGCCTCTTTGCCTAGCGCAATTCTTCTCCTTACGTCCCTACTACTTTGACCGTGTTGGTCCAAAACACTACCGAGATACGTAAACTGTTCTACCTGCTCTAGCTTTTGCCCTCCTATTTTAATGTTAAGCTTGGCCTTTTTCTTTCTAGAAAATCGCATAACCTTTGTTTTATTAATATTGATTCTCATCCCATACCTGTCGCACTGAATTTCCAATTCACTAAGCAATGCTTGCAGCCCCTTGGCTGACTGACAAACTAAAGCTTGGTCATCAGCAAACCTAACTGATTTTACGAATTGCCCGCCCACTTTCATTCCTACCTCCAGTTCTTCCCATGCCTCTTTGATCATTTCTTCTGCGTACAGGTTGAACAGCAACGGTGATAATGGGCAACCCTGCCTTACACCCCTTCCTAACACTGCCCATCCTGACTCCCCGTTTCCCACCCTCACCTGAGCAGTCTGAGACATGTACAGGTTGCGGATTAGCCTCCTTTCCCTCCAATCTATTCCTATTTTCTGCAATATACTCATTAGTTTTTCCCAATTTACTCTATCAAACGCTTTTTCGAAATCTACGAAACAGGCAAATACCTCCTGGTTGTGTTCTATATTCCTCTCAATTAATAATCTCATTACTGCAATGGCATCACGCGTACCTCTCCCCTTCCTAAACCCAAACTGATCATCCCCTAAGTAATCATTTGCCCTACTCTCTATCCTTTTGTTTATGATCCTGAGAACAACCTTAGCTGCGTGGGATATCAAACTAATTGTCCTGTAGTCCTCACATGACGTGGCCTTTACCTTTTTCGGAATAGGAACTAAAACTGATCTCACAAAGTCTTCCGGCCAGATTCCCTCCTCATAAATACTACGGATCAGCCCATATAGCCTCTTCCTCCCACATTTTCCCAAGCATTTCAAAAGTTCCACGGGAATGTTATCTACCCCTACGGCCTTATTTAGTTTCATCTCCCTTAATGCCCTTTCTATCTCATTGTCTAGTATGCCTGGACCTAAGCTATCTTCCTCTACGTCATGTTCCTTTCCAATGTCTAACTTTGTTGGTCTAAGCTCTTTGCTATACAGTTCTTCTACATATTCCTTCCATCTCTCTTGGATCTTTCCTGCGTCAACTATTACCTTACCGGCCTTATCTGTAACTGCTATCGTTGATCTCCCTTTCTTACTTCCCGATAAAGATTTAACTATGCTGTAAAGCGCACCGATTTCCCCCTTCCTCTGCAGACTTTCCATATCCTCGCACTGCGTCTTCCACCATGCTTCCTTTGCTTTATTTGTTGCCCGCCTCAATTTATTGTTCAATTCTTTGTACTTCATTTTGCCTAATTCTGTATTTATATTCTTCCATTTTCGCCGCTCATCCATCTTTGTAATCATCTCATCCGTGATCCATGGTTTCCTAGTCCTTTTAGCGTTAACGGTTCCAATAGTGTCTTTTGCGGCTTTAGACAACCCTTTTTTGATCATTTCCCATTTTTCTTCAATAGTTATAAGCCCTTTACCATCCTCCATGATTCTCTCTACCGCCTGTTTGTATTCCTTCCTTTTCAACCCATTTAATGCTTCTACATTCCATTTTCTAACTCGCCGCCCCTGCCTTATCTTTTTGAAACGTACGCTACATTTCATAAGAACTAAATTGTGGTCTGAGTCCGCATCCGCTCCCGGGAAGCTGTGCGAATTTATCACACTGTTCCTAAACCTGTGTCTAACCAGGATATAATCTAGCTGATATCTTCCTGAGTCACCTGGCATTTTCCATGTATACCTGCGTCTTTTGTGGTGTCTAAACCAAGTGTTGGTGATGACTAACCCCTGTCTCCTGCAGAACTCAACTGCTTTCTCCCCGCGGTCATTCCTCGTGCCTAAACCGTAGTCGCCCACCTCATCACCATCTCTTCCTTCGCCTACCGTCGCATTCCAATCCCCCATCACTATCAAATGTTTCCCTGCAGGAACACACGCGATCATGTCCTCTAACTGATCGTATATCCTATCGACCTCTTCTTCCTTATGGTTGCTCGGTGGCATGTATACCTGAATAATAACTAAGTTCGTCGGTTCTGCTTTTATCTCCACTAGTAGTATTCTATCCGTTACCTGCTCTATGTTGACTACGCTTCTTCCTACCTCTTCATTTAATACTATGGCAACCCCTCGTTGGCTCTCGTCCCCACCGCTGTATATTATTCTACACTTATCACTCCAGTAATCCCCGCTATCTTTCCATCTCACCTCGCATAGACCTAAAATATCTATTTCCCCTTTCCATCTCTCGCTTAACATTCTCCAATTTCCCTGTCCTCATCATTGTCCTAACATTCCACGTTCCTATTCTAACTAATTTGGTTTTCTTCTCCTGCGTCTTCTGTCCTGCTGCTGCTGGTTTTCCCTTGCAAGGGTTTCGTGGGATGACGACCGCGGAAGCCTTGCCTCCCCCGCTGCCGGGCACGACACACGGCCGATTGGGCCGAGCCCCGTGGTTGCCAGGACTCAAAATATCTCTATTGTCCATCATATTTTTCTAGGGAATGATAACTGAGGTGGTTTCCCGTTGCCTTCCTCAATAGTGTTTTTAACGTGACACCATCACTTACTGGCCGCCCCACTGGGGTCAGACGCCATTGCAGCCGCCTCACTGAGGAACAGACGCTGCGTGGACTACCTTTCGTCTGGCTCCTAACCTTCGACCTATCTGGCATGGGTGACCCTACCAGGAGCAATTTTTATTACTCCCGCCAGTACAGCTCTAGGGGTCATCGGAACGCACAAGCCCTTCCACCACGTCAAGGTTGTAGTCCAGGGAGGGTTTAGTCCGATAATCAAGCCTAAACGTTCATATCTGAGTTAATTTAGGATTATTTAAATAATTATTCATTACAAATAGAATGCCACATTCGATAAACTTTAAAAACCATGACATATTCCGCGGGGTTTTAAATACCACCTTCTACCCTCAAAGTTACTTACTTTTCATTATTTTCTGTCCTTACCACTCTGAAACTCATATGAAAGTACTTACTAAGATTAAACGTTTTTACGTGGAGTACATTTAATTAATTTCTTCCATTTCTTTAAATTTCCTTACATTTAAACTATTATGTTCTTAATGGCATTACTATTATGCCCAAAATTTTCCAATATACTGCCTATATATGATAAATATTCCACTCATCCGACCTCTCCTAACGAGCGTACCCTTCCGTTTCAATCACATTACGTTCGGATTATAGTCATTTATCGTCATACCACATTACAAAGCATAATCTTTTAATTAAGTCAAAAATAAACGCATGTCCTTGGCTGGTTATTTGCAATTTTCTTTCATATTAATTACTGTTCTGTTAAATAAATCATATATGAAGTTCCAATAAGCAGGGAAAACTATGAATCTTGGGATAATTTTAAGAGAACACGAAAATCAATATGGGGCGCGATAAATTTTCTTCCGCCATGAATAAATTAGGGCCATTTATCGGAGGAAATCTACTAAATCCCTGTCGCCAACGTTTTTTTAGCTCCCTTCTTTCCTCCCCTACCATTCCTTTTCGATAACTGCAAAAGCGAATCTGCTCCTTATTGCCAATTAACACATAAGCGAGCAAAATCTTTGAATTTCTCCTAAAAATTAAAATGATAAAAAAGAGGTATTGTGGAGGAAAAGCACACTACTAGAATGTAAAGCGGTGGAGTTGTGTCTATCAAAATGTTTATACTGTTATTTTCTTTATTGGAGTGAGGTAGCATCACTAGAAACATTTCGCGCGGCAGTAATCATAAGCGGTATATGTACATAATTTATTACAAAGATAATTTGACTGTACATAGAATGCCACGTGGAACCTAAATATAATATGTAAAAATTTCAACAGACTGAAGATTTTGGGTTAACTTAGAAGAAAGTGGAGTGAAACACGAACTGCACAGCTATATTAGTAGCATATAAATACACATTGATGAGGCAACGAAAGAGAAAACATTAAAACATAAGAAATATTGGCTCAAATAACGTGTCATTTAACACAAAAATACAGTAATTGGGTATCAAGTTACGCCCTTCGAGAAAGGGCTCAAGTTTCACAGGAAGATAACAGATGGGAAAATCTTCAGTAAAACCAAGGAAGAAATGGAATACATTGCAAAATGTTATTTGAATTTATTAACCAATATGAATTGATTTCCTCATAACTATTTAGAATGGGCGCAATGTTTAATGTTAATTTATGCATGTCACACAACGACATTCCTTCGATACGTAAATAAAATTTTATGACATTTATTTGACTTATTAAGTTTAGAAAACTGAGGAACACTTGACATTCGTTGACTATTGTAGCAGGATAATTGCTAAATATCTGAAGGACCTCTATTTTAAAGGACAACATTAAATACTTCGCATTTTAATTCATCATCAAACGTTTGCACATAAAAAGACGAAGGCAAATGTTGGTGCATCAATAAATAGTGGCTGACTCCGTTCACTTTTGGGAAACTTGCCCTTTATCGTTATTTCCTATACTATCGGAATAGTGATCTACCTAACGCGTTTAATTTCAAATTTCCATGTTCAAGAAAGATTCAATAAAAGAAGGAATTTCATCTTCCGAAAACTAGAGTTGTTTTTGGGTCCGTTATTCAACTCAAATTACTGCAATTTATATACTCCCCGAGTGCCACATTCAGAACCAAGGAATGCCCATGAATCTTCCGAGGTGTTATTTAGGCAAACAGATGGGAGCTCGGTGTTCATGTAAAATTGGCGAATAGTGTACTGAAACTCGTCGATGACAAGGAGGCAACATTTTAAGATTTAGTATAGCCATTGATGACACTCAATCAAATAATTCCTACCTCAGTCCTCAATTGTTTCGGATTGCAAAACATTCCTGAAAGTTGATTGTTCAAATAAGAACTGAAAAGTAATAAATACCCCAATATCTATGACGATCTGTACAAAATTATCATGCCTGTACACATACGCGCGCACACGCACACACACAAATACACATTTATTATATGTATGCGTGTTTTAAAGAAGTTTTTTGTATGTTTTAAAAGAGATTAATAAAAATTAAAAGAACTTTGTATGCCTTTATATTAAACCACCCCTCTTCTCCATATCTTTCCGTAATTTAATCCTCGTACACCGATGAAGGTGACTGGGATCATCGAAATATAGACGTGAGTTCTTAATATATACATATATATATATATATATATATATATATATATATATATACACATATATATATATATACATATATATATATATATATATACATACATATATATATATATGCGCGGTTCGTGGTAGTTCAGGGGGTAGAGCGTTGGACTACTGACCAGAGGGTCCCGGGTTCGATTCCTGGGCAAGTCTCTGGGCACCTGCAGCTCCACCCAAGCTATGGGATTTTTCGGGTACCAGATCTTCCTGAGAAACCATAACCGTCACAGGGAAAGGAACTGGCCCCCCTACCCTGATGTGTGAATTATATATATATACCTCATATATATATATATATATATATATATATATATATATATATATATATATATATATATATATAACTTATATATATATATATATACATATATATATATTTGTTTATTTATTTATTTACTTATACACATATATCCATATACATATGTGTGTGTGCACACAAATAGATACACACACAATAATAATGAGCCCATTGCCACTTAAATTAGTTCATTCAGACAGTCACTAAAACAAATATAAAAAGATTTTTGTGGAATTAACAGATGTTTCGGGGCAGAAGGCGGTCCCTTCATTAGAAAAAAGGAGGTTTTCTCCTTCTTTCTTCTCTGCTTATGAGGACAACCTCCTGGCCTCGAAATGTCCGTTTGTGTCACGAAATCCTTTTGTATATACATATATATGTACTTTTATGACTGTTTTAGATATTCCCGAAAACGTTCACGATTAATGCTATTAGAAAAATATAATTGCGTAATTGATTTTTTAGCCCACAATAAAAAATCAGCATTAATTACGGAGGATTGCTAATTACTCATTGGAAATCGTTTCTGCAAATTAAATCTTCCTTTTAAAAATAATCGAAAATAGAAAGCCAAAGCGGTGTAAATAAGTAAATTATATAGCATAAGAAAATGCACATTTAAGTAAAATGAACAAATTATTCAATTATTCCCGGAAAAACAGTAGGTATATATGTTGAGAAGCTTCCACTGGTTCTCCATGTAATTCTTCGATCATTGTGTTTCAAAACTAAAATTCAATCGGTCGGAATAGTGAATCGGAGTATTTTTTCATTTCATTTTTTGTCACCTTATCTTGAATGCCTAATTCCTCGTTATAATTTATGAAAAACAAAATAGTTAATAATAAATGTATATCATTACATTGTTGAAATGATAGGAGGACCTATTCATTTTTTAGACCCAAAATAAAGTCAGATTAACATTAGTTTATTTCCTGGCTATAATGATAAATATTAGCCCCATACTTCTTCTCATTTCATAAAGAAAAAATATCGTAAATACATTGTCTTTACGACCAAAGAAGTTAAAGTGGGTTTCAAGGTTTTTACATCTGTATACAATAGTTTTCTGCGGTTTCCACTGGTCAACATGAAACAAATAATGAGTTGCACGAGTATTTTGCTGTAACGGACCAATTCTTCCGCGACAACGATCACAGAAATCAATTTCCCAGGTTCCAAGCGAAGGCACTTGCGTGCCTCGCCTCCACCCGTATCCAACCCTCCCTCCATTCCCCACCTTCCACGTCCCCTCTTATTATCCTCGCCCCAACATGTTTGGCACGCTTTCCTCTATCCCCCCCAAACCCTTCCCAACTCTGGCGTCCTGTAAACCCCCCTCCCCAATCTTTCTCTCTCTCTTCCCCCTCCCGTCGCCAAAAACACTTCCCACCGACTAGTCTCTCCTCCCGAAGAAATCCCAGCCTCCTGCCTCCTATTTATCCTCCCGCACGTACCAAGCCCCTAACGATCTTTCTTCTCTCCTTTTCCGAGCCTGTTCTTTTCCTAACCGTCCCTCTTTTTCACACACACCCACTCGATTCCTTTCTTTTCTTACGTTCCGATCTCCCTTGTGTCTTGGTGAGTAGTTCATGAGAATTGGAAAAAGAGCGTCTTTGCTGTAGCGCTCCGAGAAAAAGGAAGAAATAAAACTGTGCCTTAATGGAAAGTAATATCCACTCGTCTCTACACCGCTACCACCATAAAGAAATGCTATCGCACAAAAAGCAGACAGAAAAGCTTTAAAACCATCTGTTCTCAATTCTCATCTTTCACACCTTCGCATACCTATCTCTATGCCCAAGCTACATACCAAAATATCGCTGACGAATAAGGTTTGGTCAACAACGTTTTTTGTACTAAGTTAAAATTCTATCGTTATACCTCTGATAGATATTACTTCATATATCATTATAATGTCAATAATTATACCAGCTTTCTGACGATAGTAATGCGATTTCAATATTTCTTAATCCCTTTTTGAAATGCCGAATAACAATATACCACAACGTGATGCTAGCAATTATTCATAACAAAATCTAAAAATTATAAACGTTACGTTCTTCGGATATACTGTCCTCAAACCTTTCATGCGTAATTCCGAATAAAAGCTTAAAAATGTTTTACGGAAGCTCAGCATTTATCAATAAAGATTAGCCGAATGGTACCCAATCATCAGCTGTCGTTTGGAAATGAGGTTCATTAATTTCTTGTATAATACCCTTGTCCATTCATGTTTTTATAAATATTTAAACTATGGTAATTTTTGTAGCAATTCTTTACTTTTTCGATTATAATATTATTCATTATCTTACCAAATGCATGATGCAACGATTACTCATTTAAACTTTCCTTTAATACGTACGTTCAGTACCGACAATTTTTCTTCATGCAATCCACGAACTTAGAAAAAATGTCATAGTTTTAAAGCATAGAAAAACCTTGCCCAGCACTTGGTTTATGTTTTCGTCACGGTACAGATACGTGTCTCTTGGTTAAGACCTCTATGAAATTTTCCTTAATTATTACAAAACTAGGTTAATTAGACTAGAATTTAATATACCTGCATCTTATTTTTAAAAACATCGGTATTGTTCATCGACAGCGTTATTCGAAATTCATTTCTTCTGATCTTACAGTTTGCATAAGAAAGAATGAAGTACTGATTAATGTTGCTGCTACTCATTACTAACCTTTCCGCCTTATGCTTGATTTATCGAACGCCCACTGCGTTAACAGAGCAGCAGCCCTGCTACTTCGATTGATTATACAGGTCCAAGGAATTGCTACGCAAAATACTCCAAATGAGCGTAAAATACCCTAATTAAACTGCTGATAATGGATTATGAGGATATTGGGCTGAAATTGATATTTATTTCCTACGATGTTACAACCGTCATTTTATTTCTTTTAGGTCGATTTGTGGAATGTTTCGTTACTTTCTAATTCTCACTGGCAGTACAGCATTGATAATTCAGCCAATTTGTTGGAATATGTAAAAGGAAATTATATTCATTACTTTTTTTCCACATGTCATGAAGGTGTTTCACTAAGCAAAACCTTATAACTATTGAGATTGCGGATAAAAATACAGAGCTTTAAGTAAGGTGATAAATAAACGCTTCCCCATAGAAATACTACGAAAAATGAAAATTTCCATTTTCTTCGATTCTAATAAACTAAGTTTTCAATGAGCCAATAGCAATTCATCCATACGCTTAAGACCCACAATATAGAAAATCATACTGGAGAAATACGAGTAGCACTTTTTTACGCATTTAGGATATTTAAAGAGCCAGTCAAACTCGATTGATTTTAAAGAATACCAGGTCAGGCTTCTGTTCGTAAATCCCGCCCAAACACTGATCCATATCGCGCTCGCCTATCGCCTGTCTTCCACTGCATATTAAACTCCTTTCCATAGCTTCCTCCCTCGACGAAGCCGCTATACTCCTTCGCTTGACACGCAGCAGATACCCTCCTTGTCGCCGGTGACCGATCCTCCAAGCCTTCCCTAACTTCATGAACCCCCCCTCACACAAGCAGCCAAATTAATCCCCATCTCTCGAAAAACCCTTCAATTTCTCCACCCAGCCTCACCTATCGCCGACTCCCCGTTTTCCCTTCCTCCCTCCACCAAATCGGCCCCTAGCCGGTAACCCCTCAGACCCCTCCCCTCACCCATCCAATCCCTTCTCGTGCTCACCTCCGGTGGAGGGGTTCAAGGGAGAGGTAAACCTTTCCTACACCACCATCTCTCAAAAGGAATCCCTAGCACTATGCGTCACCATCACCGAGTTTTCAACCGCTCGCACGCACCACGCCCCTCCAGCACGGGAATCACCTTCCCTATCCCCCCCTTCCCGACCATCCGGTCACCCTCCTTCGTTCCCTTAAACCCCTTCCCTGGTAAAACCTCTTACAACGTCCAGAGCCCCCAACCCTTCCGTCTCGCACTCCCCACCCTCCCCCCCATTCCGATCCAGCCCCGTCCTTCCCACTTCCCCATTTACTCAGCCCTTCTTCTCTCCTTTTTTTCATTAACCCCTCGCTAATCCCTGTCACACATCCCCGTGCACCACCCCTGCCTTGATACCTCCTCCGCATTTCTTTCCAAAAGGAAAAGGGCTAACTACCACCGACTCACCCATCGCACAAAAATCCTTCCTTCTATCCCTCTCCTCCTCCGGCTCTCTTCTTTCCTTCTTCTTTCTCGATCTCTCACCCCTTTTAGATCCTTTTCCATTTATATTTCTCTCATAGGCCTTCACCTAACTCCTACCCTCTGCTTCCTATACCACCATCTGTGTGTTTTACGAACCTTTTTCAATATTCTGAAAGTATCTTTTTAAATAAATGAATTATACACAAGTTTATATATAAATTATACAATTTTATACACAAATTTTATATATATATGCACGTATATTTAAACTTACTTGTATAAACATATATAATATAATAATAGAATATCACATATAGGCTGACGGAAATGAGAATCGGGATTAAGTATGCATCCTTGATTTTCAGAGTTCAAAGATAAATTTTCTGCTTTCCATTACTTCTTGTCTTCAAGAATCTTCCGGTTCCCAGCCTTCCTTGAGGAATTTTCAATCCTAATCGCACTCCAATGGGTCGATACGTCCCGGTCTCTGCAATTTTCCGAGATTCTTGAATAATTCCATACTAATGCAATTCTACCTCCCGGTCTAACTATTGGCATGGTGGTCATTTTTAATATTCATTACTTTGCACTCAATCAATCCATCATTAATACTTTAAAGAGGACGTGTGATAGGGCTGCCGTCCTATGGTTTCCCACATTCCTTTCTCACTTAAATGACGCGGCATCTTCTCTCCTCCGCCCTCAATCCTTTTCGACCCTCTCCCACCACCATTTCCCATTTTTCTCCCGACCAACGCCGAATCATTTACCTCGATTACGTCCTCCCAATTACGTTCTCCCTTCCTTCTAGTCGAGCCCCCAAGGAGAGTGCCTGGGTTCCTTATCGCCCTCGCTTCACCAACCTCCTCTATGTTAGGGATTATGAATCTTAAAATTATCGATACAAAATAAATCACAACATATTAATCTCAGAGATTTCTGAGGCTATGGTACAGGCATTCGACTTCTGGAATATTTTAGGTAACGTGTTAACTCCATCATTAACTTGCAAAAAGAATACCTAGTGAAATATGGCTCTTTAAAATGTGGTAAATAACAATTGGAATAGTTTTTTTTAAATTCGATTGACATGGAATTATTAATAAAGAATATGAATTTACTTAGCTAAACATTTCCCCGTCTCATTTAAAATTCATTCAATAACTTGAGCTAACTAGATTGACGATAATTTCGCTCACCACCAATTTAATTTAACTTCCTTGCAATGGCGTCGCCCCGTTTCCCATTCAAGAAGATATGAAGGGGTAGTTAAATACTTTGCCTCGCAATGCTAAATACTTTACCGCTTATATCTATCAATTTGATTAACGGTAAATTTTAAGTTGCTCATAAAAATTTTAATGAATAAAGGGTGCTCATGCAAAAGTGTGAGATTAAAAACGATACAATATCGCTGTCATAAACAGGAGAGAAAGGGGGCATTCAATATTGGCTCATAAAGTCAGAAAATCCCTTAAGGTTGAACGAAAGAGTTTCATTTTCATAAATCGCAATGCAAGTGGTGCCAAATATAACACGTTCGCTCGTATTGTCGTTTAATTAGCAGTTGTACAAAATATTGAGAAAAAATGGCACAGCTCCTAATAATTATACCAGAATAATATATATTGGAAGGTGAAAGTATTTACACCTGTGCAGTACCAAGTTTGGATACGTCGATACTTATTATCTCTGTTCATCCCATTCTTCCTTTTCCCTAGTGCCTCAATTCCCGGACCCCGCACCACTCACACACCATCGAAGCGTTCGCCTACTTCGCCCAATCTCCCAGCTTTCCCTATCCCCCCGTTCGACCTCCTCACTCCAGACCTCTTCCTTAATTCCAGTCTCTCGCCCCCACTTTCGGTATTTCCACATCAACTCCAGAATCCATATCTCTTAGGGGCTTCCTCTTCTCTTGATTGCGCACCCTCACCTCCAGATCCAAACCACCCCTTTCTACCGAAGGAGACTCGTCTCGCGAGGACCCCTCTCATATTCGCACCCATCTTCTCGCCCTTCACCCTCTGGTAAGAGCGCCTTCGGGCGATCCCTTATATTCATTTCTTTCTTTTCTTCCGCAGAATTAGAGAGATGGAAATTTGAAGGAAGAGATACCCAAGCTTGGTTATGTTCTTCAAGATGAGAGAGAGTGGGGGTCGGTCAAGAGCCCTCCCTTTCTCTCGGGGGTTCCCAAAACATTACTTTGGTCTTAGCTCTGCAAGAATGATACTAATCTAAATTGTTGTTTACAAAGAAATTCATCTTCTAAATATTCTGCACGCCTTTACCCAACACCTGCATCGCCGACCAGGTAATTATATGAAACCCTTTTCCAATATAAACTGATTTTCCCACCCTACCCATCATTTCCAGAAATAAACAAAATATTAGTATTTAATATCAATTAGTGGAAACTTGACTCCCTGCTCAATTTTGTATTGAACTTTTGACCGAAAATGAACGAAATTCCCTACACAGTTTAGTTTAATTCAGGAAAGCAACTCTGCGATCTCTATTTAAAACTTTAATATTCACTTGCGAACGCTTCCTCGATGTCAAGGCGATGAGATAGTACGCCAGAGCTAACAAAAACTGGACTGGGTGCCTACGAAAATTGATCAATCGAAATAACATTTATGCAGTCAAATATGTTTTAAAATAATATATGAATTATTGAAATTAAAAGTTCCTTTATATTTCAAAAAATATTTAGAGATGTCTCTTTTGAGATTAACCCCGTACATTCGTCTGATACTTTGATAACACAATTTTATGGACCAAAATAAGGGTTAATATTGATGTTTAATAATTGGGAGTAAATATTATTGATTCTGGAAACTTCTTTCTGAATGTTGATTTTGCTTCTGCAGAACCTTTGATATTTCCTCCGAGCGTTTTAAAAAAACTTGGAAGAGTAGAAAAGACACCAAGTCAAAATCGCTACACTAAGAAAGAATGTATTTTCGTTATTTTTACCTTTTTCTTACAAAATTTGAAGCCATTAGCTTTTTATGCTAAATATGCTATTAAATAATACTATGAGTGGTAAAAAAAACTGAAATACCAAATTAAGCTATAAAATCAAAAAATGTGCTGATTTATTTGTCTGGTACTAATCGATGAAAAATCCAATTTGCTAAAAGAAAAGAAGTTTACCTTTCTTAAAAAATAATTATTATGATTTAGGTGCATGAACTTTGGATAAAAATTTTAACGCTGATTTTACTCCTGTAAGCATACTATATGAGTCAAATGCAAATTAAATGATTCCATTTTACAGAGGAAATGTTTCCCTGAAATGGTTACGTTTCAAAATAAATCTTTTTGCAACAAAATTCAATGCTTCTCTGATCATAATCTGTTCCTTCTTCTATGCATTAATATTTCTCATTTATTAGATTATTCATTTCAATAATTTCGTGACTGAATAATTATGATTCAAACAGCTCAAAAATAAAAGTCTTGGCTGATGTACAAAAAAGTATAATGTTCATATTTTTATAAAGCCATTTTTACAGAAAAAAATATCATTATTTGGTTGGAATCAAATATTTAATTCTAGCTGCATAACTACAAATGCAATCTAAAATAAATTATTCAAAATAATAATGCTAACAATCTAAATGTCGGTTTTCAATCAGTTAGGAGTCATGAGAAAGAGACAATATGCATGATTTATCAACTTGAGAAATTCGATTTATGTTTCTTGAATATCATTGAATTGTTACACTAAATCAACGAAACATTATAAAATCATACGATTATATTTCAATATCAAGCAATAAATATCGAAAATGTATGAACGTATGTCATTTTTAAGTTAAATAAAAAATAGAGATAATTCATTTTACTTACGAAAGGTGAAAATCAATAGTTTTGAGAATTTTTTATCAAAAAAAATGTTTTTCAATCATTTTCTGGTCTAAAAAATGAAATTTCTGATTACTCAATATGTTCTCAGATGACTTTGGGAAAACTGTCGAAATATAACTTCTGCGCTACAAACTTTGACACTTAATTTGTCTCGATCATATCAAGAAGTTTATGAACATCTGAGCTGCATAAAAGGTAAGCAGAAAAGTTTTAATACACAGCTTTATTTACTGTCCGAATTTTTACACTACAACTCCACTGGTGATTTTATACCAGTTCCCTTACGTGATCTGCTTCGCTTCTCTCTCCCTACTTTTCTCTCCCATCTTTTACTCCGCTAGCTAATAATTTTCCCAGATGTTCATTGCGTGCCCTTTTCTTCCCGGCCACTTTTATTCGTCTCCGCGATCTCCTCTCCTCTCGGCCTGCCACCTCCTGTAACTCCTCTCGATGCGTCTCTCCTTCCCTCCTCGCAAAATCCCTTCCCGACCCACTCCCAAGCGCCCCTATCCATTTACCCTGATCGCTCACCTTCTCCCAACCCGTCCCTCTCCCCCATCCACCCCCGACCATCCATCCGTCCCCCATCCGCCGTGTACCCCGAACCCTGTTCTCCCATGCCAACCCTTTCCTCCACCCCTTCCCCCGGTCCCTTAACGCCGCCGCACCATCTCCCTCCAGCCACCCCCCAATGATGAGACAAGCGATCTTCCCCGTTCTGGCCCCACTTCTTCCCGAATGCCAACTTAAACTCCTCCATAGTTCCTCTTCACTCGCTTCGAAGAACGCAACCCTTCCCCCAACCCTCTTTTCTTAAATCTCGGAAACGTTATCATTTCCTTCTCTTCCTTCGAGCCTTTCTCTGGCCAAAACTTCATTTTTTATTCTTCTTTTCCTTCCTATTCTTATCCATAACCTTTGACCACTTTTATTTACATCCCTTACCGCATCTATCTCACTTTTTCGCGAGCCGAGACGAACTGTGGTGATAATCCCCATTCCTTCGCGCGGCTATCCTCATTTGAATGCATCAAAAACGGGTTGCCTTGAGTGATTCCTCTGGCTCTATTGGCTGTCTTTAATTTCTGCACGACCAAAACCCATTCCCATAAAGAGAAATGTGCAGTAGCATAATCAAAAGGTTGCCTACTCTTGAAATGACGAATGACCAGGATGATAGCTCTAGACTGAGATGCCATATGTTCCCTCTTAACGCATCTGTAGCCGTATTTTTCTTGGAGGTTTGCAATATTTTCTGCCGAGATATCTAGCACGCAAGTAAATAAAAGACGTGCCTGCGCCACTCTTCGAACCGCGTACATTTTCTGCTCTGCTTGTGGGAGAAAAGCCGAGCAAATTTTGTGTGCATCCACGACTTTATTCAGCCTGAAAAATCGTACACCAGGTTTGTGAAGCCATCAGTTTATATTCTTTACTAAAGAGTTTATTTCTCACGCTGCATCCAGAATAATTGGAAAAATGAGCGTTAAGCCCAGCATTGGATGGACCTTGTTCTAGAAAGTTTGCCTACTTATTAAATAATATAAATTAATGAATTAGCTATGATACCTTCCTAAAGGAAAAACATAGATTTTTTTATTTTCCTAAAATAGACTGCTAGATATTAAAAGTAATAAAAAAGTTGACTTTAAAAATCGTTTATAATGTAATAACTGCATCAAGAAATGTTATGTCTAGAAGATTATGCCGGTTAATTTGGAGGCATTAGTATTTGGAGTGGCATGCACTCCTGGTTCAGTGACTTTCTGGAGATGAATGACATGAAGAAAAGATCTTAGATTATGGTTTTTTGATCAAATTTGATTGAAAGTCTTCTGCGTGAGTCCCAGAGATTCAGACTGGCCAAAAACATCATAAATATAATGAAAGATTTTTGGTAAGTATATACAACTACGGATATATTGTTTTGAAATTGCACGTACGCAGGAGAAACACTTTCATGATGCAGAAAATATCAAATTAGAACATTTCATGATCCACCCTAAGTGTCAAAGGAAAATTTTTGCATAGTTGTATCGGTCCAAATGCCTCTAGTGGGATCAATATCAGTAAAAATGAATGGGAAAATCGAGGAAAGGCCAAATATAAAATATGTGATTTTCCGTTCTTGTCAGGATTATGTACTAACCTAGGATTACGAAAAATATTTTACAAAAGATGAAATAACGATAATATTAATTATGTCCATGGATTGTCATGACAGTTCTCTAGAGGCTCGAAGTCCCTCGAACAGGCAATAGTACCAGGAATGTATGCGTCAGCAACGGTAGCCACATACCTTTTCAAAGTTCTTACAGTTTAACTCAAACAAATTCAATTCCAAACAAAACAGATAAATAAAACTCACATAAAAAATTAATGGAAAAATGCAATCAAACGAAAACATTGAATCACTGATTATACAAAAGTCGACCCACTTTGGATATCACTTTGGCTTGTTACGTTGCATAATAAATTTATACTTCTTGAGTATCATTTTGAATATATCTGCTGACTATGATATTCCATCTTAATTATACGTAATTACTTAGATGCACTTATTGATGAACATTGTGGAATTAATTAATGTTAATTATATAGCGGGTTTCTAAAAATAGGCGCCCATTTTCAAGTACTTGATGACAATACGTAGGCTAACCGTTACCAATTACATGATTACGGTGCAGGAGTTAATAGCTCGAGTCTTGATTAATGGGCATTTTAATGTGAAACATAAGATTTTGATGAGTTATATTTTCAGGTATAAACTACTTCTTATTTCTAAAAATGTAAGAACTACTAATTTCTCAAGGTGGCTGATAATATAAATTATATGAGTAAATTATAATTATCGTAAGTAAAAATGGAATATCGTCCTTTGATCCCTATTGTGCATATATGCATAGATAGATTAATCATTAAGATTAAGGGCAACAAATTACAGTTCTCATTAATTTATTTACCTACTCAATTACGTATATCACAAACTTATGACCAAATCCTTTTCGAGGTTAAACTGGGAATATAGGTCAATATATCATAATATAGGAAATAGATATATCATAACGGAGATATTTTTCATCAGGTAACATTTATTTAATTATCATCTCCTACCACATTAGTACTAGAAAAAGTTGTACATAATTGAGACGGAGTAATAATAGAAGGGAGTAAGTCAAGGGAAAATATAAAATTACGATGTATATGTTACGATAGCGTACTATTACAACCTACTTTAAATGACCGTTGATCGATTCTTAAATTTTAGAGAGAGAAGTTTTATGGAATTCAAAATCAAAATACACGTATGTAGGTAATAGAAACCTTAAGATATTCCTGCATGCAGATGTACAAGTTCCGTTGCAAAATTTCAAGTGTAACGACAGTTAATGTCTCTACATGATAGCGTGCATTTACATAATACTCTCTTCAGAGAGACTACAGGCTTTTCATACGATTTTAAATATATTTCTCAGTTTTTGCCCACACACTCGAGTGAAAAATTTCCATTCCATCCTATCTGTCTAACTAATAAATCATAGAGAGAGTTGGAGGTGGAATTACCTAATTTTAACGGTTAAGGTTTCCGTTTAAGGTTGACCCATAGATACAACAATACTTATTTTTCATAGAGAATAATTCATATGAGTCTGAGCGATAAAATATTATTAATAACGAGTTACGCCCATTTAAGGGTGCAGAGAATTCTGGGGAACAACGATGACACTATTAAATGATCCAGTCATGAGTTATTATCACATTTTCAGTGAAAACATTTGAATAATTACCTATAAAATATATTGCGGATCAAACCGATAAGGAATAAAAGAGTAGCTTCTTATTGCAACGGACGAAGCAATGAATATCACCCAGAAGTATAGACAGTGAAGGCTGTCAAGAGATCCCTACGAATAAGACGACAAATTATATCTCGAGGAATAATTCCAATCGTAAATTCAACCTACCGAGACGACCCTTCTTTCGTATATTGCCCGAGGATATGGAATTGCGACGAGAGCGTAGGAGATTTCGCCGTAGTAATTCATAGTTTTCCACTCGGGGGGCGCATTTCTGATCTGGCGGCTTCCATCATCCTCACATGTAGGGGATTCAAAAGGGGTGTGGAGGTACTTTACGCTCCCGTTCGAGAAATGGAGTAAACTTCTGACCTACATTCTAAAATCATCCCCCTGTCTCCTTTTACCACGTCCTCAGCCTTCCCCCCCACGCGCCAGTATCCCCAAATTCCCACTCTATAAGCAGTACTCTCTCTTAAGTCTCTAAGGTCAAACTTCCTCCAATCGCATAAGGGGTTATGCGAGCACCAAGTGCGTGCGTGACTCCGCGTGAATGCCATTGCACGTGAGTTTGTATGTGTGAGACAGAAGTTTCCACGCAGATTAACTTTTTAAGGATTCCATCACGTGAACGCGACCGCCCGTTCTGCAGGAAAAAATAAAGACCCAGTTTCGAATAACTCGCTGGCCCACGGGAGAGGGAAAAAATAAACAGCCGATCAAGGAGGGGGTGAGGTGAAGAGCGAAATAAATTATACGGCGGAGTAACGCCCATTTTTTTTAGTGCTCCCCGGGAAGCAGCGTACCGGAGTGGGGATTGGGGGATTTTTTTAGTACTACTATTGACCACGTGGTCTCGTTCCCCATTGGCTTACGATAAAAAATTTCTTTTTTTAATCACCAGCGCCACGCGATTCCTGCATAACGACGAGCGGGAGACATACTACGTGTTTCACCCGCGCCGTTCAGAAAACGCCGTGGCATAATTGATTGGAGGAGGCCCGGATCCCGCCAAGAGGGCGGCGGAGCCAGCGGACTCGACGTCGCCTGCCATCTAGCGGCGTCCCTTCGAACTACCACCGCGGAAGCGTGGGCCCGGACTCCCCCCCTTCCCGCCCTCCCTCTTTAAGTCTCTCACGCAATCTCTCGCCATACATCCCTCTCCTTTCTTTTCCTCTATCCCTCCGGGGTCAAACCACGGATCGATTATTTGGGGGCCACGTGCCGGCGACCCCGTCCCATGACGTCACGGGCATCTCTCGTACTCACGCTCTTGCTTTCCCTTTACTCTCCTCTTACCTTTCCTTCACCCGCACTCCCTTCCCCTCGTATTCATCCCCGCCCCCGGGATCCTTCCACACCCTTGACTCCCCCTCCCCCCCTCTCTCACCTCAGCACACACCTGCACGCACGCAAGCACGGACAAACTCACGCACACAAAACTCCCCCACCCTCTCTCCGTAATGAAAAAATAGAAAGTCCTCACCCTTCTCCCTTGGAACCCACACAAACCTCCCTCCCACCCTCTCTTCCTTTCTCTCTCTCTTTTGCTCTCCAACCCTACTCTACCAGCTCCCCAGGATTCTTGGGCGCGAGGAAAAATCATCCACTTCCAAAACGCAACCTTCTATTCCATGAGCCTACGCGGCTCCTTGAGAAAAAAAGGATCCCATTACACCCTCGTGTACAGATCAAGGGTGAGTGAATTACGATACGTTGCGAGGTGTACACACGTGCGTATTTATTGAATGGAACGTTATCAAAAGGAGCCCCTTGACTTTTGCACCATGTGTAATGCTGTCTCAGTCACCGTATTTTAAATGCGGCCCATTGTTGACGAAATTATTACATATATATAATATATATATATATATATATATATATATATATATATATATACACACACATATACATACACAATCGTATATACATATGCATATATATATATATATATATGTGTGTGTGTGTGTGTGTGTGTGTGTATGTATGTATATATATAATATATATGCATATATACGATTATATATATATCCTCTTTATTGAGTTCTGAATCATTAAATTATACTGAGTCTGTCCCGGAACGGTATCGCGGGGTACTTATTTGTATCGTCTGATAACGTTTTTACAATTTATTCACTGAAACGGAAATATTTGTGCCTCCCGCTCCTCGCTACGAAGCGTACTGTTTTGTCTACAATTTTTAATCTGCACCCCTATTCGTAGCCTAGATGAAAGGGCTGCAATGGGGGGAGGAGGCGTCGATTTCATCACCTCTGCACGGCCACCATCAGCTTCCCCCACAACCCCCAGACCCACTCCGTGCAACCTGAAGGAGGCAAAGGCCCCGTCTACCCGCCTCACAGCCTTTCCCTCCCTTACCCCCTGCGTTGCTCCTCCCTCCCCGAGGAGTGCGTCGAGGGACGGGAAGGGGGGACGGTGGGGCCGAGGGGAGGAAGGAAAGCCTGCAGAAGGGAAGCGGGACACTAGGGGAGAGATGAACGGAGAGGGTGGAAAGGGGAGGGGGGAATGGAAGAGAAGAGGAAAGCAGGGATGAGGCAAGGAAGGAGCCTGTATGAAGGGGAGAGTCATAACCGGAGGACCGAAATGGGAAGAAGGAGAGGAAAGGAACATTAGAGTTGCATAGTGGACAAAAATGATGAGAGTTGTAAAAGAGGAGAGAGAGAGAAATATTGGATTTGGGTACCATGGGGTGGAAAAAATTAAGGAGGATATTGGGAGGTCGCGTATGAGGACGGCCACGAGAGACGGTTGATGGAATGCGTTTGGAGAGGCGGGAGCGCGAAGAAAAGGTGGTAGGAGGGCGTGGATGCAGATGAAATGCGAATACCTATGCTAAAAATGTGAAAACCGAACGAGAATACAACTGTAAAAAGGACAGAATGGAGTGGATAAAAGGGAAGGGGAGTTAGGGATGTCTCGGGAAGAAAACAAGGCAGGATGTACTACGCATACGGAAAGGGGGAGAGAGAGAGATTACGAACCACGAAGCTCACAAGGGAAAGGATGAGGCATGGAGATGGATGGGAAGGCAAAAGAGTTTCGACGAAGACATATGCAAAATGGGAAAGAGGAGGATGGATGTGAGACAAAGGGGGATCAAGACGCAGAAGTCTACGAGGGGTGAGGCCTGGGAAATTAAAAGATGAGGAAACAAAAGAAATAGGAATGGAATATAAACGAGGACCTATGTGCAGACTAAGGATTTGAAATATCAACCGATAAAACTAAAGGACAACCTTAAATGAGGAGCAAAACTGGGAAGACCACCCGACAGTGAGATGATGAACGAACGGAAAAGTAAACTCACGTCTTATCACAGCAATTCCGTCATTTCATCTTATCCTATACCTTTCTACTTCAAAAATAATATAAAAACGAGATACATCAATTTGCACTGAAACGTACGGCTGAAAAATCAAACCAGCTTCTCATAGTCTTGGTCGCCCTAAGTCACATTTTCCAAGCACGCGATTCGTGAGTCCCTAATAGCTCAATTGAGGCATTATATGGGTAAAATTATCGCGGAAAATAAAAGGTTTTCCCCGGAAGCAATTTTACTCAAAGAAGAACATGAGCAAAGGATCCTTCATTTTTCTTGGCAGCTTATTAAGGTGGAACTGTTTTTAGCAAATGCGTGAGACGTACGCGTGTCAGAAGCACAACTGCCTCAATTATAGGGTACTACTACTACAATTAATTACATGCAACAGCGAGGCTCTTTAAAAATACCGCAATACACTCTATTATTTTAGATTAATTTCGAACGGAGTAATTACTGCTTACAATTGGAGTTAATGAAGGGAAAGTCGGCTCATAACATTTCCATTTTCAGATAAAACTGGATGTCGGTTAACAGTATTATTTAACGAAGGTGCGAAAGTGAGTAGTAAACAATTCAATGTCGATATGACGTTAAAAAGGAAGTAAATTTATTAGTTGACTTCCGTTTTGGTGGAAAAATATTTATTAGATGAGATTGGATGTTAGGTATATTATAGCATACTAATGGATTTTCTAATCATTATGTTTATGAAGAACACAGTTACGTTTTTAATACATCTATTTGAGTGACGCCACACACTCAATTCTGGTTTTGTGTAAAAATTTCGGATGCACTCAGAAATAACAAACCGCATTGGAGAAACTTCTAGGGAGATTCTATTACAGCTATCGCATAAGGCGCCTCGTTGGAAAATGCGGAGGTACAGGGAACTACGTCGACGGCGAAGATGGGCCTTCAACACTTCGCGCACGAATACATAACGCCAGAGTAGAGGAACGCATATCAAAGTCTGCTGAATAAACCATGAAATCCATCGGCCAAGCCATGTTGGAAATCGAGCCGCTACATGCAGTCTATTATGAAAAGCTTTCCTCGTTGCGAGTGGTGCGTTGACTCTCCACCACATCCATGCAAATTTAAGTCGACTGTTCGGCAATTTTCAACTCGAAAGTCTGCCACGCATTTTTGAATGTCAAACACATTAATGCTAAATGGATATTAGTTTGAATGATTTCATGGGATTACAGTTTCTATTGAAAATTTTTTGGGAAATTTGAAAATCCTAATTTTTCTCAAACATTAACTTTAATGCCACTTTAATTAAGAAAAATTAATTTATCCAAGCCCTGAAAGCATATGACATTAAGAAAGAAATCAATAAATATTATGCTATATGATTCACTCCATAACATTTTTTTATGATAATTAATCCCTGAAAACGAATTTCGTACGACACCATATAATATTTGGCAAATATGTTACAAATCCTCGCGTTTATATCATCGAAATAATATTTTTCTCCATTTTATCCAGCGGACAGGTCATTTCTGGAGAGGGAAAAACCGCTACGACGGGTATACGGCGAAAATTATAATTTTTTAAACAAACATAGATACCAAAGGTATTGATTTACGGGCGTTCCTTTTTCCTGATTCACTCAGCCGATAAGTACTTACGAATCGATAACACCAGAGACGAACATATAAGAAAGTGACAACGTGACCGAGGCAGCGTTTCGCCATTCCCTCCACTTCCTCCCCGTCGCGTTCACGTCCCACCCCCTCCGTCCATCCTCACTTCCTCTGTCTCCCATATCACATGCAGGGAAAAAATAGAGAAAAAGAGACATCTTTCCCCGAGAGAGAGAGAGAAAGGAACGGAGAGAGAGAGAAAAAGAATGGGGGAGTGAAGAGGAACTTAGATAGGGACTGGGGGAAGGGGGGTAGAAGTGGAGAGAGAAGGATGAAGTGCAGGAAAGACTGAGAAGGGGTGGCGAAGATGCGAGGCAATAAATTTTTATGGACGAATGGGAAAGAGATGGAGGGCGGGGACATTGTAAACGAGAGTGGGAGAGGAGGGAGGGAGAGGCGGGAGTGGGAGAGATGTTAGCGACACGGAATTGAAAGAGATTCGATGGCCCGGGGAAGGGGAGGGATGTCCGCGGGGAGTGAGGGAAGGAGTGGAGGCGTGTCGGAGGGAAAAGGGAGACGGCAGAGGAAAGCGGTGCTGGGTGGTGTGAGAAGGGTCGGGGAGAGAGGGAGGAGAACAGATAGCAAAATAAAGAAAAAAGTTTTCCCAATAAGAATCTAGCTCCTCGAGGTGGATCGTGGCGAGAGAGTAAGACAGAGCGTAGTGGGTAGGAAACGATGCATAAAATAGAATGAGACAAAGTGAAAGGGGTATAAGAACTGCCGAAATAAAATACCATTGTTCAGTGTGGTGAAGGCAATGGAGGAGAGGGGGCGAGAGTCTGCATAGGGAAGGGATGCGGGGAGGAAGGGAAGAAAAAAAAGAAACTATGAGATTGGCAGAAAGAAAGTGCGGTGGCAATGGAGGGCTCTGGGAATTGGGCCATTGAATACGAATAAAGGAAAGCTTTGTGCAGATAAGGGTGTAGTGGGCATGAAATGAAGAAACATGAAATGGAGAAGCTGGAACTGCATAACTGCAAATGGGGTGACAAATAAACTTGCTGAAATGATCGCCATCGCCACTATCCGCGGAAGGACACATCGACTTCAAAGAAAGAAAAAAATAGCAAAAGTTGTCTGAGAAGGCAGTTGTAATAAAATTAAAATGGTGTCCTGATGACGACTTCGTTGATGATTTTAAGTGAGCTCGTGGCAATGATTTTAAATTCCATGGAGCTGAAAAAGCAAACGATAAATTGCTCTTAAAATATACCATTATTTTGAACATATTTATTTCCAAAGAGCGTACTTAAATAAATGTCAAAAGGCTCCTAAATTTTAGGTAAATTAACTCCTTTCCTTCAAACGAAGGAAAATTTTCCTTCGTTTGAAACCCTTTTTTATGCCAGTGGAAATATTGTTTTAAATTACATGAATCATGGATAACATTTTTTTTAAATTGATCATTTCCCGAAGACAGCACAGGTCTGACTTGTCCAAGTTACGTGTATTCTATCTTATGAGATAGGTGTTTACATGGTCCTTAAATACTATTATCAACATATCACGAGTACTTCCTCGGGTTTTTTCAACGTTATTGTCTTCATTTCTTCATAATTTCTACCTGCATTCATATTGTTTAAGAATTCTATTTTCTCCCTTCTCCTACCACGCTTACCAATCCTTTTCCCTTCCATCACGGCCTACAACATCCATCCCACTAACTCCAAATGTTTACTCTACCCACTTTTTCTGCGTTTTTCGAATTTCCCTTGATAACTCCTTCTCTCATCCACCCTATTAAAACTCAAGCGTTTTGTATTCCTCTCTATCTAACTTATCTTCTCCATTCTCTACCACACCCACATCTCAAAAGCCACTTATCTTAGCTCATCTCCCTGACCCAAAAATCAGGTTTCACTCCCATAAAGCGCTACCCTCCATATTAAAGTTTAAGTATGAATTTTATCCAAATTTTTATTTAGTGTACCTATAATTATCTTATTCTTTATAATTCTTATTTTGACGCAATCATACTCCTAATGTTCCCGCTACTCTATTTATTTTCCTCTAAAATATTGGCCAATACATGAATGGCTCCAACTTTTCCAGTTTATAACTTCCTGTTTATCTTTTATTTCCTCCTTCTCGATAATCTCATTATTTTCATTTTATTTTGGTTAACCTTCATCCCATACCTCTCGCATTTTTCCTACAAAGTACTGCAATTTTTAGGTTGTCTGGCTACTCTACCTCTTCCAATAAACTACCACTCGATCATCTGCAAATCTGATTAAATTAGTCCCCCTGCCACTTTTACTCGGCTTAGGCCCTATTGATACTATCCATAATACTCTCTTAGCATATTTCTCCAAATTTACCAGCGATAGTATGCAACCCTATCACACTCCCTTTCTCATTGCTACCTATTCCATTACTTAATTCCGCCAAATTATTCCTCCCGGTGACTACATGAATTGACACCAGATTGGTAGTGCCTGCTTTTATCCTGCCATTTATATGATATCGCTCTCCGGCTCTCTATAAATTATATTCTACCCACTTTTCCATTAAGAATTGTAGTCACTCCACGTTGACTCTATTCCCCTGGTCTCTATATTTCACCACACATAGGCTAAGGTATTTATACTTCCTTTATCCAATTTTCTTCTTATTTTTTCTAGCTCTCTTGCCATCATTATCGTCTCAATATCCCATGCTCTTATTCTAATTCTAGTGGGTTTCTTTTCCCACTAATTTTAGCTGCATTGTGAAAGTATCTCGTGTGATGACGACCGCAGGGGCCTTTCCTCCAATGACAAGTAAGTCATCAGATTCAAAGGTTTGAGTCCCGCCGTAGTCAAGATTCATTTCAGGTTTTATCCATCCATAGTATTATGGTTGAGACAATTGAGGTGGTTGCCCGTTTCCTTCCATAATAGTGATTTTAACGTGACAACATAATTTAAAAAGGTAGACCCAGTCGGCTCGGACGCCTTTGCAGTCACCTCATTAAGGAACAGAGGCTGTGCGAACAACCTTTCGTCTGGATTCTACCAGTCTACATTTTTGACTTGAGTGACCATACCAGAATCAATCATCGTTTCGTCTGCCACTATAGCTCTACGGGACAAAGGAAAGGATAAGCCCTTCCACTACGTAAAGCTTGTAGCCCATCGTAGGGTTCTAATTCTATGGGAGATTACGAGATGAAGTACAAATTAAAACATAAATTTCTCACGTGTATTTACAGTAATAAATAAAAATACAATGATAATTATTTGTTGCGCAGGTTAAAAATAATGCTAGGGACAATGAAGTTTTTATTCCTTCGCGAACCCTCCTCTATACTCTTCCTACCATTGTCTTCTAATGACCCAAGAAGAGAAAAATATGTTTGATTAATGTTTTTGGACGTTATTTGACCAGAAAACATTTTAATACGTCATCTATGAAATACTAAATTGAATTTTAAAAAATTTTAAAGTTATGATAAATTCAGTTAAGCAGGATATTGGAAAATAAAAAAGTTCTAGTACCAGAAGCAAATAAATGTCGTTGAAATGGCATTTCCTCCTTATGCACTTTTTATAATCCTACACTTATATATGCTGCAAGAAATTTGCAATAAAGATCAAGGTCTTATTATTCATTTTACCCGCATTTCTTTGACTATAATGATTTATGTTCGTCGGGTTGTTCCTTTAAATGTCAAAAATAATTTTCATAAAATGTCAACCGGCTATCACAAGAGGCTATGAAATCTCAACATGAAACATGCATGCAAAAATGTTATTTTAAGATGGATTACGAAGACAATAACTATATATAATAATTTTATGTGGCTAGTTTTAGGTTTAAGTAGCCGTAAAACAACCTCAAAAAATGAAGCAGCCGATGTAATATCACAGAAGGAAGAAAAAAGATGTAAGAACCAACAGGGAATAATTGAGGTCTTAAAGGATAATGATTAAGCCCTTATACATTGTTATCCTTACGAGAGGAGGAAAAGAGCATTTTTCCGAAGAAATTTTGTTTTTAATTTTTCGTGCATTTTTAATACCTTTTCTCATTCTTCTCATGAAGTAATAGAATTAGGGACACATATTTTCTTACAAAACGGCATTTTTGGGTATTTGACCCACATAAAAAATAATAATAACGGGATACCATCAAATTCCCAGGATTTCCGGGAGATACTCCCTTTTCATAAGACTGAACTGCCTTCGAGTCGAAAATATAGAACAGCTACAGATATGGTAATGAGATTTCCTTGGATCAATGTTGTACGATATGTGAGAAAAAATGAGTTAATAAGACTCGGGAAATAGGCACCAATTATATCCTTGTTTTGCAAAGAAATCCTATAGGTTGCAGGAGTACAAAAACATCAAATTTAAGACTTCCGTAGAAGGGCAGTAATGGGAAAGCTTGAACAACAAGCTGAAAATATCGGGGATGAAATTGAAACTAATGACGAAGTCACTGAAATATGATGGAGACGTAAGAAAAAAGTTAAAGTATACCAAGGCGGAAAAAGATAAATGGTATGAAAATAAAGGGTAGAAGTTCATAAAGTAAAGGAGAAGGGCATATTTTAAGGTTTGAACTACGTGAGAGAGTGTGTTCGAAAAGAGGACATTTTATGTGACGCTCGTGGGTTGGCGGTGGCTTAACACAGGCGCAGGTGCGCTGGGAACTAAAGGCTAAATGTCCCTGTGAGATGGATGAGAGCCTGACGGTGAAATTACGACGACGTGGAAGGGAGAGTAAAAAATAAGGGGGAAAGGGGGAAAGAATTAAGGATGAAATGGTAACAGTTTGAATTAACTTTGCCACCTCAGGTGCCGAAACATTAAGTAATGCGTTACTAAAATGGTCACAGCATCATATTGCGACCCCGATAAATAATAAATATTTTGAATCATATGTGACGACTTTCTATAATATTAATTTTCCTCCTTCTTAAAAATAATGCTATTTCTAGCCTCATTGAATGAATTTAATTTTGAAATCTGCAAACGGCTGTCTTTGTAGTTCACTTTCGCAAATTAATTATAGTAATTTTCCCACCGAAAACTTTGACAAAACATCGTTTTCTGAATAAAAATCTACATAAATTTTGTTTCCTCTCAACTGCTGCAACCCTCAGAACATCAATCGTACTAACGAGAAAGGCAGTTTTATCGGTATGAATTATTTGTGGTCGTTAATCACATTCAATAGTACTAAAGATATACCGCGTAGTATGCTCATGCTACCGATTTTCTTTTCCATCCACGGTGGGATGTAACTACTTTATTGAATCAGAGAAGAACAAATGCATTAAGAGGCTAATCTATTTACACAAATCATTGTTTCCATACAAGGAAATATTATTTAGCTAATTTGTAATTATGCATATATTTTTGGAAAAGAATTTGTAAGGAAGTAAAAATTTAGATAAGATTCAGAACACCATTATTTTGTGACACGAATGAGAGAAAACCTGTGCAAAATGTATACACACACACATATAAATATACATATATATATATATATATATATATATATATATATATATATATATATATATATATATATACATATATATATATATAGATATAGATATATAGATATAGATATAGACATATAGATATCCATATAGATATAGGGTTAGGGAAAAAAGATTGAAAAGCTTAGGTTGCATAAAACCCCCGTGAATATCAGTTATATATAACGTTTCCTTGATAACCTATCTGTCTAAAACTCTACTGGTATCAATAGAATCCAATCCGTCATTCACGCTCCATTAAAAGGGACTTTTCTCTACATGGAGTCAGCCCTATCCATCTTCCTGACTAACCTTGCGTTTGTTCTTTCCCTATTCCCTATATCCATATCCTTGTACATGAAATTAAATATGAAAACCCGCCGATCGATGGAAGCATTCAGATAGATTAGGTAAATATATAAACGTACTGATTATTTTATCATTACATCCATTTTTACATTTTAAGTATACATGAAATAGGAGAGGTACAGTAGAAAGTGTGCCAAAAGTTTGAGAATTTAAATAAGAGCCTACTTAATGATTTTGACAAAAAACGGCGAGGAAATCGTTTTCATTCCATCAAAGAATTGACCATTCATCTAGAGAGCGAAATGATGTGAGGGGAAGCAAGAACACCCTCGCTCGAGCTCAAACTTGAATACCAGCCTGTTTCGCTTGAAGCAGGAGAACATTCAAATGCTCCATAATCTAACGATATTGTCACCACTTTCCCCTGAATCCAAGATGCACGCGGCTACATGAGTCTGCTCGTAAAATGCCAGAGTTAACGTACTTATCATCCCATAAAAGTCTGGGAGTGCCGATTTCAGCTGCGAGATAACTCCTCTCCCCGCTCTTTCTTCAGGGAAGAAGAGGAAAGCCCACCGTTCGAGATAACAGGGGTAATAGTAGACGGGAGGGGGGGAGGAAGAAGCGAGAGGTGAAAAGGTGGCTTAACTTGAGGAACACCGAGCATCCTCTCCTCCCCCCCTCTCCCACATCCTTCTTCCCTTTTCCCTCTTGATTCCCGGCTTCAAAAGTGAAGTGGAAACGGGAGGAAGGGAGAGCGAGAGGGGTAGGAAGAGAGTTGCGGGCGCCGAATTGACCCAGGACGTCCCCGGCGCATTAGGATGTCAAAGGTTGATGGAGGGAAGAGGTGTGAGTGTGTGGTGGGAAAGAGAAAAGTGGATTCAGGAGAAGACGTGTGCCGAGAAAGACGTGAAGGTGAGGCAATGAGGAAAGGGACAGAGGAAATGGAGAGCCTGAAAAAACGGAAGGGAAGGATGAAGGCTGGAGGAATGTAATCCGCTGAACATACGGCACGTAGGAATGCAGTCAATCGATTTTTTTATGTCCTCCTCAGCTTTGGATTGAAGTTGAGTTTTTATTCCAACTGAAAGTGACTCATCGTCTTTCACGTTCTAAGCCATCTACGGTGTCAACTTTGCCATTCTCTATCAAGTAGTTTAATCTTCATGAATCCCTGGAAGCCTCCTCGGTAAAGACAGATTTTCAATTGTAATTAATACCGGAAACTTGATTTTCTATGCATTAAATCACAAATTGCCAAAAATATTTTTAATTAATTTAGAAAAGGGTGGACGAAATTATGCGGAATTAAAGAGGGCCTGTGTTAAGATAGGATGTTGGGCGGTATTTTGTTATGAGAGACAAGGGAATTTTCGCTGTACAATTTACCATCTTGTGTTCATCAAAAATGTATCTTAAGCGGTAGATTACCGATTATAATAATCGTTCAACCATCCTTAGATCCATAAAACAGACTAAATATTCTATAAATGCATTTCCATTGGAGTTGGGGCAGGAAGACAAATGGCGGTACAAAATTATGAAATAATATACTTTTCCCAAATCGATACGCAATTAATCATTTGTTTTGTTTACAATTAGTCGCAGCAAGATCCTCAACTTGGAGGCATCATTTTGGATCGAAAATTTGATAAGCACTCGAAATCTTATGCCTTACGCAATGCAATGAGGAATGAATGGAAAGTTCACATCGTCAGTTATTAGATAGAAAGGCTTCGGAATAGGAAGGATGGATCTTTATAAAAGGTAACCACCAAATTCAGGGTTTAGAAAATCCACGGCATTTGGTATATAACTACGAACATTAACATACTATTTAACGCTATCCATACAATTTACTGGTAAAAGTGAGACAGAGTGAGGGAAATTACTCTTTGTAATTTAGGGGCAAAAATAAGACTGACAACTGTAGCGCATTTTGCCGTGAATGAGACAATAATAAGCAAAAGTAGTTTCAAGTGATTAAGCCTCATTTATCTATCTTTATGAATAATAATTTTGCGGACAAATGTCTAAAACCCTTTATGAGATCCAGATGTAACGTTCGTCATTAATTTACCGAATGTTGACGAGTGGGTTTTTGCAGACGAGATTTTGCAGCCATAAGGTCGGAATGGGTTTCAAATTCAGATCACCGGCTCTAATTCAGATCTCTTAGGCAACAGACACTTAACTCGAGCCAAAAGTGCACCCTGTAGTCGCCTAAGAAAAGAGCCAAGGGGTAATTAAAGACACACAGCTTTGAACATCTACGTCACCTCATGCATCTCGAAAGCAAACCATCCTTTTTTAGCCTGCTTGGTAGTCTTATGGAACGTTAAATCTCATGAAATCAAATATGGTAATACTTTTAACATACACACAATAAATATAAAACGAAATAATAAAAAGGGTGATAAATTCCCAACCCGAAGTTTTTCATTTAAGTTTTATCTAAATTTCTAATGGCAATTTTTTCTTAATAATATATTCATTCCATTGAAGAAAACCCATACGCTTCATAATAAATCAGTAAAAACTATGCAGAGATAGAAGAAAGTTGATCGCACTGATTCCCATATGATCATACTGATTCCAAGAAACTGCAGGAAATGTAATGAATAGCTGATCGTAGCACTTTTCCACTTAATAAAATTTATTTTACGACCGGGTTTCGATGTATTACATCATCATCAGGTGATGATGATGTAATACATCGAAACCCGGTCGTAAAAAATTTTATTAAGTGGAAAAATGCTACGATCAGCTATTTATTATGTTCAACTTTCACAACATCACGCCTGAAGCAACTGAATTTGTGGGAAATTTCTTGACGGTAACTTTAAACGGAGTCCTCCGCTAAATGTGCATTAAAGTGCAACAATTGCAACGTCTAAAAATCACCCGTCTTGACCGTGATTTGAGCCACGATCCCTTGATATCTAACCTAGTGCTTTAGCCACTTAAGCCATCAAAATGTCATCTCACACTCCGAGATTTTGGGGGCCATAAAGGTACAAGCTGTTGTGACAAAACACCGTACATACAATGTCACAAACATTCATAGTTGAGCGCGATGCGCCACAGTTCACGAGGCTAAAGCCAACTTTAAACACTTGGGGTGTTTGGCAAATTCCAATAAACCACTTGAGATAACGTGACAGTAAGTTTTGACGGAGTCATCCGATAAATGTGTATTACAATGCAGTAATTTTAGAGGGTAAAAATCATTCGCTTTGAACGGGATTCGAACCCGGATCCCTCGATGTCCGTACTGATATTAGGCTTTCCTTATCCGGTGTGGAAATATGTACACTCGACAGTGGTCAGTATTATCTACATCAGTGAGTAAACAAGGCCATCCTATGTCCTTTAAACTGATTTATCGTTAGTATTCCAAACTATTCTGTGACAAAATATTTATTTGGGATGTCCTAAAACTTTGTAGTTTTCTTATGTATTAGAAAATGGAGTACGACAGTATAATGGAGAGAGTATTCTTTGTTTTCTTTTGGAATAGGTATAACCACATACATATTTAATGCATCGGGTATTATTCCCCTCTGAAGATAATTATCCACGAATTTTATTGCTATTATTATCAGGTTTTCATTTTATTTTGCATATGTATTCATCTATTGATTTAATGCCATTTTTAAAGCAACGGCATTCCTACGGCATATCACTGTGCAGAAAGATTAGCCGTTGAAACAATCGATCTATCCCTCGTCTTCTCCACCCACAATAAGATAAATAAACCTTTGTAAAGATGGCCCTATGTGTTAAATGATATTTTCGCAATATTCAATCTACAATTTAGCAATTATTCCACAGAATTTCATTGGTGCATGTTGCCATCCATCTTTTAATGATAATTTCGACTTTATCGTGTATCGCACTTTCGAATTTCGGAACAAAACGCTATACACTTAAACCAACACCAGCAACCCTGTGAAATCGGAATGTGTGAGCTCAAACACCAGAATTAAAAGCCTCTAAAATGAAATAGGAGTGTGCCAAGAGAGCAGTCTCGCCAGGCAGGCGTTCTTGAATAGTTAAAAACAAGCCGTTGATTAAAATGAAAGGGGGCCGTCCACGTGCATACACATGCATACAAGGCGATGCAATTTCCGTCACCCACAATACTCTCCCAGACTCCCTTACCCTGGGGGCGCGATGCCCTTCCCTCCTCCTCTTTCACTCCACCGCCACCCCCCCCCCAGCCCGCCGTCGCGCGCCCCACTCGATCCCTCGCACAGATTCCTCCTTTCTTCGCCCACTCGCCCGACACCCCGCCCCCAGGGGTCCGTCCCAATGCCCCCAACCACCTTCCTCCCTCCTCCGCCTCCCCCTCCCAATGCACGACGACGCACCCCTCACCCTCTGCCGCTCGCTGGCAACGACCCCATCGCCCTCCGGGTACGAAATGCCTCGGGACAATATGTACGCAAACACACAAATACTCTACGGTAATCATTTCGTAGTCCTCACCTCGCCCATCTTTCATTCTCTCCATCCGTCCGTTCCCTCCTCCACCCCTCCCCCCCTACTTCCCCTCTCCATCCTTCCCCTTCTCATCCCTTCCCCCCCCCACCTACCCCCCTTCCCCTCTTTCCCCTCCTCCAAACCCCTCCCCTCACCACGGGCACGTTCTCCCGCGCGTGTACGCACGAACCAACTACTGCGCGGGCAAACAGTGAAACTTAAGCACATCCGAAGATAATCACGATAATGCACTTTGTAAGGGCATTAAACTCCATGAGCGTGGTGTCAATGAGGCGGAAAATGAGCGCTCCAGGAGTTGCGGATGTGGATTTCTGAAAGGGGAACTGAGAGAATAGTCAACGGAAATAAAAGGGAGTGATCGCATTATGTTTAGGGAAAGATACGACAGATACATGATTTACGCTTTTATGGAAATCGATTTTAAATTGAGCAACAAGACGAAAAATAAAACGTCAATTCGATACTTATCAACAAAAAAGAAGAAATAAAACCATTGAATAGCGTAGAACTTGGCTTATTATGATGACGACATCAAACTCCCAATATTCACAGACAAATGATGCTCGGATACCATAAATGTACACTGACTAAATAAATTACGAGTAGTAATTGTCTATGTTGATTCCAGTTAAATTCATTACAAAAATGAGGAATGCTTAATTTGGATTAGATACAAGAAACAAGGTGACATATTTGAAAATTGAAAACACTCTTTTCAAATGCTACTGGAAACTGCGCACAATGTCGCATGAATATTTTGAAAATTAGTATTTAGGATTTTAAGATATTTTGCACAGTATACCGTATTGTTTTTTTATTTATGAATGCATAATTTACATTTTCACGAAATCAACAGCTAGGTATAAAAAAATGTTTTGAAAAAGATAAAGACAATTAAATAAAAGGCAATTGTAATATATAAAATATTGCGAAAACTCGACCGCTGTAGACGCACGTATTATGTCTTCGGAGGAAGATATTTGAGAAAACGATGTTCAGTTACGAAAAACTTCACTTAATTGGTAATGCAAGAAATGGTTTTAAAACACTGAGAGCCAAATATTTATTGAATATAGAATATATTTATATAACTAAAGAGGGAGTAAAATGACCGAGCAACGTGATGGAAATCACATGAGAATGGTTTAACGCTGAGAAATCAACAGACGAACGTTTTTAAGTTATTAGGAAAATATTGACACAATTCAATGAAAGATTAAAATAAGAGACATATAAATATAAAGAATAAAAATTTTCATCATCAGAAATAAATCATTTAAAACTTTCGGAGTAAAATCAGATTAATAAGTATAAGGACAATGGGTGAAATAAAATTCACCATTATTATATCTGATAACTATCCTTTCATGTGGAGTAAATTTTTCCAGTCGGCCTTATTAATTAAATATGACTATCAACCCGGTATTTTATGGTTTTCTATAGCATGAGAAACTTACACATATCTCATCTAACCTTCCTCAAAATGTTTTCGGCATCAAACCTGAAAACTTCACAGCTTAGGTAGATAGGTATTGAACGCTCCAGCAGGCTTTTAAATCGACTCCCTCCAGTCAGCAGTCAAACGCTGAAACGTCAGACAACAATTTTAATGTTTAACTGTAATATTACCCAATAAAAATAGTCTGCAATTACTTTGCATTAAGGACAGGATTTTCATCCGTATCTATCTTTAAGATTCGAATTTGTCATTGTAAATTTCACAAAAGTGCTCATATTTATTCACCGAATTATTGCCTGAGTGCATGTATAGTTTCCTGAAGTTTTTTTCTGCTGTTTAGCGTTAATATTTGTACTATCGTTCATATCAAATATATTTTTTGTTCTGTTTCCACTAACGTTTGACACATGGCAAACTAGAAATAGTGCACCACTATTTTTGCTCCCTCAGGACCGTCAATCCATCGAGGTTATCCGTTAAGCTCAAAATAACGACGAATATCTGGCATCCACATCCTTTTGATATATGTACTAAATCAGACCTCCCGCAAGCTGTTTGCTACCACATCCATCTCTCCCAACCTCCAATACTCTTCCTACATCTGTCACGGCGAATATTTTCAGTCTCCAGCGCGGGTGCAGAGGCGTATCTCTCGCCTTTTTTTGCGTATGATAGAGGGGCAGTCATTAACAGTCAAGCAGCCAATGCACCCGGTGCTGCAATAAGTCCCCAACCTCTCCTTCCTCTCGTGTTCTCGCTCACCTTCCCCCCGGCGCCTCCGCTCTCACCCTTACCCCCTCCAAGCTGCTACCCGCGCGAATGCGTCTGTCAGTATTCCAAGCACCGCGTCTCCCTCCTGGCAAAACCCCACCACCATCTACTCACTCCATGGGGCACTTCATCCCCTCGCCACGCTCACACACGCCCACGTAGACGCGCACCCGCGACTCCTCAGCCCGCCCGCGTCTCCCGTCACCCGTCCACACTTTCCCCTCTCATAAAACACCGTCGGACGACCCATCTCCTCCTATATCCTCACCCGCATAACCTCCTCACATGTCTCCCCATCCCTCCCTTCGATCCCCTCCTCCCTCCCCCATCTCGTCCTTCCTTCCACGCCCTTCTCCTCTCCGCGCCCTTCCTCGTAGTCCTGCCACGCCTTCCACATCTGCCGTGGAGAGGATTTTTTGAAGTAGTGAGAGTGCAGAGGAGTCATTCACTCACTGGTTTCTGCGGTGCTCTCCCCTTCTCTCCCAAACCCCCTCCAGTCTCCCACCCCACGCTCATTATTCGGTATGCAAGGATGTAACCGTGGCGGGAGCACGGGCTGGGGCGCGCCGATGCGAAGTGGGGATTAGAAGACATGCGGAAGCAGTGGCGGGGGGAAGGCGGAGGATCGGGGATATCTCACATATGTATACGTGTATATACATGTATATATGTGTATGTATATATGTATATAATATATATACAAGCACATAAATGTTGATCAGATACAAAAGGCGTGTGTGTTTGTTTGTTTGTGTGAGTGTGTGTCTATGTATGTATGTATGTATGTATATATATATATATATATATATATATATATATATATATATATATATATATATATATATATAAACACGTAGGCACGTATTTAATCTTGCGTATATATAAAAAAACGCAAACGACCAACCATGAGAGAGTATACATTAACTTGTACGAATCCGGATAGGAGATAGGTAATAGGGATGAAACTTATTGGGAAATTGTTTGGTAGAGATAATACAAAGCCCGCGGTGAAAGATCGAATAAATTGGGAAAATAATTACAAATAATCTCCCGGAGATATTATGCATTAGCATTAGCCAGTAGGATCATATAAAGAGTGAGCAATTTATGGAAACCACCGTACAAACACTTAAAAAGATAGAGGTGTTGAAATTTTATAAAATTAAACATAATAAAAATCACCTTTTACTGAATTCTCTAATAATTGCCACGCAAAAAAAATAAATAATAGCGTTACAGATCTTCTGCTTTATCATTAGAGTGAGGATTCTAGTCATTTGGCTAATGTAAGTACGTGTAAATGCCAATATTCATAAGGAAAAAAATTGCATAGTATTTTCATGACACATTAATTTTATAATATCATTTGTACTTGTTATATTTTCATTTTAATTCAATAAACCACAAAACTATATTAAAACTTTTGTAAAATGTACAATTGAATTAAAAATTTAATTACCTCCTATTTTTCATTAAATATTTACCATTCTTTTTCGGGTCAGTAAGCAAGTAATGTAGATACAGTTTCATAATATGTTAATCAGGAATTGATGTAAACAATTTAATTTAGGGGAACGCAAACACTAAAAAATTCAAACTCTATTGGAAGTAGTATATTTAGCAGAGAAATGAGTCAGGATTACGCAGGAAAAATAAAACAAACTCTATGTACGCATATGCATACATTCACGTAAGAATGTGTATATATGGGTACAAATACAAATGGATAAGGAAAAAGGCCAAATTGAAATGGATTAAATCATCTAAAATTTACTGACTCCATTGGAATTCGATATTAACACCTTACTGCTTGCTTACACTCATTTGCACCTCTTCCTCCAACATATGGCTTCGATGTTATTGCAGAGAAAAGCAAGTCGGATTCCTTGCATTCGGGTCAAGTCATTCAAAGGTTTCTAACAGACATGGAGTGACCAATTACCGGTTAATACTTTAAGTAGTAACTAGCTATTCATCTACTTTAATTTTTTATGATCCTCGGCATCAATGCCTTACTTTATAGATAAATAAAAATTGAAATGTTCCGTTTTGCCAGTATTCCTCCTAATATCAATAAAAAACCATAAATAACATAATCAATGTGGAGGGCGGTCGAGTGGGTGACGATAGAGTTCACCCAATAGCGAGCCCAACGGTATGCAAAATTCACTCAACTGTGTTCGACGCAATCTGCTGAGTTCTACAATAACGACCTTTGAAAGGCCAAAACGCGCATGGAGAAAGGTATAACTTTGAATGGTGACCATATAGAGGAATTATAACAATAAATAATAAAATTTAGGTTTCTATTTCAATTTTTTAGCATAAATCATAACTGTGCGACAGTATCTAGTAAATTAATTAATTACATTTGGAATCTTTAATGGTTATTTTCCTAACTACTAATATTTTTGTTTCACTGAATAGATGAACTTGGTGTTTTTACACAAGGAAATGTATAATACTACTGACCACGACGCATGGGCGACATCATCAGATATATCTGATAATGTCGGCTGATTGTCGAAACCGGTAGTGTTATCAAGTTTTTCGTGTGAAAATATACCAAGATAAAGTGATCATTAATTCACACAAAGTAGAGCAACAAACAATCAAATTCATTTTGATATCTTGTTCCTCTCTCATATACTTATATAAAATTTAAGATAATAGCACCTCATAATTGCCATTAATATTGCGTTTTATTTTATATTTTTTTATATGCGAATTTTAAGTTAAATTGAGTTACAGTAAGATCACGCTATCGCCAAGTTCAAATTAGCTTCCTTAGATATTGGCCATTGAAAATACTTCCCCTTATTACATTTTTGTAAAGTTTTCCTTTGATATCATTGTAATATCAAAATGAAATCTTAAACTAACATTTTCATGATGTCGTGATCTCTTTGCGTAGAGAAATAATTTTTATAAACGAAGTATAAAAACTCATTGACCAAGATTTCTAATAATAAATACAAACGAAATGATTAATCCTCAAGCACATTTGGTTAATGGAAAAAATTATAATCAGCGGATATCATTCACAATTTCGTTAAAATTGTCTTGTCGAAAGTCACCCTCTCCTGTATTTTCAATCCTACCAGAATTGGCAAAAGGCCCCTTAAATGTTTTACACCTGCACTGCGTATACGAAGTGCCGGTTGATAAATATAAGGGGTCAAAACTTCGCTTCCATCATTCCCATTACTTTATATTACAAGCAAAATGTATTCAAAAATAATTTTCTTTTCTTCCGCGAAACACTAATGAGAATATAAGATACTAAATATTATTTTGCTGTTTATTTTTTATTATAAAATCGTAGAAATCATCTGCCACAACTCTGCTTTTTCGCATTTAAAGATTATTAAATTTTATAGTTTTATTAACACGAAACAAGCTTTATCCATTGGTTTTTCCGAATCCTCCACATATTATAAAAAAGCTGCAATGTGACTAAGATTGGATATATGTTTATATTTTTATTCAAAATACTATCAATTGGTTTCTATTATATATCAAAAATTAGATAAATCAAGGCGCTTATTAATACGAGGGTATCTCAACAATTAACTCGCAAAATTTGGTGGAGGCAATTACTACACAATTTCTTTATTTAAATAATCGAGGCATAAATTAACTCCCTGAAATTTATTTCTCTTTCCTACATATTCACCCAATACATTCAGTTCCTTATCCCATATCTTTACAAGTCCTTAATAGCAGGTAGCAAAGAACTCTTTTGCTTGCTGTCGCAGCCAACGAGTAACCTCTTGGACTACGGCTCCGTCATTTGCAAAACGTCGAGCGCTCAAATGATTTTTTACAGCCCCAAATAGATAAATTTCACTCGGGGCTAAGTTAGGTCTGCACGGTGGATGTTTCAAGCGTTTCCCCTGAAATGTTCGTAACAGCCCCTGCGTTTGTCTTGCTGAAATTTGCGACGCATTTATTCAATTATTACCCTCGTAAATCACGGCAGAAAATGTATCTTATTTAAAAATGTTTGTTAGGTGCAACCTTCAACATAATTATTTTACTTGTATCATACGTTTCTTTAAAAATCATGATAATATTATGTTCTACAGTATATATGAAATAATACTTTCTAGCACTCACGATAAGTGTTGTAAAAAACAGGATATTTAAATTATATATAGACCAGTTTGGAAAATTTAAGGCTTTGGTGACATTTTCATTTCGTCTGTAAGTTTTTATAGAACGCCAAATCATATCTTGGTGCAACTATGACCGTAAAATTCATGGAGACAGTGAAATTAAGGGAAATTTTCCTTTACCTTCTCCCTCTCTCTCACTCTTACCCTCATCATTATTGTTCATACCAATTACGTCGGGTGTCTAATTACTTTTATTCCAAATCAATATTTGCAGGTTACTTAATAATGATATTCCAACACGAAAAACTTATTTTAGCTAAACTTTTCCGTGAATTTAATTTGTTACTGGACAGCAAAGCTTTTTACTGTCCGATTTATACAGTGAAACCAATTTTTTTCAATCCATTCATACCGTGTCCATACATTTAAAAGAACATACTGCTGTTCAATCCCTTGTGGAAACTTTCAGCCGGTTTCAGCAACGTCACCGAAATACAAAAAATGCAAAAAAAGAAGAAATTAAATCAAAACTGCCACCATTTAATGTAGAAAATGCTAGCGGAAATAGTCTGTAAGGCTAGTATCCATGATAATAATTGAAAATTTAATCTTAATTGCTAGATTGATCAAGAATTATAGAAATAAACATGTTCTCATTAGAATAGTATTTTTGCAATTCAAAAGAATTTCAATAGGAAAGAAAAATAAAGAATTTGATGGCAAAATTTATGGGCTTTCATTTAGACTATTATTTACTTGTACAAATTGTGTTCAAATGGATTACAAGAATACTGAATTCCCTTTCCTATTCATTCGAGGAGAAAAATACACTCTCTCACGCCGTCCAATAAACTCTACCATGTCCATTTCCCCGAACGCATTCTACAATTTCCCCGTTCCCTTCTCCCCGTTCCTCGCCCCTTTTTCTACTATATATCGTCCAAGAATAGGGCATCAAACCTAACGCCCTTCCACTACTTCCCCTCCCACAGTACTATCCTTCACCCAACCTAATCCCTTCACGTCCTCTTCAATCTATAAACAAGGCAGGACAGATTTCAACGGGCGAACACGGGGCACAGTTAGTTCTCAATGCCAATTTGCTTTGGCCCACAGGCACGGAGCCCCTCGAGTGGCTCACCACGGGAGAGGGAGGAGGTTAGAGATCCTATAAGGGGTGGGGTACGGATGAAACGGCGAGAGGGAGGGGAGATGATGGATTTTTCAAGGAGACAAAAGGGGGAATGCTCCAGGGGGGAAATTGGATGGGGAGAGGAGAGGTGTAGGGTGCGGGGTGAAACAAAGTTGGGGTTGGGGAGGGAGATGAAATAAAAACGTGACATACAGAGAGAAGGCTAATCCGACGAGGAAGAGCGACAGGGCGTTTACGAGAAAGAGAGAGAGAGGAAAGATGAGAAGACCCAAGTGACGATCAAGTAGGAGGAGAGACAGCGGGAAGAAAGCCGTGGAAAACGAATGGGCGATAAAATGAGGAAGGTAGATAATCGCTGACAACCATCGTGCGTTAAGCTCTCTCTTTCATTTGCTCCTCTACTCATTCTCACTTTCTTCCTTTCTCCACCCCGCCGCCTTTTACTATGGCTCGCTTAAAAATCATCTCACTTCCTCCCATCCCTGATCCTCCCCTTCCCTACTTATTCCCTCTTATTCCCTCAGACCCAATTGCTGGAATAAATTGTACCAGTCAATCACATGCGCATATATATATATATATATATATATATATATATATATATATATATATATATATATACACACACACACAAACACACAAACAAAGAACACTTTAAAATTTTTAAAAGTCTCACAGATAAGAATAATAATGTATAAAATTTAGCACTAGTGGACACAGACAAAAATACAGAAACACACAAAAAAAGACACATCAAGTTTCGAATTTATAGTGGTCGCAGCCACCTTCGTCAAGGAAGAGAGGGATAGAACCTTGAGCGAGGTGGCTGCGATCACCGAAAATTCGAAACTTAGTGAGTCTCTTTTTTGTGTGTTTCTGTGTTTTTTCCTACGTCTACTAGTGCTACATTTTATACATTATATATATATATATATATATATATATATATGTGTGTGTGTGTGTGTGTGTACATTATATATATACATACATACATACGAGGGTCATCCGGAAAGTAGTACCCGTTCGTGCCGCATGAAGTGCTGACGACGCGAGTAGCCGCTGGACGAGGTCAGATAGCTTCAGTGGCTTGTCTGCCTTCTCTGAGCCAAGTTGCGTGACGCTAGCATTGCCTGTGTTGTTTCTGTGATTGTTTACAATGTTTAAAAAAATTGAGAACGCCGCCAGTTGTGAAGTGAGGGCAGTGATTAAATTCCTCAATGCAAGAAACGTTCGCCCATGTGATATTCATCGCCAATTAAAGGAGATGTATGTAGACAATGTAATGGACGAGTCGTCTGTTCGGCGGTGGTGTCGCAACTTCAACATGGGGAGGGGGAACACACACGACGATGAGCGTTCGGAGAGACCGTCTGTCATTACAGACCAACTGGTGAGCTCAGTTGACGAATTCGTGAGGAACGATCGGCGCGTCACAATTGATGACATCTGTGAGCATTTTCCCAATGTTTCTCGAACAATTGTTCATGAAATTGTTAAACACCATCTGCATTATGCAAAAATTTGTGCAAGATGGGTCCCTCGCGTATCTCAATGAGCTGGCGGCGAAGGACTATGCAGCAGGAATACAGAAACTTGTCACACGTTATGACAAATGCCTTAATTTGCTTGGAGATTATGTTGAGAAGTAGTTTAAAGTATCCTCTTTCAAATAAAATTTTTTATGTTTGTTAATATTTACTTTTGTGTCTTTATTTCACGAACGGGTACTACTTTCCGGATGACCCTCGTATTATACATATTCATATATATATAAACAAACACAAGCTTACGCCTATGAGTTTACTTATATTCACTTTTGTGAACATTTTTGGCGAATAAATGGAATCCGCATGTACATTAAAATTGATGAAATCCGCTCAACTAATGAAATATATTTGTCCTTCCCTTAAGCCGATCCCGAACAAGGTGGGTGTGCCAAAGAAATATCAAAATCGTTAAGATCCGTTTCTTTTGTCTGTTTTGTTACACCGTCACGCCTTTGGTGACAGTTAAAATCAGCTTCGTGAATATTTTATGAACATATATATATATATATATATATATATATATATATATATATATATATATACACTCGTATGTTAAATAAATAAATATATGCATAAAATATTTCCCCTCTAGATTCTAGACTGTTTCTCATGCTTAGTCTCCCCGTGCCATCCACCCGCCATTCTTTCTCTCTCACCCATTCCTCTCCAGCAAGGACCGTTTCCAAGAGATGCCTTCACCATTCCCGCACCCCCGAGGGGCTGGGGGAGCGAGAGGCATCCGCCACCATCCTCGCCACCACACAAAGCCCCAAACCCCACCCACCGCCCCCCCCCCCCATCCCCTAACAAGTCAAACTCCACTTCCTCCCCACTGAAAACTCGACCTCAGCTTCGTCCTTTCCCTTGCACAATTCCCTCCCCTCCTCTCCCCCATCCTTTCCTTCCTTCCTTCTCCTTTCTCCCCTTTTCTCGCCCATGGGGCAATGAAACTCAAACACTCCCGGAGAAAGAACTTATTGGGGTTGTGTGACTGGATGAAATGAGGTGAGACCGATAGAGGGGAAAGGCAATGATCGAGCATGATTACATGCGCTCGTTGAACCGTTCAAACGTTCATTTAATTACTTTTTTGATTGAGTAAGTACTTACATGTGGTATGGATATAAGGTATTAGTACACATATAAAATGAAGTCAACACGTGACCAAAGTTTTTTGCTGCGGCCACTTATTAGCAATTGCGGGAGTCATTTCATTTATCCTTGACTGCACAGATATGTCAATTTTGGTCATATTCGTGCACTAACATTTTCTGAGTTCCATTCATAATAGCGTGACGAATTTGAATAAAGATATGTAAAAATACGTATATTCGTTATATGAACTTAAAAAAACTCAATGAACGTTAAAATGGAGATATTGACTTAAAACTATATTGTTGGTTAGACGATGCATTGGACGAAATAATTTTGAACGGAAGTTTTAAATAAAATATTTGAAAAATCAATAGCAATATTTAGCTTTTAACCAAACATATTATTTGTGCCCTACTTTAACCTAAACCTTTAGAAAATAAGGATAAATTCTTTTGCGTCACAATTCACAGAGAGTTTTGTTCTCGGGTACTGGCGGGCATTAACGGAGATATTTTCATCCGAATATTTGCATGCCTAAAATGTCTGCAGGGAAAATTGGAACAACCTCAGAAATCGGGTAGATCCATGAATAAGTCTTCACAAAAACTGAGAGAGAAAATAATTAACGGAAAGCATGAAGAATTCTGAAAAAGAAGAAAACGTAGGAACTTTAGAGATGAGTAAAACGGACGGGGTGTGAGACAGAGAAGCAAAATGAGACGAGAAAAACAAGTGAGTATGTATAATAGAATAGTAAGCGGATTTGGAGGAACGGAGAGAAATGCAAGGGTGAACGAACCCTCGAAGCCGGAGACGCGGAGGGCGGGTGGGTGGATGAGGGGCGAGCAGATCACTGCTCTATGGGTCGAGAGCTGGAGAACAAATAGAAAAGAGTCAAAGTTTGAGGGAAAAGGAAAATAAACACGGTGGAAAAACACCTGTGGTGGTGGCGGGAGGTGAAATGGATGATGTGGAGCATGAAGAGACAAGAGAGAATAGATTGGAGAAGGAAGAGGAAGTTTTGGTATCCGATGTGAAAAGGAAGGAACGGCTATGTCAAATGTTTCGCGAAAGGGATAGAGGATATCGGTTCAGATACCAAGGTCTGGAGGTGAATATACAGGAATGTAGCCTGTGATACAAAGTTGTATGGTTTGCATTGTTGCGGCGCCATTAAGACAAATGCTTAAGATTCCGTTCATACATCGCAGTTTTTAATAAAACATTTATCAATAATGTTTTAATTCACGGTGAAGTAATATGTACCTTTACCAATTTTCACAGGTGTTTCAAATCGAATAAAGACTCAATCAAAGCTAGACGTTTGAAGATGAAAAAGTAAATAATGGATTCGATTTGATCTCTCATAATGAAGCTATTTACTTCTTTGCTGATAAAGCAGAAAGTCCGAAATTACGGATGTTGATCGAATTTTGTCTTTTAATTTTCAACCAAATAAATCCTGAAGGAATTGGGAAAAAATAAAAATAATATGGTCCTGGCCCAATGATGAAATACACCTTCAAAGATATTATGTCATTATTATTTCGATTTTAAATGGACTAAACGAATGACAATAACAATTCATTTAGGCCAAAAGGTTGAAAAAGTTTAAATAAACTAAGTTATTACAAAAATAAAACAAAATTTCGCATTACTGTTGACATAGCTAGGATATGAAAGCTGATTGACCATCGACTTATTAATTTCTCAGACTATGACAGCACTTGCGTTTTGGTGCTCTATGGTTTACCTAATTCAAAATTTACCTCATCGAGCATAATTCTGAAAACTTGACACTGGAATTTTTTTCTTTTGGTTAAATACCGAAAAATGATGACGTATTCACGGCATGTTGAGGTGGCATATCACCAAGGACGTCTACGAGACAGCGATGATAGAGGGATAAGTGGCTTAAATAAGTGAAATGGGAAGAGTTGGGAAAAAAAGGACTGGGGAATAAGAGCGGGTGGGTGGAGGACACGAGGTTACGAGAGGAAAAGCGGGTAAGCAGGGAAATCGAAGAGAACGAGTGGAGGAGAAAGGTTGTGGGTGACCCAACTGTAGCGAAAATAAGATTTATGAGGGAAAAGGTTCTGGGATGCGGAGGGAAGAAGGCAGATAAAGGAATCAAAGAAGGGTTAGGAGGGATAATCAAAGGAAAGGAATGCCATCGGCTGATTGGTTGGCGAACATTCATCCGAGGAAAATGACCTTCGTGGGTGGAAATTCCTTGGGGTCTCCCAAAGCCCTGTCACCAACTGTATACGACGAGGGAAGGGATTTTCACGTCTTCTCCGAGTGAATAGTAATCAACGAATACGGTTGAATTAAGGGGTAGAGAAAAATTATCTTGATTGAATCCCATATTTTTCAGCAAAAGTAAAGCTCTATGGAGCGAGAAGAAAAAAGACAGTATCAACCCTAAAACAATAACACATTTGCAAACCCAGCCATCGAGCGTGACAGCCATTAGCCGATATTTTGGTTCACAGATATTATACCTATTAAATTTAACAGTCAACTTAGTGAGACGACATAGTCCTATTAGCAGAAAATAAAGTAAAATGATTCCCCACCTCAAGTAGCGTTTCCTAAAATATTTCCGAGTCTCACGTTTTGAATTTCAAGTTGAAGACTCCCGAGAAGAAAACACGTCTCGATGAAACGGACGTTGGGTTGCAAGAGCACTTGACTTCTTTTACGAAGTGCATTCCATCGTCAGCGCTCGACTCTTCTCCTCTTTTTGCGTGATCGTTTAGGGTCTGTCGCAATAAAAGATGGCGTCTGCGCGTAGCCGCCAGAGGCGGATCCATAAGAGTAAGTTTCAGACCCTAATATTGACAAAACCAAGAACACTTCGCAGCCGCAGAGGTTTATGATAACGATGGACCCTGAAAATGCCGTAAATTCCTACTCTATCCGTCCATTTACAATACTTTTTTCCAAAGAGTAAGCTAAATGAAAAAAGTTTTATCCACAACTTCAGCTCAAATTAGGATTCAGGATTTGATCACGTATCAAAAGTAGGCGCGCCAAAAGGAACGCAACAAGGAAGAATACTATCCGGAAATTATAAATGAAGATAATGTGATGGTTCCTCAATTATCATCCTGATGTGAATCTCCGAATACGACATGGTTTTTCCGTTACATCACTTGAGAAGGTTAAAGTCAAACCATATGAAAACACTATTAAAAAAGCTATCCGTAAGCTAGTTAATTATCTGCTAGCTGCTCAATATAAATAATTAACATTTAACCAATAAATAACTAAAATGAAATAATCACATCAATTATATTTCGATTAATTTTTCGCTTATTTTATTGCGATTTGTATTCGCGTAGATATGTCAAAGTAATTCTATTTTGAAATGCACGGCACTCCAATCAATTAAATGAATTTTAAAATACTTTTTATTGTTACAGTACCAAGTTGGCAGACGCCGATTGAGATTTATTTGAAAAGTATTTCCTTTAAAGTTTATTGAAATTAAATATTGTATTTGTCACAAAACCATTTTGCACTCTATTCATAATTCAGCGCGTAATGTCAACTCTAATTAATTCAATACGAAATGGAATTTTACGTCAGAATACGTATGAACTTAATTCACCTCTTCAAATTTTCTGATGTACAGAAAAAAGCAACAATTCAGCAAAATATATTGCGGCATTTTCAATAAACAAGAGGGAATAACCAATTAGAATTTGGAGATTCTATTTTGTGAATACGTATGTTATTTCATTCAACGCTTGGCGCAATGTCACCCCAGTGTCTCGTGTTGCATGTAGAGAGCATCAAACGAGGAAAGCATTCCAGAGTGTGTGGAAATTCCTACTATCAAGACTCATGTCTACAGGAAAAGGGAAGCCTTGGAGCGACGTGGAAGGAGGGGAAACTATGGCAATACGTAAGCAGAAGTGACTCGTGAGATAGGAATAACAAGGAATTGAGAATCGGATAACGCGCCAGAGGGCCAAGAGGATAAGTACAAGAAAGACTCAACAAATACTAAGTGCAAGCTATATCCTAAAACAGGTACCTCTCAAAATAAAACTGAAGCAATGTTATAAATAAAATATAAGTGAAGGAACACAAAATTGAAGAAGAAAGAAAACGTACTCGTTAACTTCAAAGAAATAAATGTCGAATTAGAATCTTGGAATTAAAAATTCTATCATTATGAATTCAATAATTAGGCCAGTGAGTGAGAAAGTTAACTGTATTTCAGACGTATAAAATTATGGTGCTCAAATTGTCATGTTTTAATGACAAGGGAAAAAATGAACAGAGCAATGCCCGTAGTTAAGGTAAGTAAGTATTAATAATGCAGAAAACATGTGGAAGATGGATAAAAAATTAGATTGAAAAATATCATCACAATATCTCGCGGGGCATAAAATCATTTTTGGAATTTTCTTACACTACTACGCAACTGTTACAATTTATAAACTGTCATCAATACTCTGAACTACATTCATTGTAGGGAGGCAAGAAATTTAAGACATGGCAAGAATAGAAATCGGGATGGATGATGGAATGCGAAGAATATCTGCAAAAAAAACTTATGTGACTCTCTACTGGTTATAAAGAAAAACACTAATACAAATAGAGGAAAAAACATTTTTTGCTGAAATATATTTTCATCTAAACATCAATAATGGCTGTAAATGTTTTATAGCTTGAGCACAAATAATTCTTTAATGTCCACGGAGAGGAACGAGGGAAATGGGACGAGCCGTTGTCCCCGCCATTCCGTTACTCGTCTCAGCGGACGATGCCACGCCCGAAAGTCTCCAGTTTGTGCATACGCCACCTCTCTCTCTCCCTCTGTCCGCCCCATTTATCCCCCTTACCTCGCATGCCATCCCCTATATCCTCTCGCATCTCTTTCCTCCCCTTCTCGCCGGCCTCCGCATCAACCCCCCCCTCTACTGTGTCTCTGCCCTCGCTCCCAAAACCCTGTCTCACCACTCACTGCCCCACAAATTCCATCGGCGATCCGAGTCTCTGTTCATGGCGGCGGAGGGAGATGGCCCATGACGAAATTCCGAGATTCCTCTCGGGTGGAATAAAGAGAAGGAACTGGGCGGGGGCGGAGGGGTGGAAGAGTGAAGGCGTTATGGGGAGCGTGTGGAAAAAATGTCGAGTGTGCAGATGGAGTAATGTTGAGGTGTGAGCCACTGTAAAATCAAATGAATGAATTTAGAGTAACGACACGGTGAGTGTACAAGAGCGTTTGTTAAAGCGATGATGGCAGTGACATCTATTTCGAAAGAAATACACGGGAAAATATGAGAAAAAAAGAAATATAGGAAGAACAGAAAGATTCATTCATGTTTTGGAGAAAAAGATAGCAGCTGCTGGTCATGGAAATAGAAAAACTGTCGAACAGACTTGAACAAGAAAACGATTTATATACAAACAATTGCGCAATTGGCTGAAACAGGAAGGGGTTAGGAAGTGAAAAAGAGTCGTATCGCTAAGTAAAGGAAACATGTTGGTATGTCCCCTAACGTATTTTGAGAAATAGGAACACTATGGAGAGTCAACTTGATTTCAAGAGTGCGTCATCCCACAAACAAAGTGTACAGTAGGGGCATTCATGTATGTAGAACACTGGTAAAGGGAGCGGAACTTCAACGCAAAGATCGGTTATAAAAATTCAAATTCCGATATAATATTTTGATTATAAATGCAATGAAATATTTAATAGAGATTTATCAAAACAAAATAGGGTCAAAAATACTTCAGTTCAGATAGAAGGTAGATACGGTCAAGTTCTCCCAGATCATTTAAACTTGATTTGTGAATCATATTGAAGAGAAAAAACGTAGCTATACAATAATGGATGCAAGGAAAAATATATCCAAGAGGCTAGCAGATATTAGGTTATTTGCTAATAACATCAGAGGAAAAAAATTAGAGCCATGATATTCAAGATTATTAGAAAACTAATATTGAAAAAATATTTACCGTGGAAAACAGTTAAATAACCAACGGATCAATAAAAAGGTCTAATCGCACCAAAGATAGATATTTTTACGAGTATTCTTCCACATCAATTATCATTTATTATTATTTTTTCAAATGAAATGCATAAAAATAAAATAAGTTATGATTCTGTCTATGTTTTTTGTCCTTTATTGAAGTAATTTGCTTCCCACCCGGAGGGCCCGGGTTCAAATCCCGGCGGTGTTGAATATTTTTCAGTGGTATCTCGATCCCCACTTAAGGTGCTTTGTGGAGGGCACTTTGAGTGAGTACGTCGTCCGTCAGATGCGACGTTAAACTGCGGATCACTTGGCGCCTTTCCTAAAGAGTAGGCTAATGCCGACGCCGGGTTTCTCCCTACCCTTCATCCTTCACTCTGTCCATTTCTAATGGCGCAAATGACCTCAGCTGTCGGTCGTCTCCCCTAAATACTACTACTACTTGAAGTAATTTATTCTGAAAAACACAAATTAATGACCATTAAAGCATAAGGTTAATCTCACTCTACATGAAATTGCAGGTACTGGTATTTTAATCCTTCTTTCAAGCAAATCAAGTCGCCATGTCAAAAATAGAATATATCCCCTTGGGTAAGACATTTCATTAATTAAGATATATCTCCTATTCCTCTATGCGAGTGTTAGAAAGTGGCGAACGAAAAATTCCAACGCTACCTGTGGGCATCATAAAAATGAGATAGTAATTATAAAACCGTACAGCTGCGAGGATAATTAGCCACATCAGCTAAAAAGGAGCTTCTCCTTTGTTTATTATACGTGACACGAAAAAAATAGAACTTTTCTCAGCTACTTTCTCTTAAAAAAAATAAATTTTACTGTGTGATACCAGTGATGATGAATTCTCAATCTCGACGGATAATTAAATCTCAACTACATCCGGAAGAGAAAAAAAATCTGCGGAACGTTGCCTTTAAGCATAATGTCAAGCTCGACGAAAAAACTATATTGTGATAAGACGAGAAAGAATGATATACCGGGAAAGATATGAAGGGAAATTCAAAGAAGGCAATATTCAAATTAACCACAGGCAAGGAGTGAAAGAGATAAAAGTGAGATTGGGAGAAGGAAAAAGAGATGAAATGAAGATAAAAGAGTAAAACACTTGATCGATGGAGAGACACGGAATAGAGAACATTCCACAGCGACGCCACTACAAATAACAGAATATGCTTTTAAAAATATGAACCGATAAGCCACAGGATGGAATGATAAAAGAACAGCTAGCTATAATTTTTGTTTCATTTTCACAAATCACTTATTAGGTTCATCATTACGTAAAAAAGTACTTCTGGAATTTTTCAATGACAAATTCCCGGTACCTGAGAAAACATTGCATGTACACCAAAGGTAAAAATGGAAGAAATAACTCTTGCTCATATAATTTGAAATATTTTTATGCGGTCATTAAATTTAAGAGGGTGAATTAGGTAGCAACATTATTTTAGAAAATATTAAGAAAGGTGATTGAGAGGCAACTATTGGAGTGTAAGGGCACCCAGGTAATCATTAAGTGACTTTATCCTTTCCAACTGAGTGTCTTCTAATTAATTACTAGCATCATTGAACTCATCGCAGTAGTAAAAACACTGATGAATGTGAACTTAGTCAGAATTGAAAGCATTTCAATTCCTCGAGTAATATTGGAAAAAGTTCGTGAAATATTGATTTTTTGTATTTTCAAGGCAAAATGAGAAAACTGGTACGAGCCGCAAGTATTCTTTTTCCTTCTCATTAAGTTAATGTAATGATCCAAAAGAAACCTTGTATCTTCAACTTTCTTAGAAAAGGAGAAAAAGTAAAAGCCCTTTGTACCTTTCTTTTACTTTCACCGGTTTTCGAGATGTGAAACAGTAAAATGTTGACAAAATATGAAATACCTTATTTGTACAGAATTAAAAATTACAGCTAAACTAAGAGTTATTGCACAGTATTCTATGATTAAGATATTTTTTACTTTAAATTGTACTGCTAACACGAATAAATAACCTAATATTTAATTGATTAATTTAATTTAATTCGTTGACGAAAAATTACCAAATATAATAACAGCAATGGATTTTTTCAGTTCAGTCAATTATTCTACCCACCTTCGACAGACATCACTGCAGAGACGCTTTTCCATTCTCCATTCGGAAAATGGGTGGCAATGTTCCATGAGGTGCGTGGACGAAGCAAAAAGCGATTGATTTGTCTGAGCAAAAGATGGACCACGCATTTCGTCGCGGCGCTCGATTCGGAAATGTTTGCGTATGGAAGGCCGATTTTTTTTCAGGAAACGATACGGGAAAAGCGTTAAAAGAGATTTGTAGTCGAGCGGGAGGGTTGCATTTATTTTGACTGCAGCAACAAGGCTGGGCAGGGTTGGAGGATTGGAAAACGAGGATGGAGTGTCACCAAGGGTGGAACGTGGCGAAAACCTGGGGTGTGGCGGCCGTGGAAGGGAGGGGGGACGGAGAAGTAGGTTTTTGAGAGTGGAGGAGGGGAAAGCAGGAGGGTAGGGGGTCGAGGAGGAGGTGAGGTCCAATGGCGTTGGCGGCCGGGTATCCTTTGAAGTGGCGGAGAATGGACGGGGAAGAAGACACGGTCAACCTCCCCTCTCCCCGACCACCGCTCCCCTCTACCTTTCCTGGAGGGACCTCTCGGAGCCAAAAGGGACCGACCGGCGGATACGTGGGCGCCGCCCGAGGGCGCAGGAAGGGGAGGTGGGAGGAGGGCAGGACCTTGGGAGGTCAGATACAGGGAAAGAGAGAGAGAGAGAGACATCGGCAACAGGATGAGGGAAACGAAGGGGAAAGGAGGTGGAGAGCGAGGCATTGTGGGAAGGCTTGGGAGGTCAAAAAGTGGGGAGAGGATTGGGAGGCCGGGGAGGCCGGCCTCGGGGCTGGAATCCAACACATACAGGCACACGCCTACGCATACACATGTAAGCTCGCATATCTTCCCCAAAATCTTCCTCCCTCGCCTCCCTCGTCCCGATGGCTGGAGGCATTGAGGCCCCCAAAAGACCCGCTCCCCGTCCCGATTCCAGTCCGCTGCCCAGCCCTCCCGCCACCCCCTCACCCCAAACCCCACTTTCCTGCCCCTCTCACCCCGCGAAACACCCTCTCCTTCCTCCTAGCCCGCCGCAACGAAGAGAGCGCCGCTCCGCCGGCGACAATCTCGGGAAGACTTTCCTCGTTCTCCGAATTACCGCCATCCACTCCCTCCGTCACTACTCACACCCTCCCCCTCTTTCCTTCGCCGCCTATTACGATATACATGTATACTTCCATTCTCGCCGATTCAAATCGTAATGAAAACCCGTTATGAGATCATGATTCCCTTTCCTAACGGGGTTATGATTCCATTCCTTAGGGAAGGAGGAGAGTGGCAAAAGTGTGACGGGAGTGCGCTCGAGTTGGTAGATGACGATATTTCCGGACTCTAAAGGACCCCCGTGGGGAGGGGGTTGGAAATTGCTGGGGGGGCAGGGAGTGACGGGAGGGAGAACATGAAGAGGTGGTGGTGGTGGTAAAAGGACCGTTCCTTTAAGCACATAATTGTATCAAGCCGGAAGTTAAAAGGGCCACACAATCTTCATATCCGACTCGTTTTGATCCAAGGAAGACTTAAAATTCCGCCGTCGATGTGAACTCATTGAAATCCACCATCAATGCGAATTGCAATGGTTGATAAATCATCCAATAACATGGAGTGAAAAAATAACGATCTAAATTTTTTCCCATATCTATTAATTATTGATTCATTATCTAATCCTCTAAGTCGTATTATTTCCTTGATAGTGAAAATGTTAGTAGCATTTTATTACGTGCTATCATAGTTGTGAAAGCGCCAAGTAATTCAAAAACACACTTGAAGTAGGTTGCTTTAGAAATCAAAAGGGAGCTGCTCCAGGAGTCATGTTTTTGAATAAACAGTATTCGAATTTTGGCTAAACAATAATAATAAAACTTGCATAAGTAACATGAACATGGTTACTTCCGTTCTCTGTGTGAGTCACATTTTATACTACCTTTTTTTTGCAGAAGGGGCACAGAAAAGCAAAGAAGCCCAAATGATTGGATAATTCTCGTCTGATCAGGATAATCGTTAAAACATATCTTGGCGGCTAAACTGTTATCCTGTTTTCTGATAAATTAAGGTATTAGTATATGTCTAGGTCTGCTTTGTTTTTATTTCAGTAGGAAGTAAATGGAAGAGAATTAATAAAATTTCAAAATAATTGCAATAAAGTATTTCATAATTTTTATGGGCATCATTCTTCTAATTTGATTTCTCTAACATTGATTTAAGAAATTAGTACGAGAATAATTCCACCTATATGTATTCGTTTAAATAAGGATTAACTAATTTATCTTTCAAATTTTAGCCTAAAAGCTCAAAACTGTTCGCAGAAAATTTGCTTTAACCAAGAATTCGTGTTCTTTGCTTTGTTTTTCGAATGTTCTCAATCAGCAGAATTTGCGTTTTTAAACTTAATTTCAACGAAAACCCTAATTTACTTATATACTTTAAGGGTGTAAACATTTCGGGAATTAACATTAGATTCTCGTAATCCTCAAAATTAATTACAGTACATGTATGAAAAACATGTACTGTATATATTACAATATTGAAGTATCCATGAAAGGCTCTAGAAGTTTTTCATGACTATATTTTTTTACAAAAAATATTCGCAAAAAGATTAGAAATCTACGCAGAGGAGTTTATCATTTTTAAGAAAAAGATTATAACAGTATAAAAACACCTCATTGTTCCTTTCCGTATGCATTGTCGTGAGGGGAAGACAAGTGTGGATTCATGGATAATAATGGTGTCCCGCACTGCGTCGTTCTTCAAACCCTTGAGCAGGAATACTAAAATCACTCCTTGGCTAAAACGTCATTGAGCCTACCCCGAGTGACTAGCCCCCTAAATACGCATGCACTTCTTTTGGCCTCGGACTGGCATTAGACGGGCATAACAAGTTAGGGAAGACGGCCTCGTGGCAATTCCCGCCAAAACATGGAGGGCGCATCCCCGCAAAATGCGTCACCGGAGGAGAGAGAGTGAGAGAGAGAAAGAGGGCTTCGGAATGCGACGGTTCTTGCGGAATACGAGCAGTCGCTGGAACGCCACCGTCAGAATTCCTTGAGGGAAGCCCCGCGGGGTAATGAAGGCAAATAAGTCTCCTCGTCAGGCCTCCTGTCCACCCCCTCACACCCTAATGACTTCTTGCCTCGTCCACCTTAAGCCTGTGTCATCTTTGTTTAGCTCACACCCCATTGGGAACTAACCAGCCTTCTTCTTGCCCACCGCCACCCTCAGGATGGCATTGCGATGATGTGATTTCTCCCAGGTGTTCGAAAACCAGCTTGTTGCCCTACAAACTTCAATACTTAAGAGTAAAACGGTTCCGATCAACTAAATAAAAATGGATTTTACGCCTACTTTACGCCATTATATGCCTAGTTACGATATGGAAAATATATGGCTCGGATGTGTTCTTTTGGCCGTAAATAATAGAAATAAAATTCAACACTTTCTCCCACACAATTCTCAATGCATAAGGTTTTTAATTATACAATAATGTAAGCTTTCGATTTCCCGTGTAAAAAACTACATCATTATGTGTCAATCTTTTGAAGAGAAATCGGTGCCGCATATTATAAAGTTCATCCTTATTAGTTTTTACTATGTTTCAAACATTTGATCAATTTAACCTCAATTATACACTATGTTCATATTCAGGAGGAAACAATTATTCCCTCCCTTTATTAACCTTCTTAGAGAGTGTAGAATAACCTACCGTACTGCGTTTGCATTTAATTCAAATTAAAATATAGCTACCTCACCAGCACGAATAATTAGATATTAATATTTACAATATTGGCGCCGAGAAAATTCAACAATAAAAATTAACTTTTAGGATTTTTTTGTGATTGGACCACATGTTCAATGGCAGTAGGGTCTCGAAACGGCATTTATAGCGAATTCCCCATGTTCAGGAAGGATTTATGCACTCACTCGCGGTTGCCTCTGCTGAAATTATGCAGATGATGAACTGCCCACTGGTATTTTTACGCGCTTTAAGGACATTAATAAAAAAAGAGAGGGAAGGAAGCCCAAGTTGTCCAACCTCCAACCGTATAATGCGCCTCGCGCGTGCATAAAAGTAGAAAATGTGTCCGCAATACAATTTCGTTAAAAGAAGTAAGACATTTTTCTCCCACCCGAGCGAAACGCCGTACGGATTCTGAGTCGGTCGTATTCACAGAGGGAAGGCGTAAAAATAGCGACGTTCCCAAAAGCCGAGGAGGAGACGGGGCTTTGTGAGCATTCCTGGAGAGGAGCCACGAATTTTTGCATCCTCCGAATTTTTTTCTTGTCTTGAAATATATGGATAAAATAATACAAACAGCTTAGACACATGCGCAGACCAAATGGACGTGGAAGAAGGAAATGGGAAGAGCGAGGGTAGGGAGGAGTAGCAGGCGAGCTATTATAGGATAGAGAGAAAAAAACTACATCATCTACTTCAATTTAGTCTTTTATGGCTTTATTTTTACACCTTTTATTCCATCAAAACGTAAATGTGAAAACCTAACAGTTGTATCTATGTGCTACTGTCTCAGACTCATTAAAAGAAATCAACTCTGGTGTGAATGTGATAATTTTTTATTCGAATCTCAGCGGACACAGGAAACGAAAAAAATGGGTAGAGGCATTTACTTAGAACTGGGTCAACTGAAAATATTCGTGAACTGTTAGCAAAACAAATGTTTCTTTTTCTTAGAATATCTTTTATGAACTGATACTGCCGTTTGATGGCCATATTTTTGTTCTCATTACTAGAAATGCGCTCAAAGATTAGGTTCCAATGTAATAGCGATTTTACGAATTTGAGTTAAATTTAATGTATAAACCTCGAAAGTCTGGAGTATCGGCATCAGTAAAGTGCGAGTAATGCATAACGACCATCATTTATTTTAAATTTTAAGAATCAACCATGTAAAATCCAATTGATTTTTCCCAGAAGTATAAACTTGTAAGGGAGAAACAAAATATCCAGCCGATTGCACGCCTTTCTAAAACTTCGGATGTACATAAGGTAGGGTTCAGAGTGCTATATCATTCAAGGAGAAGAATTCAGTACACACAGAAAGTCCGAAACCTTTAAAAACTTCAAAAGATATGGCAAAATAAATTTCATCTCCCTAGTAAATTTAGAGTACCAGTCAGAATCGACCTCCTGCAAATAAATTCTGATAGCATACTGCTCCAACAAGATCTCCCCTACACCCTTTCACACACCACGAGGTAAAAAAAATGGATAACTCCGGGATATAACCCCCAGTTACGCTTCTCCCCATCTATGCCCTGAAACTCTCCATCCCCCTGACTCGCTCTCTGTTACTCCAGGGGTAAGAAAATCCTCTCGAATAAACATTTAGAAAAGGGGGAAAGAGGAGGAGAGGAAAAAGATCAACCGCCATAATACTCCGTTCCCAGAAATCGATCCCCGGTCTCTCCGTTGGCGACGCAGGCGCACTCTGGTCCCTCTCCCTCCTTCTCGCTCACCCTCTCTCTCTCTCTTATATAGAGGGCGACTGGAGAGGAAGAGGGAGAGGAGAATTGCAGCGGGAGACGGAGGAGGGGGAAGCTGAGGGGAGAGGTGGTGGAGGGAGGGCGAGAGAGAAGGAGAGCAAGCGGCACCCCCGCAGCCGCCCGGAGGCGGCTCCACCGATGGAGGCCGGGGGAGAGGTCTCGGGATGGAATGAGAGGGTTGTGGGTTAAGTCGCGAGGTTCGTACCGACTCTCGGGAAGGTGTGGATGAGGATGAGGTGGAGTGGCGGCCAGGAGGGTGGGAGATACACACACACACGGGAGAGAGGGCTGCATCCCCAGCCCGCCCACGACCCCCACCCCCGTTATGGAGACGACTTCGCGGGCGGGGGCGGGAATGCAGGGGGAGACTAGTCTAGGGGAGAGAAGTGGGGCAGCGAGTGGATTTTCGGGGAGAGGAGTGGGGTGGGGTGGTGGGAAAGGCGGACGGTGGTGGAGAAATGCAGCCGAAAAGGGAGAGAGAGAGAGAAGGGTGGTGAGGAGGTCTGGGGAAGGATGGAGGAGAGGTTGTCGGGGATCGTATTGGAGTGGAGTGAGTGGGAGGAGGGATGGGCGGACGACTTTTGGGGCCGGCGAACTTCAACCTCGCCAAAAGGGGGTTCTAGCGAGGGCGGAATGGGCCTGGGGGATAGTGGAGGGCGGGACAGGGGTTCGTACCCGATCCCTTTCTCGGGGGCTCCAGCTTCCTATACCTTGCCCACCCTCCCTCCCACCACCATTCCTCCAATTCCTCCTCCCCTCCCGCCTCCGCTCAGCCTTTAGTCATTGTCGCCCTTATCCCACTCTCCCATCGAGTTCCTCTCCCCACGACTCGGTCCCCCGCCGGCGTCCTCGTATCTCCTCCCCCGCCCAATCCAGATTCCCTCCCAACCATACGTACTCTTCCCACACCCCTTTCACCCTCCCACTCCTCTCCTCTTACGGGGGAGACTCTAGCCTTCCTCTCTCCCTCCCAGCCATTTCCTCTCCCTCCTTCCGCCAGACCAGAAATGTGCCAAGAGTGTTAGGCTACCCGAACATCGTTCCGGTCCGAAAGAAGTTGCGGCGTGGGGAAGGAGAGAGGAGGGGTGAGGACAGGTTCTCCATCTCCGAATCGCTTTCTCACCAAACCGTTTTCCTTTCCGAACATCTCCTATCATGAACTGGCCCACAACTATTACATTACATGGGATATGGCATCAAAACTTCGTTCTTCCCACAGTATGGAATTTCTCGAATAACTGGCAGAAAGACCCTAAGAATAAAATCGTTCATTTCATTTGTTCAAATAAGTAGTACATTACTGAAACACAGTAAAGCTAAAATATTTGATAATTCTATTTTGCATTGGATTCAGCTTATGTTCTCAGTGCAACACTTTGAAGAGTAAAAACACCTGCAATGAGTAAACACACCTGCAATTACAGGATATTTAACCTAGCGATTTCTTTTTCGTAATACATTACAATATATGATATCAGTTCAATAGTTTAATTGCACAAAATGTTTACAACATTTAGAGAGGAACTATGGATGCCACGGAAATAAGAAGCTTAGACTGAAAATAGGACTGTCGCACAGCTCACTTTCCGAGACAAAATATCGGTTAGTCACGGATATCTTTCGCTGGCGAAATTTCGGTTCTACTGTGTAATTCTTGAACGGGAGGTATCCAAGATACACGTAAATGTGTTTGGAAGCCGATCAGGTTACACTTATTATAACGTATCTCTCTCTATCTTTCCCTATCCTCACACCCCTCCCCCCTTTCCCTAAGCCCGCATTTTCCTTTCCCGATCGCGGCCTGTTTCCCTCGCATAAGGCCTCATCGCCAACTCCCTCGCTCACCTCGCCGCCTCCACCTCTTCCTTGCCGCGGGGTGTGTATCCCGCCCTCTTCCTCCTCGTCTCGCCTCTTCCATTCTCCCCCCGTTCCTCATCTGCCATTAGCCACCACCACCCTCGATCCTCCGAGAACGCTCCCCTCTATTCTCCTACCAACATCCCTCCTCGACTCCCTCGCCTGGGCCTTTTCCCTGCGGACGCTCGCCGCCCAGAGCGCGTGTGTCGGGGCGAGGCTCCGGGAAGCAGGTGTACGTGCGAGTGCATTTTCAAAACGAATAACACTGGCGGCTGGATTTTTCATGTTCGTCACGTCGTCGGCGATGGGGAGAGGGACGGGGGTAGAAATTGAGAATTTGCCGCGAAAAGGTACATTAAATTTTATTGGAACGAGAGAATAGAAAGAAGGGATTATGCGATCGCATTCTTTCCCACCACGCAGCCGTTTTTCTTCCTCTAAATACAGAGAAAGAAACCCGCCAACACATTTTCTTTAACCTCTGGAGGGTAAGATCACTCCTTTAGGACTTAAGTTACGTTCCACAGTAGTATCAATTAGATCTTAGGTTCCTCCGATTGCTTTAGTAATTTTGTGCTGCCAGTGAAATGCATATGGAGCCATTCCTAGGAAAATAGATCATAACAGAAGAAGTTATGAAGAAAAGACGTCATAACATCCATGGTTTCTGTGAGAATCAAAAACATATTATTAGGCGAGCACGTCATTTGGTTTTTAGATTCAAAATGAGATGCGGCAAACACAGCTTTGTGTTAAATTAACTTACAAAAAGCAAGTAGGCAATTCCGAGAATAATGAGGTATTCAGCGTCTAAAAAAATTGAGAACGAAATTTGCCTGTTACATATATATTTAGTTCATACAATTTATTTGTGAGTGGCCCCAAACCAATTTAAAAGAAGTAATGGTGGAAATGCTCATCTTTATTTTTTTCCAAAAGCACTTAATTAGTAAGTTTAAATGTAAGTGCTTACAAGATTAAAAATATCAAAGTGGATAAAATAAAAACATTACCCAATAACCATATCCATAATAATTTCCATTGCATTGACACTTTATAAAGATTAAGTTTGTGGAGATATTAAATTGCAAGAAAACCTTTTATATGGTCTTAAGCTGATATAGTTGAAGAAAGAATTTCTCGTAACATATGCATTCTGGGAAAGAGTGAGTCGTGAGTCACGAATGTGCTCGCCATTGAAATGGTTCAGTTTGCTCATTTCTCTTTAAATTTCATGGACCGTTTAAAAGCGCTCTGAAATTTAGTATTTTGTTTTTTGCTTATTATTATGACTGTAGTCTTCTTCCATACTTCACTGTTATCAATCGGACTTTCTTTGAACATAGCATGACTACTCTCGACAAGATTATTTTTCCATAGACGATACACTACGCAACCCATTTCAACCAATGCGGATACGTTTTTCAGTTAATAGAAATAGTGTATGTTTCCACCAGAATTATTCTAATCCTAAACTACGTGATTACCTTTTGCTGATGGCGTCATGTATGGCTCTAACCTAGAAAAATCATCTCTAATTAACTCCAAAGACTCGGATAAATGAATAGCAAAAGTTTGTTGGAATGTTTATCAGCAGGTTATTATCCAATGAACAAAAAATCGTAAGCTTTATATCATAAACCAAGGAGAATCAATTTTCAAGACAAGATTTTACCCGTGAAGTGATTAACTGGAATAATAGGCAAAATTATGGATACATAAGTCGTTCAATGAGCAAAAATTCTAATCCTATTTTATTTTTCATGCTATAAAACGAATTCCCTACATGAAAGTGAATAAAATTTCAATGAAGTTACTCCATGAGTAGAGGAAACAAGCTATTCTCTTTACATAAAAAAATGTAAAATTTGTCTTTTCGACTGGGCATATGTGTTTTTTTTAATTATCAATTTTATTAATTGGCAAATAAAATCTAAAGAGGTTTAATTCAATGAATAGGCATTTGGAAATCTATACCTAAGGAAGATAAATATTCCCAACATTGATAAATGACGAAACTGTTGCGTAAAATTACTAACAGCTATTCTCTGAAGTGTATACAGTGATGAAGCTACATCACTTTACTAAGACAAAAAATTAATAAATAAAGTTTTTATGTAATTTTAGTGCTCATTTTTCTTTGCCTGGTACTGGTATAATGCCTACATATTGAAACATTGTATTTACTCATTGTGTGTTCTTTAGTTCCCTACTCCAGCTTTGGAACTTATTTCTATTCAGCAATCCCCAGGTGGGAATTACTCTTAAGGTTCAAGGGCACGTAAAAAAGTGACTTCAAGCTTTTCTCATTCTCACCACCAGTTTTCAACCTTCCCATTCTCCCCCTTTTTAGTAAAGAAAGGAAAATAGTAGCGAACGCTTGGTTTCCTAATCAGTATAATATTTCTGCCCAGCAATCTTCCAATGATAACTGCAAGCAAATGAATGCCTGTCGCACTCTTATTTTCAAAATCAGCGCCATCGTTGGACTCACCCTTTAAAAGGTTCATGCTTATGATTTCGAGATGAACAACACCTAAACGACTCTTTTTGGAAAACAAATAGGTCCCTACTTCTGTCGCTTTATATTGCACGTTATTAGCATTAATGCGCTTGAAGATATGGGGTTAAAAGTTATAAACAATCCAAATATCAAATTTATAATATAAAGTTGAGTTTTTACAGTCATATGGAGTGTGGTATGAGTAATTTTTTGCTCAAATACAAATTATAACTCGGAAAGGTGATCAATATATTGACCGTATAGAGCATTATTTTAATGGTGCCGAAGATAATTTCAAACCGCGTAATAATATTTTCACCTGAACAATATAGAAAATGGAAATAAGATACGAAAAGATGAACATTATGCCAAAGTTATTGAATGTTATGATGATGATTTTCTTCCACAAATAAAGTGATTTTTAGTTGAGCAACAGAATTAATATTTAAATATTGATAAAAGGAGAAAAAATATGAAACAAGGCATATTCTCGTTTAAGACTAAATTCGCTGTTAAGTAAAAAAGTGACAAATTTTGAGGTTTTGAGATGGAAACAAGAGAGTTGAAATATACTGAAAAACAACAAAATTTCTCCAAGTAGATACAATTTATAAAAAAATTAAAATGGTTTATTTACGCAAGCAAAAAAACTTAATCTCACATTTAATCTCTAAGTTAAATCATCTTTAATTGAAAAAGGCTCATAAGTTTCATAACCTTAAGTCTCTTGGTACTGAAAGATCTATTTATTTTAATGGATTACAAGGGCAGGATGTATGCAATCGGATTACACGAAACATTTACGGCATAGTAAAATACATAGTAAAACGCTATCTTCCTCCAGTATATAACACAAGTAGGCAATTTTGGGCTAAATAAATAAATATCCCGATCCGAAGTTTTTGGAAGGCAACGCCAGCGCCTAAATTCCAAAAGAACTAATTTCTATAGCTATACACGTCCAAGAATTACTATGGAAACTTCTGAAATCATATTTCTTTTTCTCGCCACTCATGTGACTAACGAGCAAAGGCAAAAACATTCAAAAACACCGAGTGGAACTCGTAAAAATAACGCATTTTATTCGTCATTATTCTCCCCCACTCTCTCCGCGGACCCTTTTCTATCCTCCTCCCCTCTCCCTCAAGTCCACGTGATCCCGAATAACTCCCTCCCCAAGCCCCTTCATTTCCTTCCGCCATCTTCAGGTCTCTCCTCATCCCCACACTTCTCGTTTCCCTTCCAAACTAACCCAGCCCTCTTTCACTCCCAGTCACTGAACCCCCCTTCCCTTAAGACTCCTCCTCCTCCTTCTCATACGAGAGGAAAAGAAAGTCTTTCCCCATCCACGCGCGGCGCGTTTTCCTAGAATTACCGCAAACTTGATGGAATTCGCTTCGCCTTTTCCAATCTCGAGGCAGACAAGAGTTTTAGCGAGGGAAAGAGGCATCGGAGATAAGACAGGCGAGAAGAAATAGCAGAGGTAGGAGGAGGAAAAAAAAGGACTGTAGTAATGGTGAGGGGGGCAGGAGAAGCGGAAAGAATGAGGGGGAGGAGAATTGTGGGAGGAGAGGTAGGGCGGCGATCGTGAGGTGAAGTTATAAGTCGACCCCCGTGGCCGAGGTCTTTCTGGAGAGGAAGGACCGCCGCTGCAAGGGAGGAAGAAACAATGGAATGGGAAATGGAAAGGGAAGACGGGTGAGAGAGGAAAAAAACCACGAATGACGGAGGGCATGCCAGGGGAGAAAGTGAAATGGCGCGAGGGAGTTAGGCGAGTGGAGTAACGAAAGAGGAAAGGTCCAGGATGAGATTAAAAGGCGTTTCTGGAATAAGAATTGGGAAAAGCAAGCGAGAGAGAAATGGAGTAAAATGGCCGGTGTGAGGACGTTAAGATATGAAACACTGAGGGCCGGCTTGAAAAAAGGATGAGAAAGGGCTTAAGTGTTTTATGGAGGAGGAAATCGTGGACGAAAAGAAGAAAGAAATGAGCGTCACAGCTGGAACAAGACAATGAAGGAAGCTGAGCGGCCGCTAATGAGGAGGTAAGATAATATTTCTCATATCACCCTGATTAAATTAGCCCAACTTTCAATATTAAATTCATTCCACCCAAATTGACATTATTGCAAAAGCAATAACAGCAGTATCTTGAGTTTTTTTCCTTCCTTCCTAAGAGTTTGCTGAAGTTTAATTCCAGACGTATTTTCGCAAGAATATTAATCACGCACAATATTCCTTTCTTATACCCCGTAAATATATTCATTTTTAAGCGTCTGCCCAAGTCCCCGCAAATACATTAAACAAACCAAACGTTGGTTTGAACAGTGAGGGGAGAGCTCACTTGGACAGAGTATCTGCGTGTCGATTGCACACATTCAAGGAAACAGAGGCTAGTCCATTTCCATGTACTGCATGCATTACTCAATATACTCAGATGGTCGGAAACTGACAGAGCATAGGTAGAACTGAGCCCGGTAGGCGTCACCTGGACTGAATCCTGGGGCCCTCAACCAGTAGGCACACCCCTCTAACCGCTAGGCTACCATCGCCACCCGTGGAAGTTCATGACTTCTTTAGCGCGAACATTTGCCATTGTTCAGGTCACGAAAAACTTCTATCCAGGATAAAATATCTTGCTACGCCTTATCTTGATCTGCCTGAACGATATACAACCTAAAAATGTCGGTAGAAAACGTGAAACGGACATCAAATACACAATAACCACTCTTCTCTAAAGTCGGTGAGAATATTGAATAGATTATTTTCATCCTTATGCACACGATGCAATGCATATAAAGGGAAGATAACTTGGTACAGGAACAAAAAGCAAAGAGATGAGAAAGAAACCTGTTTGACGAAGTACGATTTTTCTCGAAGTCGGTCTCACTGGAGTCTAGTTTTGACCCCTCACCGCAGTGAAGGCAACTCTTTAGTACTGAGCAAACAAATAAGGAACCGGACAAGCCATCTAACTTCAGCGAACTTCCAAGTTGCCGAGTCATCGTTTCTAACTCACCCGAGTCCTCGCTCGGATAATAAGCCACACGGATCGTAGCCTGAATCCTTTAAAAGCCCATAATAAATCAAAATTTTTATGGTTCGAGAAACTATTTGCGCCGGGTGAGATATGATTGAAGAAAAAGTAAATCTTTACAGTTTTAAAAAAATCTCAGACTATACATGAGAATGTAACATATAAAACACATGATACATACTTTTTCTAAAGAAGTTGGCGTACTTGCATTTCATTCCAGGGTTTCAAATCATTCAGATTCACATAGACTAAATTTTTAGCGTATAATGTTTAAATTATTTACGTAATCGGGACTCTGACCATTTATGCATCGTAAATTTATCGAGTATTATATTACACATCTCATTGCTCCTTAACTACATGTATATAAAATTAAAAGTTTCAATTTAAAAGCGCAGGCTTAAGGACATGTTCAATTCAATAATTTCGTCAGATTTAATGATGATTCTGGTGCCGGCAAAAAATTATATATTTTTCAATCACAAGGAAAATGCATTCTTGCAAAATTAATGGTTTCATTAAACTTGTAAGTCTTCTGGCTTTACAATTTCACCCTCAATATTTCATAACATACTGAGTTTACTTACACTGACGGTATTCAAAGTCCCTATTTTTTATCACTTCTGGGACCATAATAATTTATTGAATTACCTTAGTTTTATAGCATTTCGTACTTATTATAATGATTCCATACTTATGCCGGAGGTTATCTTGTAATATCATGAATATTAACCGATGAGAACACTTTTTCTCTCAGTAATTTGTTTTCTATTCATCGATAAATATTTTACAAGATGCAAATCTCATTAAAGAATTTAGGTACGTAAACATAAAAAGTGAAGGGTTCTTAAAACATTACCAAGTGGTCCTAAAATTTTGCAATATTGATGTGGGAAACTTTCTTCGTGAATCATTATCCCCGCCGCCATTGACGTAGTTTTAAAACTTCTTCTCCCCCGACTCCCTTTTTACTGCCTTTCATTAAACGATCCATAAAACTGTTAAACGCATTCGTTGGCGAGAGAGCGCGGGAATCGATTTTCCAACAACCCGAAACCCACAATGGACGGGGAACTAAGAGCGGGCGGGTGGGTGTGGGGGGAGATGGGAGTGATGGGGTTTTGGGGTGGGGGTGGGGGCGGCGGCGGGGAGGGGCAGGAGGAGTGATGCCTGAGCCACTCTAGGGACACCACCAAGACTTTTGTGATGGAAGGATAAGAAGCAGAGGTGTTGTCGGGGTTAAGAGAAAAGAGACGGATCTTGTGGGGCCGCCCGTGACGTAGGGCTGATGTCGAGGGAGAGGGGAGGGACGAGACTTATTAAAAGGGGGAGAGGAGAGGGAGGGAGGAGGAATGGGTAAAAAGAGTGAAAGAAAGTACGATTGTTCGGAAGAAGGACGAGAGTTAGGTGGGAAAGATATGGAAACTGGCCAAGAAGATGGGTGGAGGTGGAGAAGGAGAGGGAGATCCTTTCGGGGGCGGGGCGGGGGCAGGAAGAAGGACCCGGAGGTTAGAGGAGGCGGTGGGGGGGGGTGCGGAAGATTGAAAGAGCCGCCCGCCCACTCCCGGGCCAACCCCTGCACCCCCCGCACCACTTTCGCACCCTCTCCGCCCCTCAAAGACTCGCGCAGCCAGGGCCCTTAGTCGGACCCCCTAAACAGAAAGCCTCTTCACCACGCCCGATCCACCCATCTGCTCCGCCAACACGGCACGTTCTCCCGAGACAAAGACGTCGGCCCCCTCTGCCCCCCTTCTCGCTCCAAAAACCCACGCCGCCCACCAGCCACCCGCACCCCAAACCCCTTGACCCTTCGCCCGCCGCCGCCCCTTATCTGTTTGCCCTTGCCCAATAATGGGCCAGCCTTCAAAACGTTCTCTTCCAGTCCTTCCCCGCCTCCCTCTCCGGCCCCCTCCCAAACACCCCCACCTCTATTCCCGTGTCCCTCCCCTTCCCCACCGAACACCTCCCGCAAAACCACTCACTCATTCGCCCTCTTGCTTTCAAGACCGCCTCCCGCTCTCCCCTCACTCCCTCCCAAACCTTCCCCCTCCCTCCTGGCCACATCCACCGCCTCTCATCTCCATCATCATTATCATCATCACCGCCTCCTCAAAACGTCTCCATAGTTTGCGTCCCCTTCGCTCCTAATCTATTCCCCCTCCCTCCCCTTTGCACCCTCCTATTCCACCCCCCCCTCGAGCCCACTTCCGCCCCGTCCCTCGACCCCGGGCCTCAGGCCCAACTGCCCACACTCCCGCCTTTCCCTCATTCTGTTCCTTCTCCAAGCCCTCAAACAGTAAAAGGAGTCGGCAGATTGCGCTCTCCATCGCGTTGCTTCGAGCCACTCGCGACGATTCATTCATGCTCCCGTCTTTAGATTCCCAGGTACCTGATTAAGAGGCCTAGCCCGGAAGCAACGGCGACTTCGAATAATCGTGCCGGATATACTCACGATTTTGCATATGGAAGATCAAGTAGCTTATCATCTGGAAAAATAACGCCTAATTGGTCACTCATGTGCGATCTTCGCACTTAAGCAGGAAAAAGATTCTTATACAAACTCATCCACAATTAATTTTAAATATAACTTAAAATAGAGCATTTTAATCTTTATTAGGTCATAATTTTAGATGGCCTGAATTTTAGATGGATGTTGATTTATCTTCCGATCGAAAATTTTATTCAGGAGACGGAAAGGTAGGATAGTTAGCACGGAACAGATTACTCCGTTATTCTTAGCCAGCCGAATTTTTTTTGGATATCAATGTGATAATACATTCAATGTGAAAATACATTTTTTTGTAAATCAATGCTATTTTTTTTGTAAATCAAATAATTTTAATGGGTACTATACAGATGCTTTTTGAAATGATGGCGGCAAAACTGTACATTCCAATTCTTTCCATTCAATAGTTAAATGACGACCGCTAAATGTATCACGAAGACTGAAGTTGTAAAAAATATCAAGGAAAATGATAAATTTGGAGATTATCTTATTGAAATCCGATCTGACAATTTATTTTCGTCACACCGTCCTGTTAGAAAATAATTACAGCCCTCACTAATTACAAACCCTCTTCTGTAACTGTCATGACTATGAAATTTAATGCAGGGCATCTGAATATATGAAATGAGATTAATCTGGGATGAGAAGAAAGTGGAAGAATTCAGAAGCAACATTTATTCATCTCCAGTTCCACAAAAAAGACGCATATAAACGGATTGCAAATCAGAAATTTAGATGGAGGGAAGAGATTTAGGTGGCTCAACTGGTTGGAGCACACAAATGGAAATGAAAATTTCCTGGTATTATTCACGTTCAAGAATAATGGCGCTTCCTGTGCACATTCTTCTATTTTTTTCACTGAAATAATAGTGGCTTTGCAGTTTGTTTCCGGAGGGAGAAAAATTCTCCTACTAGAGGTGGGTTTCCCTTGAGAAAATCCTTCTCGTTGACGGTGCAACATGAAAAACTCGCAGTCCCCCTGCAGAATAAGAAACGTCTTTTTCAACGTTTTAGAGTTTTGACGTTAACGAAAGCAGTGAATCAATCAAGACTATAAATATCCGTTTCAATCATATCTGATATAATTTAAAGTAGATATCCATAAGTTCATTCCATTTCAAAACTACGGAAAACATCTTTTCAAGCGTTACCCTACTTTTTCCGGCATTATTTGGTGTCAAACTAAAAAACTCCAATTTCATCACAACCTCCAAATAAAATATCCTTTCTCTCTTTCCTTCACTATTTTTCCCCATTTCCCACTATTTTTCCCTCTCTGCCTCTCTCAAAGAAAATTAATAACGTTTCTCTCTTTTCCTCGGCCCATATTCTTCTCCCTTTCTCTTTCTCTTATTTTCTCCCACGATTCTACCCACCTCGTGAACCATTTCTTTTGCACCGCCTTCTCTTTCACTCCTCAAGATTTCCTTCTAAACTTCAACTCCATCACGATCTCCTCTCTTCAGCAACCTCCCTCTATATACCTCTTCCTATCTCTTCCTCCACCTCCTCTCTCGACCACTCTCTCCGCAGATCTTGGAACTGTGGCTATGCCATTTGCGTCCTCTTTGACCAGTTTGCAATCGGACGGTAGGTAAAAGAACGAAAGAAGGCAAGTAATGGAGGGTGAGAAAGAAGGACAAAATAGGGTGGAGAACAAAAACAAATTTCCCTTCTCCTTATTCCCTTTTTTCCCCCTTTACTTCATCCTTTTCCTTCCCTTTTTGTTTTCCCATCTCCCTTTTGTCTCTCGACGAAGGACCGTTTCTCTTTTACCATCCCCACCCCTCCCCTACGAACCCGACTTTTTAGCAAGTCTCCGGTTCAAAATCCCCCACCACGAAGCAGCATCGGATTTCGAGTTTCTTTCCTCCGCCCTCCTCCAATTTCATTCCTCCCCCCACCCACCCATCCCGCCCCCGTCTTCATCCGAAGGAGCCCACTCGAGAGAGAGAGAGAAAGAGCACTTTTCAGAGGCGGGTCACGCTCATAATTACTCGGCGCTTTGAATTTCCCTAACGATAATTAGCGGACAAATAAAGATCCTTAGTTCCCTACAAACCCTTCCCAACTCCACCGATAGAGCGAACTTTCCTCTGCCGAAACCTGTCTCCTCCTCCTCTCTTTGGATCACTTATCTTTCAACCCTCCTAAACCCTTCCCTTCACCACCCAACCACAATGCCTTCTTTCCCTTGCCACTCCCTCTATCTCCACTACCTGTTACCCTTCTCCCATCTCGCCCAACTTCCCATCGCCCCCTATTTCCTCTTAGAGAAAATCGCCGTTGATCTTTCTTGAATTTTAAAATGCTGTTCCATTGTATTAAATGACGCCAGAGCTGTGAGCCGATTTAAATTCTGTAGGTGCTCAACCTTCCCCACTCATTAGCATCAGCCCTTGTAAAGCAACTAGCCACGGCAAGCAAGCAATCGGTAGTTGATCTGTAACTTCAAAAAATGAGTGCATTCAAATGCAACCCGAAGTATCGTTATTCGGCCGTTTAATCCATTTCGTCCCCTCCGCGTTAACCTAGATCTACTGCTTAAGGCTTCACTGCCAGAAAATATTTATTATCCATAATAAAAATATTTTTTACTTTTGCACAGACTTTTATTATAAGCCAAAACGCGTTTTACCGACTTGCGGCATCATCAGGTACATTCCTGGCGGCATCATTGGGTATGTGTACCTGATGATGCCGCAAGTCGATGAAATGCGTTTTACCTTATAATACAGGGTCGCACCCAAAAGTGGTAGGACTGATTTTCTCTGGCGCAAACGGAGTGGTGGAGGGGGGTCTGCCTGGCAGGGTAAGGTGGAGGGGGCTGTTAGCAACAGACCGACACCAACCTCAGTCACCTGCGGGCTGTCGTTGAGTGAGGACACCGTTTTTAGTGAAGCAAGTTTTTTGTCCACGTCGAAAAACAAAATGAATCTGAATTTAGAGCAACGTTATTCCGTGACGTTTTGGGCGAAACTCAGGAAGACGCCAGCTGAGACCCTCGATATGATCAAGCAGGTTTATGGGGGCACTGCCTTAAGCCGTTCCACAGTATTTGAGTGGCAAAAGTTGTTTAAAGAGGGTAGGGAGCTCGTTGAAGACGACCATCGCTCCGGACGGTCGTCGACGGTAAGAACCGACACGAATGTGGACAGAGTGAGGACATTGCTGAACACAGACCGACGCTTAACCAGTGAAGAAATTGCAGACTAGTTGGGTCTGTCTGCATCCAACGTCCAACGCATTATTTCACAGGATTTGGCCATGCGCAAGGTGTGCGCCAAGATGGTGCCGAAAATTCTGGCACCATCTTTGGCAATTCTGGCGAATTGGCCAAATACGGCGTTGCCACGTTGCCGCAGCCGCCCTATTCTCCCAATCTGGCACCACCGGACTTCTTCTTCTTCCCCCTGATGAAAAGACAGCTCAAGGGACGACGTTTTGACTCGATAAAGGCCGTTCAAGGCTTCGACGAGAGTCATCAACGGCATCCCCAAAGAAAATTTCCAGCGGGCGTACGGGGAATGGGAGTAACGTTATACTAAGTGTGTAGCAGCTCAAGGAACATTATTTGAAGATTATTAAGTCGATGTAAGTATATCGTCAATAAAATTATTATAAAAAAATCAGTCCTACCACTTTTGGGTGCGACCCTGTAAAATCCTGTGGAAAAGCCCAGAGATTTTTTAGTATGGTTCACCTTGATCGATTTTTATTACATCCATTCCATCTTTTTCTTCGTTACCAATTTCATATTATAAATTTTTAAAGCATTTAAAGTGTAATTTGAGAACCATCTGCAACTCCCTTTCATTGTTCTCTTCTCCGCGTGTTGTATCATCTCTTTTCTATCGTTAAAAAATATTACAGTTCCATGAAATAAAAGCATGAGAATAATTATAATGAATTCAAATAATGTGTTAAAGATAACGGTAATTTATGATTACGCATCCAAAAATCGCAAAATATGTTGCCGTATAATTAGGAAGACATCAACCAGTAAAATACGGTTGGCAGAAATAGATAATCACATATCCCCATCTCGTATACTTGAAATATCGCTATCAATTAATGGCACTAAACTTTTGAACTCAATAGTATTTGTATTATGATTCTTGCCAACTATTACAGTTCACGCTTCGTTTTCCTTTATTTCTCAAAATTCGAAATAGAAATGACTTGCCGACGAAATCGCATCCTTTATACCTTATTCAATTCAAAATACTGGTGAAAGTTAAAGTGTCTCCATATTGAGCAAGGAGTCGAAATGCCTTTTTGAGGCTCTGAATGCTTTAAAAAAGTTTAATAACGCATAAAGTAGAGAGATACGTGGTTTTTGTAACAATCTGTAAGCACTTGACCCCTTTAATGAAAGAATTTACGGTGATGGTTGCTTGTATCGATTCAAAGTGTCGTTTTTCCCAATTGACTGAAATATTATTATATAGTTCTATATTTAAAACAGGAGACGAAGGTGATCGGGGCTTCAATCGGCTAAATTTAATTATTCCATTAAAATTTGGGGTGTTTGAAGGTCTTATTAAAGAAGAATCAAAGTGCAAATCAGTAATCTCATCACTCCTCCTCAGTAAGAGTACCTGAGATTTGAACAACTAAACTCATAGCTGCAGCTGTGGAGAAAACCACTGATGAATTTTAGGGAATTGCTGTTCTTTTAATACTCGCTACAATTTCACAAAATATTTTATTGTGTATATCATTCAATTCCATCAACGAATCTCAGCCATTATGGCATTAATGGGCCCTAACTGACGCATTCGGAATACATTGGCCGGTGGTGACCAGAGACGATTCTTGTAAGTTACATTTTGTATTCCAGAGTGCTCTCAAACTAAGCCATCAGGATTAGTTTGGACTACAATAAATTCTAATTTAAAAAGAAAAGCTTTTCTTTGTTCCTAGTAAAAAAGTAAAAAATTAAATTTCGATCGAGTCTATGAGGGATGTGCACTCTTCTCTCAGCAATCAAACATATGTTCATAGCTAGTGAAGATATGTAAATGATGTCAAAAAACTCATGAAAATATCAGAAAAAAGAAATGCAAATGATAGAATTCTTTTCGCATTGAGTACTTTAAAACTATACTTTAATTAATTTATAATCCTTATTGTAACTCTAGATAAAATTAAATTTTAGAGAAGTTGATGAGAAGCACAATGATGCTGCCAATGAACCAATCACGTTCAAAGAGAATTGTCAGAAAGGCAGAAAAATTTTCAAAACATTCTCCCTCCCCCATTTATGTGGAGATTGGAAAAATTTTCCATAATAGTATTTATCTCCACCTCAATGAATTCTGGATATAATTTTAAAATGCAGGCCTACCAAGATATTCATATGATCCCAAAGAGACTCTGAATCGAAAGGGGTGACACGATATCAGTCGCGATTTTAACTCCATTGATTTTTTTTAAATATATTTTTCTATCACTCTTATTAAACGAAAGGCTAACACAATGACAGTAAATGAACGGCTTAGGGAGAACAGGACTTACCGTATTTACATCATAAATGCACAAGTCAAGACCACTAAATGTTAGAGAAAAACTACCTAGTTTTACTTCCTTCAAAACATTTGACGGCCCAATTTTGGAACAAGACCCATAGGTTAAGAAACCGGGATCTAAACACTACTTATGTGAGGAGAAACCACTACCCTTAAAGCGCGATTCTTAGCGACCGAATTCCCTCCCAACGCCCCCCCCCCATTCATCTCTCCTCCGTGGACCATTTCCCCGGTGATTCGCTTCCGAAAAATGCTTCACGTGCCCTTACGCCCCCGTTACGCCATCCCCACCTGCTGGAAGAATGAACCCATTTCAGCCCTTCCCCCAGCTCCCTCCTCCTTCGACCCTACCCCCTTCTTCAACCCGCCCCCGAGGAAGAATAAATCCCTTCCAATTTTATTCCCTTATATCCGGAGGTGACTGGATGCCGTCTCTCCGCTTTCCTCCCACACTACCTCACACTCCCCCTCTCCTTTCCCCTCTTTACTCGCACTCCCTTTCTCTCTCTCACACACTCTCCCTCTTTCACCTCCCCTACCCCAACTCTTACCATCACCCTCTCCAACGCCAGGGAAAAAGGGCAGAAAACCTCCTTTTTTGTGAGAATAACAACAACTGACGGAGTCAAAAAACTCAACTCATCAAGACGGTGACACGACTGTAAAAGCATCACTCATCTCCCGCCCGTTCCCTCCCTCCATTCCACTCCCCACCCTATACCTCACCACCCCCCCTCGGAACGCCCTCCCTCTCCACAACCCCATCCTCGAATCGCGCACGAGATCCTGCCCCCCCTCCCCCCCTACTACAACTACTAAGGCTCCAAGATGACGACTCGAGACATCTTTTCGCGTTGGGAGCGGTGAACGGCGTCTCGTGATCTCCCATAACCCTCCCTCACCCCTTCCCCTTCCCGGCAGAACATCCCCTTACGCCGCCTCGTCCCCCATTCTCCCCGCAAGCGTGTCAAACTCCTCCCTCCCACTCCTACCTTCCCTTTTCCCTCCTTTCTTTATGTCTCTCCCTGTCTTTCCTATCTCTCTTTCTCTCTCTCTATTCTCTTCTCACACCATTTCCACACGTATCCCTTTTCCCTCACCGTTTGGGCGATTTCCTACGAATTTTCCACGGGAATGGACAATCTGCTCTCTCTTTATTTATCCCCTCTTCTCTTAAGTCTTTCACTAAATCGCCACGCCTCTTTGCATCTCCTCTAGGAGTGTTTAAGCTAACTCTTTGCGAGCTAAGCCATCGTAAAGCTTAAGTTTTTTTAAGCTTAGTTCTTACGACTGAGGTCTATCTGAGGCAGACGTAATTCGAGGCCTTCTTTATCTACGGTGAATAAAATAATCCATCCATTACGTTTATTAGGTCAGTCATGGCATTATATATATTCCAAATAAGGCATTCATCTCACTAACATTTCAAATGAACGACGTAAAAAGATATTTAATAGCCTCTAGAAATCATATTTTAATTGCTTGCTTACATTTTTTAGTAACATTTTACATTTTCCTTTACAAATAATTTAATTTAGTTGCCAAGAACACACGATTGAACAGCCAAAGCAAATTTACAATCATCTTTTTCTAATAAATTGGGTAAAGAGAACCCGATCGCGTTATTCACGCCTAAAGAACAACATTCAAAGTTAGCAAAAGGCTCATAATTCATGCGCGGTATTTAGGCAGAAACAATTACATGTCAATGGTTGTTGAAGTTTAGATTTTCCATAGGTGCCGATGACCTTCGAATTGTAATAAAAATTAAAATTGCACACTAATGTAAACTACTGAATATTTGCAAGACTTAGAAATTTCCTGACAGAATCTATCACCTCACTGGCCAATCCATTGGATTTATTTATTATTAGTGAATGTTTTCTCTTCTTCCGTAATGGAATCAGTTTCCAAGAGATTTCATATAACGCCAATCATTTCCCTTTTTCTATTCCATTGCATTTCTTTCTCTCCTTTCCCCTCCTCCGCCCATTCCATCTCCTCTCGCCATTCGAGTCCCAATTTACTTTCTTCTTCCACACCACCCTCTTCCTCTCCAACCCAATACTCTCCAGATCTCTCCCCAATCTCCTCGTTTTTTACACTCCCATAAGCGCCTCCCTTTCCTCTCATTTCGGTTGGCAATTTCAAGAGGACTTACCCGACACTTACGTCATTATTTCCCGACGTCCATCCTTCTCCGTCTCCCATATCCTCAGCCCTCCGACCCTTCCCTCCGCCGGACCCCCCTTCCACGCTCCCCGCCGTCCCGTCTCTCCCTCGAAAGACAAGACGCCGAGCATCGTCTCGAGCGGACTCGCTCATTGCCGTCGCGGCGCCTCCAGCCAAGGACTGAAAGAGTAATGGACGGAAAACGTCGACGACCTCCGTGAAATTCCCTCCTTCCAATCCCCACCCCATTCCACAAGCAAGGCGAAATGAAAGATCCCGGACATTATTTAACAATCTGAAAACGACGCGTGGAAAAGCTACCGTCCAGACAACGGTCGAGGGTTCGATTCCCAAAGGGTCGAAAATCCGTTCCGTTTCCCATTCTTGTGTGCCAAACGTAAGGAAACACGAGTCACTGCAAAGAAATGCCGTTCTCCCCAGGACTTAAGGGATGTTTGATCGCGTGGTGTGCAATATAAACCGCAGGCCTGGGCGGACACCTGGTTACACCCGTTCCGTTATCCCAGTCTCACCCCCGCCCGCCCCTTCCATCCCCTCACAACTCCTCCCACCTCTCATCCTCTCACTTCGCTCTAATCTCCACGGATGCCCTGACGAATTAAGTCTTTTTGCCTCGCCTGCAAAATGGCGAAACGCAATGCATAATTTAAACGAGGTCTAGCCGTGCTTTTCTTTCCTCTTCTTCGCAAAAAATAACCCCATATCACGAGAGCAAATTTTTCCCACCCTGCACCTCTCTCTGTCTCCTTCACTCAAGAACCCACTCCAGTTTTCCTATTCATTTATTCCATCACCACATAATATAAAACTTTTAATCTCTTTGCACATTCGCATTCTACTCCGGGAAGCTTGAACGTTTAAATTAAAAGTGCGACCGCAGGATGGTCGTCTTTGCTCACGTGGGCCACCCCGTACGTCTGGCTTTCTCCGCTCTTCGGGCTCTCCCCTCCGATCCTCCATCTCCTCTTCAACCGCACGCTTTTCTCCTTCGTCCTCACCTCCATCTTCTCCCCCTTTTAATTCCTTTTACTTTCCACTTGCCCTTCCTCACGCTCCCTCCTCTCTTTCCCGCTTCCTGCGGCGGGGAGATTACTCGACCCCAATGAACTCAAAATTTTTACCTCCATTTCCCCATAATTTCTCCTCTCCGTCTTTGCTTAACTCCATAGTTGAAACTTTCATCCCAAATTCTGTCATTATAAACCTCGTCCTTCTACTGTGCTTACACAGGGCTCGTCTTCTCACCACTTGCTGGAAGTTTGAATCTTCACCTCAAACTTGGTAATGAAAGGTATCTCTCAGCTTAACTCAGCGCTATTGTTATACATTAAATCTCTAATTAAACCCTTTGTTTTACCATCTGAGAGTGAATCATCTAATCACCGAATTATCATTTCTACTGCGTTTTTACGAATACATGTACTGATTAATGCTCACCCTTAGGAATTCAAACCAACGCTCATATTTAACATCCAAAACAAAGGTATTCCTCGTGCAAAACCATCAACTAAGATCGCCTTCATATTGCAAATATATATGAAGCAGTCACAGAGCTAAATTATTTTTCAGTTACTATGCCTCTATCAGCTAATGTAACAGAAAAATGTCACATAGATATTCAGTATCAAAAATAATTTCATACCAGCACTACAAAGTGAATGAAGAGAATCGGTCATTGCACACGAATAGTAGATTTTATTCAATATTTCTACTAAAAACCAACAGAGCTATAATATTATTTTTTCAATAAGTTTTCCGTATAAATAAGAAGAAAAGTTCACCGCGAAATCACGCCATTATCTTTCGTTCTCCTGTCCTATACAACATATGACAGCCCCGTAACCAAATCCTTCGCTTTTCATAAGTACTTAAGTCTTCCTTATCGTAAAGCCATGTGAAACAGAGGAAAATTTGACTTGATGGTGGTCAATGTATTTGGTGCGTTTTTAAATCCTCCAAATAAATTTAATTCCTGTCTTCTTTTTTTTATTTTCTCTCCCAATTAAAAACACACACATGCTTATTAATATCCTTAAAAATTCTCAGTTAATGAAATCAAGCCAAGGGTGTATTTAATGATTTGATTACTGCTCTTGTTTTGCGTATTTCTCCAACTCTGAAAGACCTTAAATAATTCCCCGTGTCGTTATATCTAATATGAATGATCGTTAATGCAATTACATAAATAAAAACCCATTGTGAAGAGTCTTATAGTTCCATTAATCGCTAGATTTCATATAATTACGTACGTATTTGAATTTTTCGTAAATGACATGAGTTCACCAATTCAACTTTCTTATTACAGAAGGCCATGTTTTATGAAAATGACCAAGTCTTTCAAGCTTGCCGATTTCTAAAAGGATTGACGTTTTCTAGTATACCTATTGAAATCGAGCGTTCATATTAATAGTTTTCAAGTCACGTAGGGTATTACAGACTTCATCGAAAAAAGGAGACCTCCGCCTTCACGAAGGGCTCGATGCACCAATGACCCCTCCCCACGGGGAGAAATAAGGAGAGCGGTGAAAAAAAGAGGCATGCGTTATTCTTTCGTGCTCCTATTGAGGATTTTCACGTCTTCCTTAGAAATGAAGAGAAATCCTTTGTATGAATGTGTCCCTGAACTTTGACGGCCAGTAAAATATCCTGGAAGTGAAAGATGATGGTTTCACCAGCTCACAAAAAGAAAACTCTTGCGACATCGCATTTTGAGGATTACGGCTGAATTTTCAACTTTGAATCTTTCTTGTTAATGTAAATTATTTTGCATTTTAATGCATTAGCCCAAGCAATAAACAAGCGAATAATCTGTTCCTTTTTTCGTCTTGCAGACAAAATTAATTTGATGAGCAACATGGGAATAACAATGGTCCGAGCTCCACTTTGGATGTGTATGCCATGCTAACTCTTGTGTTTCGGAATTGAAAACTTTCATACAGGCGAAGTTTAATTCCAGTGAGCAATAGAACCACTGATAAATAGTATACCTAATAGTATTAAGGTAGAACTAGGGAAGGTAAGTTACTATTTTTCCAAGGGCAAACCTAGGGCACGGATGTTGTGTTGTATGATTACGATTTTCTTGTAAAAAATCTCCCCGTATAAATTTTATCAGTTACTGAACACATAAAAAACACATTACTGAGAACGTAAAAACCAATGCCACTATTTAGCAAAGAGTAATGAATTAACTTGTAAAAATATAACCTTTCCACTAAACTTTCCACTTAAGTCAAGATTTTTTACCTTATAAATGAAGACTTATTATATAAAAAGTAAACAAAATAAATCAGAATATGTTTCCTAAATCTAGACCACTGAAAATGCAACCAAACCTATGCCGAATTTTGCGACCTTTGATGGATAATTTCCATCAAAAAGATAATAATATATGCAAAAATCATCAACCCGTGAAAATTAAGCCTACCCGTGCATATCTTTCATTGGCATGCTTTTAAATGATGCTGCGATAAAATAATTTTTTTCTGAGTGATTAATTTTAAATTGAGGGACTAAGTTTCCTCATATAATATTTGAATTATTCTTTTGGTCTGATGAAACATTATCACTAGCGAGAGAAACATTGAAGAATGAAATAAGGAGAGATGTCCCAGCTCGGAAAAATAAGAAATATAAAATATTAAAACTTAAAAAACTATGGAGTTTCAATAATTTCCTTTTTCTTGATTTATCATTACAATTATTGTAGCCCACATTACCCTCATTATAATACCTAACCACGATAAATATAGAGATAAAAATCACGAGGCAAGCAGGAAAACTCGAGGCCACATGGAAACGTAACGGCATTATCCACGCTCAATGGAGGAAATGGACTGCTGTCATTTGGAGCAGTGAACTCGAAACCGAGTATTGGGAAGAGAAAGTCGTTAACGTCACCCCGTGGAGAAAATAATCGCCTGCGCAGGGCCACAAAATAAGCTACCTTGTCACAACATTCAGCGACTTTCATTTACCAAAAAAGACATTATTTATCGTTTTACCAGAAAAGGTGCCAATAAACCTTCAGGACGTCATTTATCGTATTGCAAGGAGGTGCTAATAAAACTTCAAGGAAAAGTCATTTTTAAGATTGATGGACCGTAAATATTTTAGTGAGTATGATATATTAAGGATCCATTACTATTGGGAGACACACAACCAAAACATTTCATGCGAAAGAATACAATATAGCGTGAGCATTTTACGGCTCTGCTATAACATTTCGTAAAAACGCCAGCCTTTTGCGGAACATTACAACTTTTTTTGGAATCATAACAAACTTAATCTATACATTTTGATCATTATAGATAGTGTCATCGGTCATGTTAGCATCAAGAAAGGTAATACTTAGTTCTCAACACAGATTAAACATACTCAAACGGGTTTCTCGTTGTGCAAAAATATGAAAATGTACACACTTAAGCTTTGGTCACCTCTGACGTTCAAACTTTAGGAATGAATTCAGAATAATTGGAGTATATTCTATAATAATGAACCGAAGGGTATCCTTGAACTTTGCCACTAAAATCAATTTTCCAAAAATGACACGGCATAGGACACCATCACCTAAATATTAATGAGAATTTGCCACAGTGAATCAAGAATTTTCGGATAAAATTTCTGTTTCAGTTAAGTATTTTGCCTGAAATACTCGTAAATCCTTTTGAATTGCTTCGATTTATATTTAATCAGAGGGATTACACATCATATCATTTCTAAGTTAACTATGATATTTTGGAGAAAACAAAAACCAGCGTTGCTCAAGTGCTGTTGGAGAAAAGGAAGAGAGGATAGTTTACGACTTAGATAGTGGAGCCTAAGATTAAATTAGGAAGGAAATTCAATCCCTCGTCCTAGAAAATAAGGGACAACATATAAATTCCGGCCATAGGGCGCCTGGCGAATGGCTAGCCAAAGGGGACGTGCCGTACCCTGCCCTCCCATAAAAAAAGACTGACCTTTCTCCTGCCGCAGCAGAGCATGGCTGCTGCTGCCGCGGTGTCCGGAGTAGTCCCACTGGGTCTCGTGCTGCCGAGGCCCCTGGCGCGGCGTGGGACGCCTCCTCCGAGCTTGGCGCCCGGCGGGAGGCAGCGGCGGGGGAGGGCGCGGAGGCGGAGGAGGAGGCGCCGGAGGAGGCGTCGGAGGCGTCGGAGGCGGCGGTGGCGGCGGTGGGCGGGATCGAGGGGGGGAGGCTGCGGCCGCGGGGGGGCGGGGTGCATGGGGGCGCGGCGGCGCTCCCTCCTTCCTCCGACGACGCCTCCTCGGCGGACGCCGGGGACGTCACCGCCGCCGCCGCCGCTACCTCCGCCTCTACAGCTGCTCTGGACGCTCTACCGAGGAAGGCCTCGACCGTCATGCCCTGCGGACGAGAGAGGTGGAGGGCGGGCGTGAGGACCCCGTGCCGAAAGAGAGCCTGCTCGCACAGGCGTGCTTCTCCTCTTCTCATTCATTCACATTCATACTGCATCCGGTCGATCATCCATGTTTACCACCAGGTGATTAGCAAATGGTCGATGAAAATACTTTGTGAATTATAAGTACTGAGCAGACGCTAACAACAGCATCAATGACGATCCAAAGAAACTGTGACTACTCTTTCAATTTTCTCCGTCGTGGCAGAGTCAACAAAACAAAGTTAAGCAATGCATCTTCAAGCCCACGTTCTCGAGCACCAACATTCATATTCCCATTCAGTCACATCAAAACCATAAAACAACCAAAGAAAATCCTGCAAGCGGGCGGGTGCTTTACCCACCGTTCTTAATTGGCCATTTATTAAAGTTTTGATGAAAAGAGAAGTGAGCTTGCAGCGTTGCATATACCTGTCTACATGATTAGACCGCTTAAAATGTACTGGCTAACGTACAATACGCTTGTAATGTTAAACATATTTCTTCCTAACTATAGAGTTGTATCTTTTAAAGTAAGTATGTTAGTTTATAAATTTCTCAATTACCAATGATTTGACTTCGGGTTATCACAGAAATGGCCATCTCCAGGAACTTTATAGGTATTCGATTGGTTATTTAGAGGATCACCATAAGCAGAGAGAAAGTTCACTGTGTGACGACACCAAAGCAATATCAGAGGCAGTATAATCTACCATTTTTGTTTGCTTGTTTGAACATAAAACTCATTATTTCCAGTCGATAAATTTAACCGAGTTAATACACTCGCGAGGCGCACTGCAGCAGTACAATGATGGGATAAGACTCTTTTATGTGTGTGATGCTGGCAGGAGGAGTGTGTTCGCGCGAGGCGTGAGCGAGACGAATGGTCCGATGCGGAAGGGGTTGGGGAGGTGGATTGCTCAAAAACACAATGGAAATATATACATGTGTGCTTGTTAGTGTGTGTGTGTAGTAAATATACATGGCCGGCGAAGCGCATGAGATGAGGTCGCCTTTTGATGTGACGGGGATTTGGGCTTGACGAATGCTGGCCAACAATCTCCCCGTGGGAAGAAAGCATGTGGCTCCGTCTCCTCGGGAATTATTTTCGGATAGGAATGAGACATGTCCCCGCAATACGGAAGGAGAATTGTCACGATGGACGACGGAATGGTCGCTGTCACCAGGATGGAGAAAAATACTGTGCAATTCTAGTTGTGTGCAAATTTGAGAAAAAATTATAGCAATAAAAGAGGTTTTATAGCGCCAATTCTTCCCTTAAACAAAAATTCTTCCTTTCGGGATGATGTTTTAAGTTAATCAGAAAAGATTTAGACATGTTAAATTTGATTCATCCCCTTAAAACAAGTAGAAAACGAATTTAGGAGGTTCAACGTTTGGGTTGATAACTGTCGTGGTTCTACCGTAATATGGTATCGGGTTTTCCACAGAAATATTATGAACTCATAGATAAGAAAAAGAATAATTTGTTGCTTAATATTCATTTCATTAGCGTTATTGTAAATTGGCCATACAATTAAATTCTTCCCAGAAGGAAAGACTATTTCACCCCTTAGTTATTATAACCTCCCTCAACAATGATTAATCGCTGTACATTAAATGTCAGTTAAAATTTATTTACGTTACTATTATCAGTTAATTTCAATACCATTAAATTTTATGCTTAAAAATTTGTGATTGAATATTGGTTTTCCATATGGCGGGTTTCCGTGTTTTATACGTGTATTTGGCTAATGTGACTCGTCTGTTTCTTCTGGCTATGAGTGCCACGGAACGCATTGTTCCTATCTTTTTGATATTGTATGATTGCTTCCCTACTGTCCTTTCCTCTTTTGTGTCATCTATTTGTCTTTTGGTGGGTGGAACAGCCCCCAAACGCCATCTCTTGGCCAAAGAATCGGGACATTTGGAATATGCCGCAAGTATTTGGGATCCTTGGGAGAAAATTTGGCAAAAAGAATTAGATGAAGTCCAGAGGAAATCCGCTGGATTCGTTAAACATTGTTATGATAAGAACAAAAGTGTGACAGGTCTCTTAGGGGAATTAGGCTGGGAACCACTTGAAGTGCGGAGAGAACAAGCGAGGCTTAGACTTTTAGAAAGGTTCAGAACAAACGAGTTTAACAATGACACTGAAGGAATTATAATGGCCCAACACTACTTAGGTAGATCAGGCCACAAAGATAAAAAAATAAAATAATAAGGGAGATAGATTCCAGTATAGATAGATACAAATACTCATTCTTTCCCCGAACAATCAGAAATCATAATAGTGAGAAACCGAAGTCCGTTTAGAAATATTAAAAACATTGAATTTACAAGTAGGAACAAAATTAAAAATTGCAAAGATGTTAGGTATACTTTCAGGTACATGTGTATGTCAATCGGTAGTTTGAGTGTTTGCATGTGTGTGGGGTGTAAATTTTCTTGCATGAATGTATGCCATGTTTTTTGTGGATGTATGAATTTGTGGTTTTTGCATGCGGTTTTTTTTCTTTTCTAAATTACGGGTAGTGTCCTAAAACCACCCACCACACGCCCTTGCGGCGGCTTGCGGGGTATTAAGTAGATGTAGATGTAGAAACATAGTTACATGAACCTACACCAATTACAGAGTAAATTACGTTTTCTGGAAAGCAGTGTTTACTGAGTGAGCGTGGTATCGTGGCGTGGCGTCCGTGGTATCGGCCGCTGGGATTTGGAGAGCGGTACTGGCTGAATCTCTCGGAAATCGAGGTTCCGATCGTGTTTTGTTTCGAGCGGCTGTTGACCGCCTAGTTCTTCCAGAAGCGTGGAGTTTGACTCTCGTCTTTCTTCCGCCGGGTGGGCCATACTTTTGTTTTGTTTACTGGCTCAAGACAGACCTAGACTCCTGGTGTAGAGCTTAGGCTCCTTTTTGTTTGCTACCGCCGTGTCCGAGTAGCAGTGAGGGAGCGTACATGTATTTTTTCCCTTTGGAGTGCTCGTTCTTTTAGTGCACCTTCATTCCTCACGCAAGTATGCTGGATTTTATTTATTTCTTCAAATGGCTGTGCGCCGCTTAAACACGCTAGCCTTGCAAGTTGACGAGAAGGCGAAGCCCCCTACACAATGGAGGTCCGCCTCTTCACGTTAGAGCTGGGCCTCACACCCGAAGAGATAGTGACGATCCAATTTGATATTTACTGAAGTTGGCAACCGAAGCTACAATGACTAGGATTTTAGACAATACTCCGCGGAAACTACCGTTTCCGTCTTTAAGTGACCACAGGACGACAATAACTATTGACGAGACTCCCGGCAGCCCGTGTAATGTCAGGATTCTTTGTCTCCCAGTAGAGACCTCGTTGGGAGACATAACAGGTGAGCTCCAACATTTAGGTAAAATCCATCGCTCGCGGGAGAACCGATGGGAGGGTGACAGGATGGCGCGCGTGCTGACAGGTACGAGAGTGGTGTGGATGACAGTCGAAAGAAATAGCTCCTCGCACCTCCACATCAGCGGAAACCGGGTTATCATCATCTACGAGTGTCAGCGCCGCACTTGCACCCGCTACAACTAAGAAGGCCATGGGCGTATAGTCTGCCCTCGGAAACAGGGAGGGAACAGCTATGCGAAGGCAATGTTTATGGCCTCCAACCTGAACACCGCCGAGGAGATGGGTGAGCCCGAGATGGATGTGGAGGAGAGGGCGCGGTCGTTGATACTTATCGAAGGTGCGCCCCCACTGCTCCCGCCGAACCCCCGTATCCCCTCCACTCTGAGGGAAAGTTCGGAGGGAGCGAAAGCCGTCAACGAAAGAAAGGGATCCGAAAAAGAAGAGGACAGACAACCCCAAGCTCCTGGTCTCGAATACCAATTGGCAAGTAGCTCACGTACCTACCACCTCGCCTAATCTCACACAAACTCCTACTACCGTCTCCGTGACCCTGTCAAATGAGGAGGGATCATCTTTCGCCCACCTTTCCCCACCCACGTCATCGACGCCCTCGCCTCGCAATCCTTGTATCACTGGCTTCAAACAGCCCGAGAACGTCTGGTGACAGATGAGGGATGCATCTGATTGCGATTATTTCCCGTCCCCAATAGCTCGCACCTCGACCCCTTTGTCACTGAAAATAAAGGAAGCGTCACCGACCCCGGGCATGGACACCCATACAAGTTTTCAAAAGCAAATATGCCAGATACCCCATCGTTTTTCTCCATTTAGAACAGCCCAGGTGTCCACGATCTTCCCAACGTTCCTATAGAGACGGACCACATGTAACTATCTCCACTGATTTTTCCCAACCACATCCCTTCAGCAGAAGACCCACATTCCGCCACTCCGACCTTCCCTGAGGCCACCCCCTGCCCCGTGGAGGTCCCCATCAGTGCTCCTTCGAAGAAGCTCCCCCGTGAAATGCTGCCGAATTACCCGCTCTTCGTATGGACCACGGCTGGCTCTTCTTCTTTGGACGAGGTAGGGGGGGTGGGAAGCGGCGAAATGCTGCACCCTCGCTCGTCAACCCGCCAGACCAGGCGTCCCGGGAAGCGGCGAAAAACTCGTCTCCCGGGGTCGAGTCGCAACCGGCGCGACGTTGGCCACGGCCAGAACTCTGGTAAGTGATGTCCGGGTCCCACCCGGTGCTGGACACACTTCATCCAACGTTGAAGAGTTTTTTTGCAGAATGACTGAGTTGTCATCGATAATTTCAACGCTACCATAGATAATTTCTCACAATACATCATTTTTCATTGCTAGTTAAAATCTTCCTCCTTATATCTGTGAACCTTGCCTTCCTTTCTCTGTTTTCACATTGTTGGTGGTGATATGTACGTGTTTGCGTCTGTATGTATATGTTTGTGTGTGCGTCTGTGCGTGTACATATGAATGTGTATGTATGTATAAGCATGTTTATATGTATGTGCTATATATCATGTATATACGTATGTATACATGGATATACTTATATAAAGGAAAATATGATGTACACATAATCTGTGACGTCATATTATGCATGATGCCAACAAACTCTGTAATATTCTGAACCGAATAAAATAATATGAATCATAGCTCTAGTGGTTAGAGCATCGGTCCAGCAAGTCGGAAGATCCGGTGTTCAAGTGCCAGTCAAGAAAATATTTTTGCGCTTGTGATCTGCTCAATTCCGCCTTTCTCACCTCTCCTGTGTTCGTCTTTTATGTGTGTTCCTATCCCTTTTCCTATTCATATATATATGAACCATATGTATTAATATATATATATATACTGTATGGTTCAAAATTATTCTAATCCGAGATTAATGCTTGTTATTTAATTTAATTTGGTTGATTTGTTTATTTGAAAACACAAAAGCCCTTACATAAGGAGAAATTTGATAGTAAGAATAGTACATCTTGAGGTAGTAGTTCACAAATATTTTTATATAAAAAGTTTCTTGGTAATGGCCAGAAGTGAAGAATGACGTACTTTTCAACGGAAATAGTGAGTCAAGATAAAAATTTCGTGACTGCTATATATAGCTTAGAGAGACAATTTCTCGAAGCAAAATAATCCCACTGCGGAATCGCCATTCATAAAAACATTTTCCAGAAAAATGCTCGGGGAGGGAAAATTCTCTGCATTGAGCTCAGCAAAACGCCCCAGCAGCTTTAAGCTAGAGACTTAAATAAAATTCTTCCAACAAAAATAAATTAAATTGACAAATAGTCAGAGAGAGAATTTTGCGAGGAGGCATTTCAAGTTGAAAGGGCGTCCTACTCGATGCGTTCCCAAAGAAGGAGACTGACGAAAGCGATCATTCCTTTTTGAGTGAGAATATTTTGCAGCCATGAACGTAAGTATGTGCCAACCACTTGAATATATGTCTAAGAAGAATTTGCTCAAGAAAAAACATGTTATTTTTTCAGCTAAATATAAAAACCATTGTATATTGTGGAAAGTGTATCCTCATCCGAACAACAAAATCCAAGAATTAGCAAATGAGGTAAATGAGCTCAAATCTCAAATATAAAAATATTATTAGAATTGGTAAACTAAAAGTTAAGGTAGATTTTAGATGGATGCAAAATATCAAACAGTATGGCGACGATTCCCTTGTCTATCCTAACAGACGCAACCTGACATCGAACTTCACAAAAGGTCATACATACGAGGGTCATCCGGAAAGTAGTACCCGTTCGTGAAATAAAGACACAAAAGTAAATATTAACAAACATAAAAAATTTTATTTGAAAGAGGATACTTTAAACTACTTCTCAACATAATCTCCAAGCAAATTAAGGCATTTGTCATAACGTGTGACAAGTTTCTGTATTCCTGCTGCATAGTCCTTCGCCGCCAGCTCATTGAGATACGCGAGGGACCCATCTTGCACAAATTTTTGCATAATGCAGATGGTGTTTAACAATTTCATGAACAATTGTTCGAGAAACATTGGGAAAATGCTCACAGATGTCATCAATTGTGACGCGCCGATCGTTCCTCACGAATTCGTCAACTGAGCTCACCAGTTGGTCTGTAATGACAGACGGTCTCCCCGAACGCTCATCGTCGTGTGTGTTCCCCCTCCCCATGTTGAAGTTGCGACACCACCGCCGAACAGACGACTCGTCCATTACATTGTCTCCATACACCTCCTTTAATTGGCGATGAATATCACATGGGCGAACGTTTCTTGCATTGAGGAATTTAATCACTGCCCTCACTTCACAACTGGCGGCGTTCTCAATTTTTTTAAACATTGTAAACAATCACAGAAACAACACAGGCAATGCTAGCGTCACGCAACTTGGCTCAGAGAAGGCAGACAAGCCACTGAAGCTATCTGACCTCGTCCAGCGGCTACTCGCGTCGTCAGCACTTCATGCGGCACGAACGGGTACTACTTTCCGGATGACCCTCGTACCATAGCCATACACTCATCAATTTCAAATACTTCCTTTCTCCCTTCATTCTTTCCAAAATGTTTCTCCTACTCCTGCCCCTTCCTCGTTTTCCCAACGTTCTCCCCTTTATTGCAGTCTTCAGCATCCCATTCCCAATCACAACGCTCTGAATCCATTTTTACTTTCTTTTTGATTTCTCTTAACAATCCCTCTCCTCCTCATATTTTGATATTGAACTTAGCCTTTCTAAAAAATCACATGAACTTCGATTTTTTTCCTTTAATCTCAAGCCACACCCATAGACTGGCCTTTCAATGCACTCAGCCATGCTTGCAACCCCTTGGCTGACTGGCACACTGAAGCCTGGTCATCAGCAAACTTAACTGATTTTATGAATTCCCCACCGATTTTCATTCCTATCTCCAGCCCTTCCCATACCTCTTTGCCATTTTCTCCACACATATGTCGAACAGCAAGGATGGTAATGGACTTCCCTGTCTTACTTCTCTTCTTAACACAACCCATTCAGACTCTCCGTCTCCCACTCGCACCTGAGTAGCCTGAAACATGTTCAGGTAGCGGATAAGTATTCTATCCCTCCAATTTATTTCTATTTTTTTTAATATATTCGTTGATCCTGCCATATTCTCTCTTTCAAAAACATTTTTCAAATCTATGAAAAAAGCGAATGCATCTTCATTTTATTTGATGTTCATCTCAATTAGTGATATCATTACTGCTACGTTATCACTCTTCCCTTCATTTACGCAAATTGTTCACCCCCAAAGGAATTACGTGCCAGGCTCTCTACCCCCTTAATGATGACCCTGATAACCACTTTAGCTACCTGCAACATCAAACTTATTATCAGCAGTCCTCAAATATGACTGCCTTTCCCTTTTTTGGAATAGGAACTAACTCTGATCTGACGAAGTCGTCTGGCCAAATTTATTTCTCATATATGCTGCGAATTAGTCCATAATAACTCTTACGCTCCCTTTTCTAAAGTTTTAGTGGTTCCGCAGGTATTTGATCTTCCACCATGACCTTATTTTATTTGATATTGAAGTACGTCATAAGTAGCTATTAATGAAATGCATCATCCATAAAATAAATATTCTTAAACAAATGCAAATGTTCCTTTCCTCCATTTTCATTAAATTCTATTAAATAAATATTACTTAAACGCTTACTGAATACCATTGATTTTATCAGTTGTGTTTACTTTTGGTTTGGTCCAAATTAAAAAATATTCTTTGAATGTGAGCCTATTGATGAATTTTCCAAAAATCCAAGAGAAAATATTGCCATAATTGCGTCTTCTCAAAAAAAATATTTTTTCAAGGCAGCACTTTTTAGATGAAAGAAATAGTAGTCCAGCATGTGTATGGAGATAAATTATTCAAGGCAAGGTATTTCCGTAAATTAATTGTCAGTCAACGTATCGAGAGCAGTATAGTTATTAAAATGCATGCACATCAATAATATTATATTATCCGCAACAGTAAAATATCTTCCTATCATTGGGAGAAGTCGTTTGCAAGGTACAATCAAAATTCATTCATTTTATACTCATTTGATTTAGTTGCTGTTACTTACTGATGCAAATAAATTATTCAGCATGTAAATTATATCACTTCTCAACATTTCTAACCATAAAATCAATAAATATTGTGTAAATGTTTACTAAAAACAAGACATGTTCACATAGTATTACATCAAGCAAATTGAATCTCGCAATTTGATCTAACCAACGTTTTACTCACATTTACTCAGAAATAATTTAAAGTCTGATAATATAGTATTGCTTAAATTCCTCTTTTACTTAGTTCTCTTTTATTTGTATATGCAATTGCTCGTTACGAAGTAGAGTAAAAAACTTTCCAGTGAGCGAATAACGCAGCTCGTTAGCCACCCCTGAATTTTAATCCAGAATAGTATACCTCCACCCGGTCGTATTAATCATGATATTTCGGTGTAAACAATAGGAATCTTTTCCAATTCTTGACGGAAAATATGGATAAAAGTTCTGACAATGCCTCGACAAACAATTACGATTTAAGTTTCCAACAGAGGCAATAGTAAATTCTGAAGGCGTGAAATGTAAATGTAAGCATTTATGGGATTACTTCATTTCATTGGCGTGGCGATTTACATTTCAAGTCAGATCTGTCCCTTCGGGTAATTTATAAAGCGTACTGGCATAATAGATTAGAACTAAGGAGTAATTTGGATTTTGAGGGATAGTATGCTTGTTTCTGGTAAGTATATTATACCACTTAATGTCATAAACTCTACTATATTTTAATATATTTAATTCAACATTAAATAGGTTCTTCGAAAATTTTCAAATATTATGACCGACTTGTTCTTAATGGGATTGAGTTCTGACGCATTTTAACATTTAGCATACCATCTGAATGCAATACAACATTAGTGCGACACTTGGCTTTAAAATTGAACCTAAGATAAATGTGTGGTGATGAAACGGAGAACGTTCAATTTTGAGCGCCTACTGCTTCAGATATACTGAAATAGAGACTCGATTTAAAGCTTGTGTGCTACCCTAACTCACAACCTCTCCTGGATGACACATATAAAAAGGAATATGTGAAAAATCCAGACAAATATTAGAAATTATTAGAATGGGGAAATGATCCGAGAAGGTTCAAGAGCAATTTTATCTTTCGCAAGGTATACCTCATTTGGAATACGCTGCTAGTATATGGGATGCTCATGAAGTTGCTTGACTGTCGAATTAGATCGCGTGCAGCGTAGATTAGCCACATTTATAAATGTTATTATGATAAACTGAGTAGCCTATCAAGATTATTGGAGGAGCTGGGTTGGGAATCACTCTCAAAGCGAAGGTTAAATTACAGATTTAAACCTCTTGCATAAATTGGAAGGATATCTCTTCAGCGATCATGTAGAAAATTTATTACTAACACCAACATTCTACGGTTGGAGAGATCATGTCAATAAAATTAGATTAAGTGTCGAACAGATTGATTTTAGATGTAATTTTCACCAAAAATGATAAGGGTTGAGAACAACACAACCCGACCGCGCTATTGGGGAAAATTATTTTCCTTGTTCCTTTCTTAGTAGCCTAGTATGCTGTTATTATCTCTTCTAGCTTAAGTTTATTTCAATATGTACGTGTGTGTATATATACATATATATAAATACATATATATAAATACATATATATATACATATATATACATACGTAAATACATATATATATACATATATATATATATATATATATATATATATATATATATATATATACATTCAAACACGAAATCCCGCCAAACGGCGAATAAATACTCATATATACAGAAACAGATATAAGGAAAAGGGATAGGAACACAGGGGAAACAGTCCCCTGACGCCATCTCTTGGCTAAAGAATCGGGGCGCTTGGCGACATATTAGACCCACGGATCTCAGGGTAAATTACGTTTCCTCGATAGCTGCCTTGACAGCAGGACGTGCCTGTGTTCACCGAGTGTCTAAAATCGCCGGCGTCCGAGGCTTCGGCCGCCGGGGTTTGGAGAGCGGCACTGCCGGACTCTCACGGAAATCGAGGTTCCGATCGTGTTTTGTTTCAAGCGGCGGTTGACCGTCTAGTTCATCAAGAAGCGTGCAGTTTGACTCTCGACTTCTTCCGCCGGGAAGGCCGTACTTTTGTTTTGTTTAGTGGATCAAGACTGACCTTGACTCCTGGTGTAGAGCTTAGGCTCCTTTTGTTTGCTACCGCCGGGTGCGTGTGGCGGGGAGGGAGCGTTCGTGAGTGTTTTATTTCCCTTTAAAGTGCTCGTTTTTTTTGTTGCGCTTTCCTTCTTCATGCTAGTGTGCTGAATTTGATTTCTTCAAATGGCTGTGCGCCGCTTAAACACGCTCGCCTTGCAAGTTGACGAGAAGGCGAAGCCCCCTACCCCGTTGGAGGTCCACCTCTTCACGTTAGAGTCGCTGGGCCTCACACCCGAAGAGATAGTGGCGATCCAATTTGGATACAATCGCCATTTGATATTCCTGAAGTTGGCAACCGAAGGTACAATAACAAGGATTTTAGACAATACTCCGCGGAAACTACCGTTTCCGTCTTTAAGTGACCAGAGGACGACAATAACAATTGACGAGACTTCCGGCAGCCCGTGTAATGTCAGGGTTCTTTGTCTCCCCGTGGAGACCCCATTGGAAGACATAACAGGCGAGCTCCAACGCTTTGGTAAAATCCATCGCTCGTGGGAGAACAGGTGGGAGGGAGACAAGATGGCGCGGGTGCTTACTGGCACCAGGGTTGTGCGGATGACGGTCGAGAGAAATATCCCATCGTACCTCCACATCGGCGGCAACCGGGCCATCATCATCTATGAGGGTCAGCGCCGCACTTGCGCCCGCTGTAACCAAGAAGGCCACGAGCGCAAGACCTGCCCTCGGAACCAGGGAGGTAAGAGCTATGTGGAGGCAATGATGATGCCCTCAAACCCTAACGCCGCCGTGGAGATGGACGAGCCCGAAGTGGCTGTGGAGGAGAGAGCGCGGTCGCTTCTACTCATCGAGGGTGCGGCCCCGGCTGCTCCCGTCGGTCCCCCGCATCTCCCTTCAATTGGAGGGAAATGTCAGCGGGAGCGAAAATCGTCGACGGAGGAAAGGGAACCGAAAAAGAAGAGGACAGACAAACCCAAGCCCCTGGTCTCGAATACCGATCTACAAATGGCTCACGTACCTACCACCTCGCCTAATATCACACGACCTCCAAGCCCCGTCTCCGTGAGCTCGTCAGATGAGGAGGGATGGTCTTTCGCCCCTCCTCCCCCCGCTCACGCCATCGACGCCCTCGCTACGCAATCCTTGCATCACGGGTTTCAAACACCCCGAGAACCTCTGGTGACAGGTGAGGAGGATGCATCTGATTGCGATGTTTTCCCGTCCCCAACAGCTCATCCCTCGACCCCTTTATCATTGACTGTAAAGGAAGCGTCACCGACCCCGGAAGTCGACCCGCATACAAGTTTCCCAAAGTCAAACATCCCACATACCCCATCTTCTTTCCCCATTAAGGACAGCCAAGGTGTCGATGATCTTCCCAGCGCTTCTCAAGATACGGACCACAAGCTACTATCGCCCCTGATTTTTCCCGACCAAAACCCTTCCGCAGATGAGCCCCAGCCCGCCACTCCGATCCTCCCCGAGGGTACCTCCTACCCCTTGGCGGCCCCCAGCGGTGCTCCTTCGAAGAAGGCCCCCTGTGGAACGCTGCCGAGTTACCCGGTCTTCGTGGAGACCACGGCTGGCTCTTCCTCTTCGGACGAGGCCGGGGGGGAGGGATGTGGCGAAATGCCGCGTCCTCGCTCGTCGACCCGTTGGACGAGGCGTCCCGGGAAACGGCGAAGCACTCGTCGCCCGGGGTCGAGTCGCGACCGGAGCCACGATCAGAACTCTGGGAAGTGATGTCCGGTAGCCACCCGGTGTCGGACACACCTCGTCCATCGTTGAAGAGTTTTTTTTTCTAAATGACTGATTGAATCGATAATTTCAACCCTGCCATTGATAATTTCTTACAATACATAATTTTCCATTGCTAGCTAAAATCTCCCTCCTAATATCTGTGGACCTTGTCTTCCTTTCTTTTTTCTTTCTAAATGTAAATGGTCAAATGTACGAGTATGCGTCTGTATGCATATGCCTATGTATATGCGTGTGGATGTGCATGTGTGCGTATGTATGTACAAGTGGATATGTGTGTGGGGTATTTGTATCATGTCTGTATCCATGTATACACTTATACTAAAGAAAAACATGATGTACCCATAATCTGTGACCTGATATTATGCATAATGCTAACAAACTCTGTAATATTCTGAGCCGAATAAAATAATTTATATCATAGCTTAAGTGGTTAGAGCATCCGCCCGGCAAGTGGAAAGATCCGAGGTTCGAGTCCCGGTCAAGGAAATATTTTTACTCTTGTGATCCGTTCGATTCCGTCTTCCCCACCTTTATTGTGTTCGTTCTTTATATGTGTTCCTATCCCTTTTCCTTATATCTGTTTCTGTATATATATATATATATATATATATATATATATATATATATATATATATATATATATAAGTTTTTTATTCAACACTTCCATGCTACTTCGACGAAATCATATGTACATTTTTATACTTATATATTGGAACATAGGCACTCTCCATTCATCTTTTATCATCTCCATATATGCTCACAGTTAAATCCTCGTCTTAACGAGGCCCTCCTCTAAGGGTTACTTAGCATACCGACTGAATATTAGTCGCCAGTACTTCCTATCCGGTTTTTGCGTCGCATCTGTAACAAAAAGCATAGTTGTTTTAATACTTTCATTTGCCGATTTTTTTGTGATGCCCGGAGAAATAAAACTTTCAAATGTTTAATTACAGTTGATAATGAGCAATAATATTGAGTCTTGCGACTTAATGGATTCTTCAATGCAGTGGATATTTTTATATTTATCTTAGTTCCCTAGCTTTTGTTTGGAATTCGGTTGTATTCATATCCTGCTACGCACCTGATTGATATTTCACAAGTGACGGAATCGTTTTGCATCCATACTTCTGGTGCAAGACAAAATGTCGTGAAAGAAATAACAAAGGCTGTTATTTCAGCGGCACTCCTGACGCGTTTGTTTATACGTATTCGCCAGTAAGCTAACATGCAATTCTGGGAGCATCCTCGAAAAATTAAGAACATTTCTATGAGTGAGTTGTTCTCAAATTCAAATGATAATTATGAGACCATATAAGTATTGTAATTTCACCACGCGTAAATTTTTATGGCTTATAGAAATAGATTCAAATGATAGGTTTCTATGCACTTTGAAAAGAAACCCAACACAAAACGAACTTCATGGTTACCTCGGTTAAAGTTTTACTTGAGTGATCAATATTATACCTTGGAAATTCCTCCGTCTACCTATGTATTTGGACATGCAGGTCGTGACACAGTTTCAACTCATGAAGTGTCCCCGGCACATTTTAGGACAGAGACTAGAGGGGAGCATTAAGGACTTATTTCCGGGTCAGAATTTCCTGGCGGGAAAGAGAAGTTGACGCATTCCCCATCCGAATTTCCCATATCCCCCGACCTCGCGCTGTCAAAATCTCGTCGCTATCTTTTAAGTTTCGCGGCTCAAACGGAATCCCGCAATCAGATTCCCCGTGTCACTCTCCCTCCTTCCTCCCTCCCCTTTCCTTTTCCACCCATTAGAACCATCCATCCGCCGCCACCGGAGCACTAGTCTTTTTGCCACAGTGTGTGTCACAGTGCCTCCTGGTCCCACTCCCTCTCCCCTCCCCCCTGGCCGGCCCGCCGCCTTCCACGCCGAACTCCCACTCCTCCTCCCGGTCCCATCCTACAGCCTGCCCTTCGTTTTTCCCCCCATTTACTCCTTCCGCTTACTTTTCCTTTTATTTCTCCCTTGCGTTTCCTACTCCTCCCCCACTCCACTCCTCCTTTGTTACGTCACTTGAATACCCATTGTCTACTCTTTTTTTTTTGCATGTTTACCTGCTAAAGTTCTCCCGTCCCCTTTTGTGTTTGCCTATTCAACTTATACACACGAACCGACCGCCGTTCCTTGCTCCGGTTCCTTCCATATTCATCCCACAAGACCACTGCTCACCCGCTCCACCTTCCAACTCACCCCCCCCCCCTCCTTCTGCGCCTCCCCTGCTGCCTTTTTCACTCTGACATCCTCGATTCTCGTATCCTTGGCCTCTCTTGGCTCCAAAAAATGTTTGCGCTCGTTCCACTTCTCTTAGGCCTCCCTACTTCTCTGGCATGCAAGTACAGGGTATGCCCCAAAAATTAGTAGAATGATTCCCCCCCCCCCCCCACGGCGCGAACGGCTGGAGTTGTGGCGAGAAAGATGGTGGAGACGTCTCGGGATAGCAACGCGACCCGCGTCAGTTGTCTAGGGACCGTTACAGGGAGGGATCGAATTGGTGCTAGATTGGTCCCCTATTCGAAGATTCCGTCGCGAATTCACGATGCAACGTTCCATGGAGCAACAATATGTGATAACATTTTGTGCTAAGCTCAAAAAATGAGTTTGGGAGTCGAATAAATGTCCCAAGGAATGGGTTTCCGCTGAAAAAAAGATGTTTCGCGAAGGTAGACATGAGGTTGACGACGAGAAACGCCCTGGACGTCCGTCAACGACAGCGTGCGACAAAAATATGCAAGACGTAAGAGACATGCTCAACTTTGATCGACGCCTGAGTGCCAGAACGTTAGTAGAAGAGTGCAATATGCTAAAATTCACAGTGCATCGCATTCTTACAAATGATTTAGTCATCAGAAAAGTGTGTGCTACTGTGGTCTCCAGGTTGCAGTCAGAAGATCAGAAGGCTCCTCGTGTTGAAATCTTGAATGATCTCTTGGACCGCTGTGAAAGTGACCTAGAGCTCCGATGTGATACCGCTAGACTTCCTTTTGATCCCAAAAGTAATAAGGAGCTTCAATTGTAGCAATTTTGGAATGCTGGATAACGAAAAAGAGTTGCAAGGTGCCTAGACGAGGTTCCTGTCGACGCCTTTCAGGAAGCCAAACACGTCTGGCAGAGGCGCTGGCATTGGTGTGTCGATACACAAGGTTGCCATTTTGAAGAAATTTAGCAATTTGTACTCAGATCTGCAGTACATTTTTCCCCGTATATATTCTCTTATTTTTGGAACAGGTTCATGTTCAGCCTAAGATCGTAACGGAGAGCTGAGGAAGTGGGTGTAACTCGTGGTGATGATTGGTGCGGAGCCTTTGAGTGGATGAATAGTATCTCTTCACTCAAGTACGTTCCCAATATCTACCTCGAATGAAAACCGGGAGAAATAAGGTCGCCTTGTGTGAAACCGAAATAAATTCAATTCCTCTATTTGATCGGAAAACTATTTGCGGTATAATGAAAAAACTGGACGTTTTGAATGCCGTTGGTACTCATATTTAATAAATTATTTCATTGTTTTATGGATTCGATAATTTGCAATTTAGAGTGCAGGAATGTGATAATAATTCCAGACGATACCAAAGGATGTCTGAATAATATAATTACATGCCTCGTTGCGCACATAAAACCGTAATTAGAAATTATTTGCTCTTTTTTACGCGGTTACGTTTTACACATATTTTTTTAAAATTTCTTGCCTGTCTGGGTATTTAACCACATTAACCTACTGTTTCGTCATTTGAGTATAAATCTAGAAAGCGAAGAAGGATGCGGTAAACAGAAGATACTATAAATGACCTTGTGGCATCACTGATGGGATTAAATCTTCAGGAACGCTTATTTTCTGGTAGCTGCTTTCCATATGTTTAAAGTACGACAGTGAAGGTTGATATCACAAAGTCATGGTGTCATAAAGTGATTAAATAGAAACAGGAAAGTCACACTAACAAACAGACCGGTAACCTTTGTAGATCCGTGTATATTCCTTTGAAAATCAACAAATCTGATACAGATACTCAATTTGCATCTTCTATTACATCAACAGCTGTAGAATATATTTTCGTTGCAGAAGAATTCCCTGACGATCTTAATTTTATGTGTGGATTCATATCTCAGAGCATCAATTATGCACGTTAATTAAAAATTACATTAAAAAGGATTCCTTTTTTCTATTATTTCATTCGGAAAAAAATGAATCCCTAAAATTCCTTTTCAAAGAAATGGCATAGCGTCGAAATATTTGGGGCAATCAGCACTAAAAGGTAATGTTTATATGGTTTTAATGCTTGCAAGTACTGGCTAAGTTACATCTGTATTTAAAACAGTAATATAAAAATAATAACATTTCAATTTACTGTAATTTACTGTGAATGTGGCCGTATTCAAGCAATCATTAATATAAATTTACAAAGAACGCAAATTTTTATGAAACGCCATGATATTTTTTCTTCATATTTTCATACGCACACACCTAAGACCTAAATGCTACTAGTAATCTATGAAGTGTAATATCTGTTAAAAGGATACACATGGAGCTTTACCTAGACACAAAAAAGTACCCTTTTTTGCCCTCCACTGCTAAATCCCAGAGTAATGTTTTCCTCGACGACGCACTTTTGGACCACACGGCAGCCCGTGATCATGTGAGCAAACACACTCGACCGTGCCCGTAAATAACGGCGCGTTAATCCTATTGCAACCTCACATAACCATGGAAGAGGGTTACAGACATTCCTCCTCAATCCCTCCTCCTACACCTTCGCACTGTTCACATGGCCCCGATTCATTCACTCCATAATTTCGGAGGAAAAATAAAGGTCGACGCCCGACGGCATCCCAAGTCCCCGTTCCGTCCGTTTCACTTATTTTCGACTCGCGCGGGAACCCGAGCGTTAATATTTCGTGCGGTCTTTTCCCTCGATCCTATCGCGGATTCGTTTGCTCGGGAAGAGGGGGTGGGGGAACAGGGGCGGCGCGCGGGCAGCGGCGGTGGCGGCGGCGGCGGACGACGCGGTCCATTCAGGTCCCTTCACTCCTCATTACGGCAGACGGAGTCGCTGGCGCTAACTTCCTCTCGGCGCGGCAGTAATCGCGGGGAAGCGGGGCGGGAGGAGTGAGAGCGGCTCACGGGCGCGCGTCGCGTCGAGAACGAGGCCGCGCACACACACACACAATCTAGGGATGCAGACGGAAAGAATGCACGGCTGGGGTGCGGGAGGGCGGGGGAGGAGCAAAAGAGAGCAACGGCCTCTTGTGCCAGTGGAAGTATTCATTATGCAAATCCATCGAAATTGCAGTTTGTGGGAGGAGCTTAGGATGGGGTGTTTGTGTGTGTGTGTGTGGGAGGGGAGGGAGGAGGGTTCTTTTGTTCCTCGGAGGAAGGACGGGGTGGTGATTGGAGACCTCGCCCCGCCTTGGGATGATTTGCCTCTCGATACGCAGTTACCAAACATTAATTTCATCCTCATCCAAACGCATATTTTAAAGAGGATAATATTTACCACCTCGATTATGAAATTCGTCCCAAAAATTATCACCATGATAATCTTCTATTGATTAGCGGGTGAAGTTTCCATTATTCCGTCCACTACCGTCGTTCAGTACTACGGAGAATTCTGGTATTTTTTTCGAGCGTGACAAATTGGTACTAGGTTAATCCAAAATCCATGGGAATAAACGTTTCCGCAAGCCATGGCACCTCATAATACCACATTTACGTAATGCAACCTGTTTCTCATGCATGCTTGCCGAAATTTTCTGAACTGTTAAGAGGTACACCAGGATGAACAACGATTTTTATTCTTTTCATTGGGAGAAAGAGTTGCACGTAGGGTTGTAAATATCTCATTGCATTTCATGCCCGCTCTTTCAAGCATTTAATATGTAGTGCCATTATATCTGGACAAAGTCCTTACTGCAAAGTGACACAATGATCCTTAGAACAAAACCAAATCGTTGAGTAAATTCGCTACTGTTGCAATTTAATGATTAGTAAGCGACAAGCTGTTTTCCCTAGCATTCAGACGACGAACATTACGCCCGTTGTGAATGGCTTTTTGTGGGTCATGCTTTTTTATGGCCCCATAAATAAGGGGAATGTGCTTCAAAAAGGCATGCATGGCCATGGTCAATTTTGAGACCCTGATAAGCCTTTATTGCCACGCCAATGTGGAAGGGGAACAGGGAAGGAAAGCGGCGAGACATGATTAACCCTTCACATACCAATTCTAGCAACCTCAGGGGCAGAATGCCAAAAAGGTCTGACGGAAGCCGTTTCACACCCAGCGAAATAAAGAAATGTGAGATCCAATGCGGGATGCTCTCCAGGGAATTTTTCAAGTCGGCGAATTTTTATATTTATTTTTACAATAAGATGCGGACATCAAATTCTTAAATTTACGAAGTTAATATATTTTTAAAGAATAATTGGAACGCTTTCGATTAAAATGACAATTACAAACGTCAGCGGAAATGTATTTCATTCATTTAAATGTTCTGATGGGTCATTTGGAAATTCCGTGATCATGTAAAAGGAAGTGCCGCACAATTTTCTACGCGCTACCCTTACATTAACAATAATAAAACTGTTTTTTTCAACATACACGTCCTTTTACCAATGATTTTTAATGCATACCTGATATCTTTTACAGTACACAATGCACACAGTGTGAAAAAGTTTTATTTTGAGAGAGCAGTTCTTAACTACAAGGAAACCTTTTATTGATTCAAATCTAATGGTAACAAAAATATCCGAATCGTTTCATATTTCTACAAACAGTGTGAATAAATACATCCCCAAAGAGGCAACAAAAATATTTTTTAAGCTTGCATCATTGCACCCGATAAATTCCTTATGCAAACAAAATTATGAAATATTTCCACATGAATAATGGATAACGCCTAAAAAATTCCGAAATTAATTTTAATAATTCTTTTCCCTAAAACTGAATGTTTACTGTAGGACTATATTGAATCGCCCAAAACATGCATTCATACGAAATAAAATATAAATCAAACATACATTCATTAATATAGCTAGAAGCAAACGCCCAAATAAGTGTTTCTGAACATGTTTAAATAAACAAAATACCAAATTTTAGCTCCGTACGACATTAAAACGAACGTAAAAGTTTTATTATTTCAAAATCGATCCATGGCTTCATCTATGAATATACTTTGAGAATGTGATAAGGCATTAGAAACATTGTATTTATTTAACTGTCCGCTTTTACCGGAGATTTACTGTGAGTGACGCTGTCTTTGTTTTTCACAAAAATGATGGCATGTGCTCCGTAAATAAAATTAATGGCCTTGTGAGAGTTGACCACGAGAACAACGATAATCGAGTTAAGGTGTTATGTCACAAGCGGAAACTGGGTCTGTTTAATGTGAAGTAAATTCGCAGCCACGCAAACAGCTCTTAATCACGACATTCGCTCGAGCGTGCCGGGGAAACAACCGCATGGTTATGCAAAAGGCACGCATTTGTAAATGGAGTACGATTAGTAAGGTGAACTGCTTGTCTAAATCACACAACCAAAAATGCCTCAGTTAATATCAGTTTTTGGCAAGTAATTTTTCATAGTCTTTCACTGAATTAATTTCAATCTAAATAAAGTCCCAATACATTTCATACAAGTTCGAATTTTTGCAATCATTAGGGACGAAAAAACTGGCCAGAGAAATATTTAACGTGAATCTCAATCAGACAAATATAGTCCGTTCTCGCTATTGCCTGCGATGAAAAAAATAACTGCTTGTAGAATGAAATCCCATTTGATTTGAATCATAGAATGAAACGCAATTCTTTTTTTTATCGAGTGTCATTCTGATATATCCGTTTAATTCAAACATAAGTTCATTACTCTTGAGTATTTTTCATTTGAAAACCTAAATGGATAAAGGTTGACAAGACTGAATACAATGAAAAAAGGATCCCTTTACTGTAATCAGTTTACCTAGAACACTCGATTCCATCAAGTTAACCTGGAGAAAGTTGAAATGCAGCATGAGAGCAATGCGATTTTGTATTATACTTTTTTAACTGTTAGACTCATTTTTATCAATAGATTTAACAATTGTTCAATTCTAGATAGTTTAATAAATAGACATAAATTTTTCCCTAACCTCTAAAACTAATATAAATGATCTCGGACTTCCAAACAACGAAACATTTTTTTTGCTGGTATTCCATATTTCTTCATGCTTTCCTCCTTTATGCAGTTAATCATGATTCTGAAAATTCCCGTTATTTGTCTCTTTTTTCCCATTTACCTAATACTCTCCGTTTTATTGCAGTCTTCAGTATTCCAATACCTTTAGAATCCATTAACACCTTCTGCATTCCACAAATTTCCCCAAAAACTTCTCGAACCGTATCAACCAAACTTTATTTGCCCTTTTCTTTCCTTCTGCTTATTATTTTCGTAATTTTTCTCGCTCACTCTCAAATCCAAAAATGCACGCCTCACTGAAAGCTGCAAGGCAAAAAAGAATCGTAAACACGGTCTTTATTTTCTGCAATTAAAGATCTCGTTTCTAGTTTGGCGTTATCTGTCATCCCACCGTTTTTACACCTATCTTAATATTCACCAAGGAAGCATTTCCTCTCCCCTCCCACGTTTTCTTGACGTTTCATTATTATTGCAACGTGTGAAATCTAACGTCGGTAGTTCTGAAAAGGTTTCCGTATGATTCCCTCGTGGAATTTATATTTAATTTACTTGACAAAGTTCCAAGCCCAATAACTGCCTTCACCCTTCCATGTTGCAGCGCTCTCTGGATATCCAAGCATCATCGTCTATTACTTTCCCTATTACGTAAATCCTCCATCATGCACTTTCCATGTATCACTTCGACTTTGATTGTAATTTTTCAATCTCTTAGTATCGGTCCCGTTTTCTATCAATACCTTTTGTTCATTTTTCAATCTCCTTAAGCAGGTTATCCACATCTCCCAGACACTAAGTATTCTCCATATCCCCGTGGTGCCACCACGCTTCCTTGATTTTATGATCTCTAACCTGAATTAGTTATTTTCCAGTATTTTATTTTTCCCAACCCTGTAAGTCAGGTTCCGTTTTCTTCTCTCTTCAATTCACTTGATTATCTCTAAGGTAATTCGCGCCTACCTCATTAGTGTCGCGCTTTCTTTTTATTATTTCCTCTGTATTCTTTACTCTTTCCTTCCATTTTTTAGGACCTTATCATCTCATCTCTACTGTTCTCTCATTCTTTCGTAGAGTCATATCAACTTAATTTTCGCATCCCTTTCTCATTTTATTTTACGAATAAAATGCATTGTCTCGAGTCAGCTTTCGTACCTTCTTTTCTCATTTAATCTTTTCTACTCATTTTAAATACTAATTTAATTTTCAAGTGCCTCGACTTGACTCTTTTAAGTTCTATCTCATTACGATGTACAAATATATTAACGGAGTCCATCCTCGGAAAGCTGTGAAAACGTATGACGCCTATGTTACATCTGATCATATCAAAACATAACCGGTATCGTTTTTAATTTTATTTTTAATACATACATACAACTGTCATTGTATTTGACCAAGTTTTTTTAAACATTAGTACGACCTTACAGCAATTCTCTATCGCTTTCCCAAGGTAATCACACCTTTTTCCGTTGTATTACTCCCGCGTCTCCTTTCATCATCTGTGGTGACTCAGAATTCTCAACACTATTAAGTGTTTACTTTTAGTGATATTTCCATTGATTTCCATTAAAATCTTACGTAATATCTAATTTCTATATTTATTGCATACTTCAATTTCAATAAGTTTATTTTTACGTGTAAGCAACCTTCCAACGTTCCCCGCTGTATTTCCAACTTACTTTGCACAATCAATACATATCCTTCCATTCCCCATTTCTTTCATGAGATTGTCCAACAACTTTGTCATCAAATTATACTGGAATCCCATTCCTCTATTCTAGCGGTTGCAACTATAGTCATGGCCAATTATCTGCCGCTTTTGAATCCATAGTGCTTTGATTCTGAGTGCTGATCACCATTATAGGTTTGCTTTCCCCGCTATGTGACACGAAACCTAACCGATTGGTAATTCCCTTTGAAACTCGGATTCATTGCAGTCCATCATAATTTCATAGAAATATACGAGTAATTATGGTGATTTGCCATTTCCTTCACCAAAAATGTTTTAATGTTATATTTCCTCTGAAAATGCCAGCTATCCAGGGAATCGCGCCTTTGAAGCCGCCTCATTTAAATCCACACGCCAATCGAAATATGTATTACTCTAATCCTTCATCTATTTGACATGGGTGACCCTGCCAGGAGCGTTCAACATTGTCTTTACTAATACAGTTCTTGGGGTCATTGGAACGCTTAATCCCTTTCATTACGTCAAGGTTGTAGCCCTTCGAAAGGGAATAGGATTTACTAAGAGTTGTGAACTAGCTAAGTTTTTATCACGAAAACCAAGCAATATATGATGGAATATGGTGATAGTAACACCATGTAAATCAAATATATAGTTATTTTCCGAATTATCTATAACTTAGTCCAACAAATCCTTAGCGAGTTACAAGCCATTCTTAAAAACCTAAGAACGCTATTGTAAAAGGATAAAACGAACATCCATCCTTTTGTTGACAGGCAATTCATAAATATTTATTTTAAAATATTCAAAAACTTTCGTGAGGAAGAATTTTGCCATGAGGATCAATTCCCAGAAGCGCCACCGCCTTGGCAAAACGAAAGGTATTTTTCCCTTTAAGTCCCGAATACCTTAAGAGTGCCTGAATAACTACAACCTTATCTTAATAAGCTAATCGACATTCAAAATTTCCCTATTTCATAAATTCAGCTTTACAGGCACTTAAAGTCAGAGGATTACATTATTTTAGTGCCAGCGTAGGAGCGAAGAAGGGCACGTCAAGCTGGTTTACCGTGAAACATGCGGCTGAAAGGAAAATTGCCGTTCTCAAAGTGAAATGGGAAACTCCAGAATCATCAAAATTCTGGGGCGCGACCGAACGACTATCAAAACGCCATCGAGTCCATCCTTCATCGCGGTGACGCACGCGTAAAATGGCGGCAGAGCGCGTTTTCATTTTCCCTTTCTTACATATTTTGGGCCAAATAAAAAAAGTTAGAGAGTGGCAGGCAATCATCCGGCGAGCTGAATTCTTGACTCAAGAATTTCTTGGAAAAGCATGGCAACGAATGAAAATAAATAAAATGACGATTCCCTCGGAGGCATGGAAGCTTAGTTGAGGAGAGCTTTCACTACCCTCCATAGGGCCACCGTTTCACGTTCGAGCGGTGTCTCTACACCACCTCAGCCAAATTCCATCGATGTTCTTTTCTAATAGCCAGCAATTTCTAAGACGTAAGGTTGAACAGGAGAAGGAAATTGCCCCTTGAACCGAATGGTGAGTGTATCACAAACCTTAGGGCTTATAGTTAATACAAGATTACCTCCACTTTCAACGACCAAAAGCGACTTTCGGGAATGTGTACAGAAGATAGAACGCTGATAAAAATGGGAAAAAAATAATGAGTAAGACTAAATATCAGCGCAAAAATAGCACCCCTACTCTAGGCAAAAGTTTTAAATAAAAATAACGATGTTTTTTCTCAATATTTCTCAAGTTTTCTCATGGTGAAAACCCGGAAGGAAACAGAAAACTACCCCAAAAAGGAAAGGCTTCCACCACTTTCGAAGGAGGACGACGGGGGATGAGAAGAGGAGGGAAGTAGGGTGAAAGGGTTTTAGCGGAGCGAGAGGGCAGAGGTGAGCGGGAAAATGTTTGAAGGGAAAATATACGGCGAAGCGAATCGACATAAAGTGAGCATCGGAACAAACTGACTCCTCCCGCGCCACCGGCGGAGGAATCGATGAGCCGTGGAGAGGAGGCGAGCGCGGGAAGGAAAATGAGGACGGTATAGGTGAGCGAGAGAGAGAGAGAAAGAGGGAGAGAGAAAGAGGGAGAAAGAAAGAGGAATGAGAATGAGTAAGGAGAAGCGAGATAAAAAACTGGAGAGATGTGAACGTCAGGAGAGGGAGGTTTATCGAAGCTCGAGAGGTTTTCCTTGCCAATCGCTCAAAGATCAATAACTTGCATCGAGGAGTTGAAGTTGACCGGGAAGGGGAGGATACATAGGGAGAGATGGCTGAGGTGGGAAGGGAGGTAGGGAAGAAGGCGGGAGGGAACCTTCAGTCGCCGCGCACACACGAGGCTTTGAGCCAACCTTTGCCTCCTCAACTCTTCCCTTATACGTGTCCTTCGCGCCACTCCCCCCCCCTTCAAACCCTCTCCCACGAATCCGCATAAGAGCGCACCTCCACCCCATCTCTTCTTCAACCCATACCCTCCTCCTACCATCTCTTATGTATCCCCAACCCTTCCAACTTCCTACTCCAAGTCCCCCAAACCACACACTCCCCGCCCAACCCCCTAGTACACCCCACATTTCCCCAAATGCTACCCCTCTCCTGCTCCCGCTAATACTTCCCACCCGCCACTCAAAAAACCCATCGCTTCCCTCTCTCTCTCTCCTTTCCCTCCCCCTCCTCCCCCGGCACACGCCCCTTCCCAACCCCAATGCAACGAACCCGTCTTCCCTTCCACCCTCCTTCCTTCCATCTCTTTTCCCTCCTCCTCCCTTTTTGGTCTAATCTTCAGTCTGGAATGCTTTCGCCCGCTTAGACTTCTCCCACCGTTTTACGATTCCCTCAACGTACTATGTTTATGCCAATGCACACATACTCGCACATAAAATAACTACGAGGGTCATCCGGAAAGTAGTACCCGTTCGTGCCGCATGAAGTGCTGACGACGCGAGTAGCCGCTGGACGAGGTCAGATAGCTTCAGTGGCTTGTCTGCCTTCTCTGAGCCAAGTTGCGTGACGCTAGCATTGCCTGTGTTGTTTCTGTGATTGTTTACAATGTTTAAAAAAATTGAGAACGCCGCCAGTTGTGAAGTGAGGGCAGTGATTAAATTCCTCAATGCAAGAAACGTTCGCCCATGTGATATTCATCGCCAATTAAAGGAGGTGTATGGAGACAATGTAATGGACGAGTCGTCTGTTCGGCGGTGGTGTCGCAACTTCAACATGGGGAGGGGGAACACACACGACGATGAGCGTTCGGAGAGACCGTCTGTCATTACAGACCAACTGGTGAGCTCAGTTGACGAATTCGTGAGGAACGATCGGCGCGTCACAATTGATGACATCTGTGAGCATTTTCCCAATGTTTCTCGAACAATTGTTCATGAAATTGTTAAACACCATCTGCATTATGCAAAAATTTGTGCAAGATGGGTCCCTCGCGTATCTCAATGAGCTGGCGGCGAAGGACTATGCAGCAGGAATACAGAAACTTGTCACACGTTATGACAAATGCCTTAATTTGCTTGGAGATTATGTTGAGAAGTAGTTTAAAGTATCCTCTTTCAAATAAAATTTTTTATGTTTGTTAATATTTACTTTTGTGTCTTTATTTCACGAACGGGTACTACTTTCCGGATGACCCTCGTACATACCTATGACGTTCATTTTCGTGTACATCTTATAAATTTCTACCTTCTTGCATTCTTTATTTCTCCCGTCGCCTTCATTGTTTATGGCCATCCTCTTATCTTTCCTAACATTACGTTTTCCTCATAGCGTTCTTTTGTTTCCTTCCGGCTCACACTCCTTAGATATCCAACCAGGAGTGCTCAAAATTCAAGATAAACTAATTGCATGTTCCCCCATGAATTATTCAAACTGTATATATTACGGACGCATTCCATAAGCAGAGGGAACTGTATCTACAATAACATAACTTTTTGTATATTCACTGCTTTAATATTAATAAAATGGGGAAAGATCTTTGGTCTACTTACAGTATGCGAAGCATTATATAATCTTTCTGTTGAGGTTTTAACCAAATTTGCATTTTATTATAATTATTGAACAACGGTGTATCAAAAGTTGAATGAGATTACTACAGTAACAAGTGCGTTCCGCTAAAGTTCCAACTCCTCCGTAGGTTTTTACGATGGAATACACTCTTGCTTCAAGAATTGTAGAAATAAGGTTACTGTATAGGTAGATTGCAATCACATTGCGTTTATCCAATAGTGCCGACACCAAAATTTTAATATAGGACGAACATACGTATTGTTCGAGCAGGACCGAAGTGAAGAACAAATTAATCTACTGAAGGCCAGCGGGACATTTGGGCAATCTCGTTCAGAGCAATACAAATAACCAATGTTCGGAAGCAGTAATGTGAAGAACTCCCGGCAGACGGATGGATAAAAACGAAAACCGTCCAAAATATATGAAGAGACCTCCAATATCTCTCCAAGTGACGGCATTGTGACTCTTTTCTACTGAAATTACTTGCATTCATTCAAAGCAAAGGATCGCGCAAATACATGACTCAAGTAAAACTGAGGACATTTCAAAATTAGGAGAGTATGTATCAGTTATTTCTTGGCTTCGAGAGAAGAAACTGGGGACGGCTTATTCCATTAGCGAATACGATGGAAACCCTTGATTCTCGGTCCTCCTCGTTTTTATCTCCCTTCCCATCACTCTCAGTCCTCCATTTCGTCCCACTCCCCACCTCGTGCTCTCTCTTTCACTCATCCATTCTGCAATTTCACTCTCGCCCGTCCTTCTCTCCCCCCCTCCCGGCTGCCACCTCCTTTAGACCACACACACTCTCTATCTCTATTTCTCCCGCTCCCCCCTCAACACCACATCCTCCTCACTCCCACTTACAGCAACTCGCACCCCCTCCCCGCTTTCATCCGCCGTCCCCCGAAGGTGATGCCGAGCCCCTTGCTCACATCCCCCGGCTCGCATCCCCTGTTCCGCCGAACAAAATCACAAATTTAATCCCATTCCATCTTCCCACCGTTCTTCTCACTCTCTCTCCCTCCCATTCTCCAAACCTACCTCTACCAGTCAAGCTCCCACATTTATAATCCTAGTTTCTTCGAAGTTCCCCGGAATTCATCATTTTTCCAAGCGCTGATTCTCTTTTTTTCCCCCTATCTTCGCATTGCCGCGGCTTCACTTTATGGCGTAGTGAGGAACCCGAGTTTTTATTCTTCCACACGAAAGAGTGATATCCCGCCGAGCAAATACTAATATCTTTATCCCTGCGAGCCCCCTAGATTTTGACACCTCCGGGTTTGGTGATGTAGCCTCTTTTTTCACCGGGGTGGAATGTGCTTCGATTATATTTTTAACGATAGCAAACTAGATACGATTTGGAATTAGACCTTAGAATTCAAATTGTTCTACAAAACGCTCTTTAACGCGTCTGATTTCTTCCAGAAATGTTCTTTTGAATTTTTCGATAAAACTTTTTTTAAGTTCTCATATTGAGTTGATCGATACCAGTTTTACAGGATTATGAAAGATTCAAATGCTAGTTATAATCCAACGGGATGTAAATGCCTAGCGAGAATATTATCCCGCAGAAGCCCGAGTTCAAAACCTGTCGAACCCTCTGAACACTCCTAGCTGAACTCAAGCTATGTGACTTGAAAGCCGCTGATCCTCATTATTTTCACCCTATAAGATCTGCTAGCATGCAATTAATGCTATATATTTCACAAAACCACAAATATTAACCTTTGAATGATTTGTACAGCCCCTCACAAGCGATTAAATACCCATAATTCAGGTCGCTTCATAAGGCAGTTGAGTGCAAAGTTCTTAAATCACGCATTTTGGAGAGGGACTAGTCCTGCCTCTGTATCGCTCATATTTTTAGATGTTAAGGGAATCATACTGCCTGATTTTAGTTGAGATTGCGCATCGTTATCATTCGTACTTCTTGACTCGGTACCCTACGTTCCGTAACCTCGTCCTTAACCCATCAATAATCATCCTGCATTTAACTCTGCGTGTCATTTGCTATTGGAGCATTTTATTTGTTATTATTTTATTCAAAGTCTCATTGAAAGACACATAAATTTTCTTAATGATTCAATGTCATACTATTTACTCATTTAAATATTTCTCTTGTCCTGCCAATTTACTGGCGTATACTTAGGTATGATAGAGATACAATACAATTAGACTGGTACTACAACAGCTGATTTGGGAATTTTTCTGCTTCCTCTTTCTTCATAGGTTGCTTTTCGCGTTAATAAAATTGCGTATCTTCATAAGTGTAAGAAGCAAATTGAGAATGAAACCCGTTTAACTAAAAGAAGAAAACACCACCATGTCGTACGGGAGCACATTATATCCTTACATAATCATTTTATACATGCCCTACAAAAAGCTCCAGTCACGATCCTGCCGGAAATAAGCACCCGCTGAACACAAGACAGACAGCGATCCAAGGACAACTATTCCATTTGACTCTTTTACTCAGTCCCCCCAAAAACGATGCGCTGCTTAAGATGGAGGGCAAAAAGGCATGGGCCACGCAGGCGCGAGAGAGGAGCAAAGGGTGTCGGAAACGAATTAAATGGCCTTGGAGCAGCAGCCTCTATTTCATTCTTGGATGCGCGTCACAAAGATGGCATTTCCCGGAGGCAATTAATTATTACGTCTCTCTCCGTTTCGAGGGTTCAAGTTGGAGCAGTTACAGGGCCAGGAAGTAATTTAGTGCGAAAATCTGCGTTTGAATTTCCCCTAGCCCATTTTCTTCATGGAAGTGGTTACTAGGACATTCACTCCTCCACAAATGTCAACTCAACGGGTAGCTGGAAGACCTCTTCTTACATTAGTACTGGTGTTTAAGTTCAGGAGTTCTAATATTTTGCCATATCCTTCGAGAGAGCGAGTGGCATTGTCATTCTCGGGAGCGGATGTATAACAAGAGAGTGAAAGAGATAAATATAGCGTTGCAAGGTCTATTAGCTCCACTAAAAAGTGAACTGATGGCCGAAATCAATGGGCGCATTTATGTAATATGGTATGTGCAACTAATTTTGCAACAGTTCGAGATTTTTTGTGAAAATATTTGTGAATGGTTGTAGTGTAACAAATAACGCTGAACCAACAACTATCGTTAAGGTACTGTTCTCTTAAGAGAGGAGAACTAATTACAGAAGTAACATCAATATTTTATCCATTCGTTTAAGGAGCTCCAGATCATAATGCTTAGAGTAAGCTCCTTATCACGTAACTGCGCGCAATTTATCGACTTAAAACACATTAATATTTTCCAACGTTGTCCCAATTTTTAATTAATAATTCCGCTATGGTTTAGTTAAAGTTTAGGTAAATATTTTCAAGTCTGTGGAAATAAACCTATTTTCTCAAGCTCAAAAAGTTGAATTAATTTCATCTTCCGACTTTGAATAACGTTCAAGGTGAAATCAACCGCGACGAAGACGCCATAAATTATTTTTGGGCCCATAATTGATCCACTAATTTCTCTTTTCAGGAACTAACTCGACTTTCCGGGGTGCCGAGCATTGAAAAAAATTAAATACCTAATGACTATCTCCTAATCTGGGACCTGGGAGTGCCTCCCTAGAGTGCCTCTCCACCCCAGCACACCCTTTGTCTTCATTCCATAAGTCCATTCCCCTTCCCTTATTAGAGCCTGACCCACGCCTCCACCCGAACCCTCGCGCCTCCTCTCGTCCCCTGCCCCGGCCTGCCCCGTCGCATCGCCTCTATTCGTCCATTTCAGCCTCCACACCCACATCCACCCCTCCCCCTCTTTCGGATCCTCCTTTTCCCTGTCACCTAACCTCCTAGCCTCTCGTGGTCCGTCCTCTAAAACCTACGTCGTCCTTATCCCCCTTCCGGGTGGCTTTTATCGCTGCAACCCCCGATTCCACTGTCCCATTCTCCTTCTGATGCGACCCCGAAATCCCACCTCAAGTTCTTCCCATCCTCTTTACGTAGATTCAAATCCATTCCCGTTTTCGTTATTACAAGGTGCTCCTTCTCCCACGTAAATATTAAGATATCCCGTACATATTTATATTTTCCATTCGTCCCTACCCACTCTCATCCATTCCCGCTCTCCGAAAAAAATACATATATACATACACGCACGAAGTTTTCAATCGAGAATCCTAGCTAGGCACACAAGTGGGATCCGAAGCGCTTTCAGATCAATTCCCCACGAGCAAAAAGGAATCATTCCGGGCACAAGCTTCCTCAATTCCATGCGCCAAGGTTCCGATCAACCCGCGTCCCATTCTCTAACCCTCCCCTTTCCCGAGGAGAGGAGGAAATAGGTACTCCCGCTCCCAGGATTCTTTTCTACCCTTGTATCCACTTCCCTCGTCTCCCCAGCGTAAGGTCGCGTTTCCTCGACCACTTCCCGAAAAACCTTGTGCCACACCTACAGCCTCCATCGAAACCACTTCCATGGGAACCTCAGCTCCCCAATCCATCTCCGCCGCCAACCGTCACCCCCTCCACTCCTTCCTGCCAACCCCCACCCGGGATTCCCCTCAACTGCTTCTATCCCATCCTCCCGGTGACTTCTCTTCTCCTCCTACCCGAACCCACGAATTCCAATCACCAAAAACCAAAATCCATTTCTGGTTCCATTGGTTGGAATATCCTCTACACTATTCCATCCGAATTAATCGCACATCGTGATTTCAATGCATTTTTAAATTATAATAAAATGAATATTTGTGGGAGTGTTTCCAGCTGGATGACTTCCCGTCCGCTGGTTGAATATGTCTAACAATATGGAAGGGAGAGACAAATTTTGGCTAAGCGTGTGAATGTATATATTGTTTAAAATTAAGCATTCTTGGCACCTTTCCTTAATGCCGACGCCGGATTTCTCTCCAACCTTCCTTCTTTCCCATCCATCACTAATGGCGCAAGTGGCCTTAGCTGTCGGTCGCCTCCCCTAAATCTACTACTACGTACTCAGAAACACATCACCAAAATATTGATATTTTATGGCGTCCCCTTTATGGTCAGCGGTAACCTGAATGTCTGACGGCTTGAATTTCAATTATCAAAAAGATATTCTTAAATTAAGTAGCATTATTTATTCAATATTTATGACTTATGCATTAATGTTAAAGATATTCAAGCGATGTTTTGAGATGGCAGGGTGATTTTTGTCAACTGTCACAACGATAATTTTGGCGTACTCAGTAACTTTATAAAGAATACTATTACGTATTATCAACTATTCTAAAGAGTCAACTGTTGCACTTCAGTTAGCAATCGACTGAATTTTTTCATTAATCGTATAATTTCAATTATCTTGATATTTTCTTCCCTGTTCACTGAGATTAATTAAATTATTTATCTTTGGTTCAAATTTCAATTGCATGTTTTTAAAATTGCTTTAAACTATTCAATAGTTCCTATTTATAAATACTGCTGTTTATTTAGCATTCTATTTACTATTCTCTGTTTCTCCGCATGATTAGAAAATAAATTTATTCCGTAGTTGTATCGTATTGATAGTAGAGACTATAAGTTATTATTTTCGACAGACATTAACGGTCACCATTGTGTCTACCTTGATATAAATGATTTTGCATGCCAAACTGCAGTTGTGATCCAGAACTTCTTCGTGGCTTTGAAATTTTCAAGATGATACGCGTACCATTTTTAAATAAATACTGGTCTCAGAGAGTAAAATAAATATCATGGAGAAGTATATGCTCTTGTCTTCATATGAAAACTATTCACTAGCCAAAACACAAAGTTGAAACTGCAATGATTTTTGTATCATTAAGCTATAATTATTGACAGCTTCTTGATAGTAAAATCGTGATCACCGACGGTCATAAATGCTGGAATGCGTTTAATGCAACAGTCAACTCAGAATTTCTCTCGGAAAACCTCATGTCTTCATATTCCTATTCTTTGGATTATACCGTAACATGTCTAATAATGCATTGTCTTCTTTATCATTCGGTGCCATCAAAAGACATTCCACATTTATGAGTCTATAACGTTCTATAAGGATTTCAATTCACTTTTCCTTAAAAAACTGCATTCAGAAATAAACTGTCTTTAAATCAATCTGATTCCTTTATTATATTTTGCGTCTCCAATAGATTTTATCTTCCACTCCTCTTATAAATATATTTTCTAGTTTTTAAAATCCATCACTTCATATACATTTACATCCAAAATTTTAAAAATATTTTAATTAATCCCTATGCTGCTACCCATGCCTCGCCTTATGAACATAGATAAGTAGGTTCTACACGTATTTGCATGCAAACACTTGTTTTACTTCTAGGAGTCTATTTACAAAAACTATATATTTCTCCTTGTCCAGTTTTATCCAAACTTAAATCATTACACTTAACATGCTACTCTGCATTTTTTCATTGTTCTGATCATGTATCGCAAGCAGAAAAAACTCTTCCTATTCTTTATTTTTGTGATTGTTCAATATTTAGGCGATAAGCATTAAATTGAATTTTCGTATCAATACTACCTTTTCAAGTTTCTTAATTTAACCAGCGTTCTCTTCGGATATTTTTTTTCATTTATGTCGCCATTGTATGTCGGCAACAAAACACAAAATACTTATTATATCTTGATGTGAAATGGCGCTTCTATAGTAATTTCTTTAATATCATCTACCACCTTCTCTATGCCGTCGCTGAAGGCAGCAGTAAGGGTTCAACTAACCATCCAGTCATTACTTCTATCAATATCTGTGCATCCTCAAAGTTTGAAACCAGCCACTCAGCCTTTACATTGATACGATAGAAAGTTGCTCGTTTTCCATAAGCATTCAATATCATTTCCTTAAGAATAGTAGGGATTTAGTTACAATAAATATTATCAAATTCTTTACATAAAAACCACGAATGCAAGAGCTATATGTACATATGTGTATTGGATATATAGTATGTACATCTCCTTTCTCTCTCCCATAAATGCTCAAAAATATAAAGTAGCCGAAATAGTTTATATTAAACCCGAACTTCTCATAAATCCAAATAGGTCTCCATATTTAAAGTCCTCGGCTTTATGTTTTATCTCATGGTTCATACCAAGGCGTATTTGGACCTTCGGTGTATAAGGCATATTTCTAATGTTTAATTGTTTAATGCCCCTTCTTTAAGGTAATCAGTAGTAAACGTAAGGAAGTTAAATAGAACAAGATATAATTATTTTGGAAATCAGTGTTTTATTGTAAAAGTTCTGTGTATGTCACATGTTAATTTTCTAGTCCTGTTTAAAAATTCTCTCTTACCTTTTTAATCATCACCAAAAGCAGATCATCAATAGAGAGTTTTCAAATATTCTTAACTATGATACAACCTACCCATATAATGGTTTTGGCTCAATTTCCTTCATCTATATCCTTTTAACATCTAGAATATTTTTTGAAATGAGCAAAAGGTAACACTTTTCCACTTGATATTCATTTATTACACGACCGGTTTCGATGTATTGCATCATCTTCAGGTGGATGATGACATAGTACATTGAAACCGCCTGTATCAACATCCGGTGGAAAAATGACATCATTTATTCAATCATGTGTTTTAATTCCGTCATATCTTGCCTGAAACTACACAATTTGGATATTTTTTGTTCTATACTCACTCACAGATAAGAAAAATTTTGTAAGCGAAACATTTTTAAGATCAAAAACCGTTGCATTGCTTACTCGTAAGATAGTTTCTTCATTATTATCCTCATTGATTCATTTAGACTAAATGTTTCACCATTTTTCTAATTATTTCTCTCCTCCATTTGAAAATTACATTTGCAATCGCTATCTAATCAACTCTCCAATTCAACTACATCTTAAATTATGATTTCATTATAAATTCAGCGCAAAATTACAATTTTCGTTTACTTTTGAAGTTATTTTACCACTTTCTCTGTAGAATAAATTATTATTTTTCACCCCTAAACCTTTTTATTCCTTTGCCAAATTTAACGCTTTGTCTTCTCTTCTCCTTTATTTCTGTAGTTATTTTTACTTCCTCTTTCTTCGATGTATTACAGGACTTCCTATCAGATCTAAAACTTCCACCATAGTTCTAGTCTTTAATTATGATTCTTTATTTAATTTAGTCAGATTGAAACCTCTGACACCAACTTTATTCCATATTCATCTTCATTCGTGGTGGTTTTAAATGAATTCACCATCAAGTTATGTTGCCCAGAGAGATCAATTCCCCTCCTTTGGTTGGCTTCCCCAATTTATAATGGCAAATGTTTATTTACTTTCGTTCTCCTTCGAAGATGGTGCTCCCATTATTTATGACCAATAGATTTTCTTCTTTGATGTATTGATAAATCCTTAGACTACTTGTTGACCGATATAGGCGCGGTCACCCACGGTGTCAACGGGTTTCGCCGCTATCTGAACAATTACTATGTGTATAACGGCAATGTCACAGGAAATTCTAACTAACATTCATATTCCAATTGCCGTCCATAGATGTAGGGTGCAAGGGTTTGTATCTGACTTTCAAAATAATACATCACTCTTTATTCATATGGGAATTGTTCTATGGACAAGCAGTTACTCCAGATTTGCTCAACTGAGGGAGAACTCCAGCCATTTCCTTCGGTGCTTTGGAAGAATATCTGTCTATCTTTCCATCACCTATTCGCGGACCCTCAATTTTTTTTATATTTATAGCTTATCTTATCCGAGAATAGACCTGTGCTGACCCCCGAGCGGCGCCACCTATTTCCCATGACGGTTTGTACATCAAGTACATTCGTTTAAGATGCTCACAGGTGACCGTGGCAACCCACTGCCTGTCATCCACAGGACTCACTCGATGGCCAGAATAAAATTAAGACATAAATTTCTTTGACTCGTCCCTCAGCTTACGAACGAATACTTCCGAAGACGCTTTGTATTCAACGTATGCACTTATGCCCCGGAAAAGAGACCTGGAGTGACTCCATCACCTCCGCCATTGCACCAGAGTGCTCTAGTTCTCATCATGCTTCGTTTTTCCGAACCTCCACCATTCGACAAGTGCGTGTAACGTGTTAACGCCCAAGACCCCACCTCTTTTTCTATTGTTCCAATGCCATGACGTAACTCATATTTCTCTCCATTCCTTCTGCTCATTCCATTGTCGTACCCTTCTCAAACTTCATTGCTTCTTCCCCCGCGCAGTCCACCGGATCGCCCTCCCCAGATGGTTCGAAGCCCTTTGGATTCCTCTCCACCCTGACTCCCCCGGCCTCTGCTGCCCCAAATAAATAAATAATCCGCTTTCTTCCGATCTACAGCCGATCAGCCCTCTCCCCTTTTCTTCTTCCTTCATCGAGTTGCCTCCTACCAGTTTGGCCCACTCGACTGCCTTCACATAAACTGATACTAAGTTTTACTTACAGTTGCCAACGGAAGTTTGGATCCCTAAAATGTATAAATTTGACTAAATAATCGGTCACCAATATTTTCAACATGTATTATTTCATCGAATATATATGTATATATATGTATATATATATATATATATATATACATACATATATATACATATATATTCGATGAAATAATACATATATATATGTATATATATATATATACATATATATATGTATTATTTCATCGAATATATATGTATATATATGTATGTATATATATATATATATATATATATATATATATATATATATATATATATATATATATATATACATATATATACATATATATTCGATGAAATAATACATGCTGATAATATTGGCTTAAATTATTATTTGTATGATTAGTACTGGATTTTGATATGAATTTCATTCTGAGGAATTACAAGTGGCAAAAATGTCCCACTCCATCTGGGGTGGGCATCTTATTTAATTTATATATACCCTGCAAGCCACCGCTAGGGTGTGTGGCAGAGGGTGCATACATACCAGAATAATTTTACCCGAACATGACCCTACCGCGGTCGAACAATGTTATTCTGATCCCTTATCGTGCGTGGAAAAAATGGCATCTGAAATATATCTGTTCAACACTTGATCTCTCCAATTTTATTAACATGATCTCTCCTACCGTAGTACGATGTAGGTAATAATACATTTTCAACGTCACTGCTAAAGAGACCTTCCAATTTATGCAAGTGCTTCAATCTGTAATTTAACTCGCCCCATAGAGTGATTCTCATCTTAGCTACTCTTATATTTTTGATACGCTACTAAGTTTATCATAACAACGTTTTATAAATCTAGCTCCTCTACGCTGCACGCGATCCAATTCTGCACTCAATTCAACTTCGTGAGGATCCCATATACTAGCAGCATATTCTAAATAAGGCCTAACCAACGACAGAGAACATTTCTCTTTGACCGGTCACGGAGCGATGTGGATGGATGTGCACTTAATTTTTCCCATTTTCTCCAGAAGTGCTCGTGCGCTCTACGCCCGATTTAAATTTATCGGTGCAGAATATCGCTGAATTTTCGAAGATTTTCGCACGCTGATTCAACATTCACTCTGCTTTCACGGTATTTTCCCCTTGGTGCATATGTTTCACCATCTTATCTCTTTCTCCCATCCTCTCCAATGGCTACCGCTCTGAATACACTTACTCCTGCCGGGGCCAGATCTTGCAATATGTGATGCGTGACCATTTCCCTTCGCCCCTCTTCCCACACGGTATGGTCCACTCTACTCCAGCATCGTTCTCTCAAAAAACTCCCGAATTCTCATATCTTGTCAGAAATATAAAACGTTAAGATGGATAAAAAAAACTTGAAAACTTTTAGATCCTCCTCACTCGGTCGCTCTCGTCTCTCGCTCGTCTTTCTTGTTCCTCGAAAATCTTTTGTGAAAACCGAAGTGCGTATACATCGGCGCTCATACATCAGCAGAACTTCCAGCCGGAGGAGGATGGATGATCGGAAAAAAAACTTCGACACATCCCGAACGTAAAGCTCAATACACTCGCTTTGGAAAAACTTTGCGAGCCTTTCAAGTGACATTGGTTTTTTTTATCAGAAGAAATTTGAATATTTGCATGGTGATCCGATGGGTTTGTACATAGTAGGTAGCTAAGCACAAAGTTCCAGGCTCAGGATACGCTTGGGCTTGGGCTATGTGGATTCGCCCATCCTTTTTGGACGACTTTAACACTCAACAGGATTGACGATACACATCAGTCAATAAATAAATAAGATGCAAAATAAAATGTTTCTCAAATAGCTCATCAAAAGTGCACATCAGTCATAAGTCAAAATATGCTAAAATAGATCCTAGGAAAGTAAATCTCAGCGGAGAAAATCTCTTTCTATCAGGAAAGAGACAAATATTTAGAGCACTCACTCCACATGAACCATGCGAATATTAATAAAATGAAAGTAGCTTATAATTTTTAATACAAAGATAGTTTTGGCATGTTTACATATAAAATGTATTTTACTTCTACCGAGCAATATCGAAATCATCGCACAGGAGATTTCACATTTTCAGATTAAACTCATTTTAAAACCTCCCTGCAACAATTTATATTAGATCAACTTTTGATTATTGACCCTAGTATTCAAAACTTCATGGAGACCCCACAATAGGCGGACAATGGAAAGTATCTGAATTCGATAAACTGACACATTTTTAAGTCTCATGAACCATTCACCTGAATTATTTTCGTGATTGAAAAAACAGTTATATATTTTCCTTTGGTAATTTTTTTATTTCTTTCACGATATAGAGTTTTCTAATATTATCTGAAGGACCCACCATTATTTTGTATAATCTGAAGGTCCACCATTACTAAAAATCGCACGAAACATCTAAATATATCCCTCACTCCATGCTAGTCGATTCGTTTTCAAAAGAACGCAAAATTGCGCGATCTAATAAAAACATAGTATTTTTCCAAAAATAATAATGAAGAGTATTTGTGAGATCATAATGTTATATAATTCCCATCAGGCCCGCAATATTTTGATTATGATAGTAACTTTGCCGAGATGAAAAAGATAAAATACACAGCCACTAAGCGAAAAGTTATGACCTTATTGCACCACGCTTTTCTTTCTTGATAGTTATGACTAAATACCTCGATTACGTCAATATGTAAGGTTAAAGATAATAGAGTTGAAAACACTCTAAGACGCAAACAATGGCTATTTCTTTGAGTGTTTGAAGAATATACTGCCATAAATTGTGGTCCAATTCATCGATAGTCAAACTTCTGGTTTAAAATATAACCCACAGTCTTGATAAAAGCATTGAAAACCTATTTAGGTGCTTTAACCTCTCATTAATAATGATATAAGTTACTTGATTCCTTCAATCGGTCTTACATTACTTATTATCTCGGCTAATGATATTGGCGAACCATTTGTCTGAATGCCGCATTTGACATGCATTAAAGTTATGGCAAAGATATGGCCAATCCAGGCAACTGAAAAGGGTTGGAAATAAAAATATATTCACCATGGAGTAGTTTTCAGATCAGATTATAATTTAATACAATAATAAAATACCATGCAGTAGCTCTTAGAACAAATTATATTACGGCACTATTTTTATAGCACATAAATAGCTTATGATAGTTGACGTACATTTTACCAACAGCATTATCCAATTTAACCCTAGTCAATTTATTGGCAAAAATAGTTGTAGGTGTAATGCTAATTGAATAAAACTTTCCTTATACGAAAATAAATTGTGAGCGCCTGTTCAGCTGGATGGCATGTGTTTGGATTTTTTTTGCAAAAGCGAAAAGGGTCTATTAATTAGAAATAAATTTCTGATAAATCACTTCTATTTCCTTTTTATTCCCTAATTTGATAATGCACTCATTCCGTGAATTCGTTAGTAATCAATTTCAGTTGCAGATATTGCAGGTAAATGATTAATTAAAACATATCCAGTTCATAATGCAGCTTTTTAAGCGGAAGAGGACCTTTTAAATCAGACCGTGTAAAACAAAAACTCCCTGAATCAAAATTCACAAAAAATTCATTGAGTGGCCGTAAACAGAAGATTAAGGGTCTCCTAATTTTAATGTTGGAAAAAAACCATTGATTGTTAATTTATTTTTCTATAAATCCATTGCTACAATGCTAACACAGAGAACAACAAGTAAGTTATTTTCAACCATTTATAGGAAACCCGAGGAAAATGTACGCTTGCACTCTTATGAACATAACTTCTATTCATCATTTAATTGAAATATAAATTAGAGCACAACTAGTCTCTAAATTGTACGCCCAAGGAACCTCAGCATCATAGGGAAAACCTAAAAATAGTCAGTCATACAATGAATGCTAGTTGTGATAAATTACTAATAAAATATAATGTCAAAATATTTCGTTAAAAAATAAAGTTAAAAAAACCAATGCTCAGTTCTGTAAGCTCAATTTTCAAAGGTTATTCTAAACTTCAAACCGGTGGTATTTAAACAATTAAATAGCTAATAATTGGTGAGTGAATCACACATCAGAAATTAGATAAGAGTCGGCGACTTCTAACTGCGTAAAAGATGAGTATTAATACTTAATCCTCCTCCCGAACTTAATCAATTCATTCTTAATATAAAGAGAAAATAGTCACGAAAATTATTTTCATCAGTATAAAATTGTAAACGACAAAAATGTTGTTTTTAATTGTGAAAAATACAGAGAGAGTAAAAAATCTGAAATTAATAACATCATGAACATTTGTAGATTTGTGTAAAAGCTTCGAAAATCATTAAATAAAAAATGCAGATTATCAATTTAATTTCAATTTAGCTAAAAAGTGAATTATTAGCTACTTATTTTCGCATCATACCTCTCAGCCAGCATTGGTAGGGAAATTTAAAACATAAATTTATCGAAATTTCGATCCCAAATTTTTTATGAAAGCAACATTTTTACTTCACATACTGCAAACCAATCAAAAAGCGGAAGGCCTGAAATATCTTGCACTGGCTTAACGACGACGAAGTGCCTTGCCGTTTTTTAGGCGGCTTTTTATTTCAGAGGTCGCCTTATTTGGGCTTTTGCTCTGTGTCTTGTGTATTTTTTCCGTCTTTTCCTGGACTACCAATCCAGCGTCGTTTTTTAATTCCCTTTTTCCTTATTTATTTGTCATTATGATCAATTTTTTATATATTGTTTATTATTATTATTTTTTTTCTATGTTTTTTGGGGGTTAACACCATGTTGGTCTCTTGTACTTATCGTATGGACCAATTTTGTTGATTTTAGTGTACGTCATAGCTTCGTTAGAATTTCCTGTCAGTTTTTCGAAGTAATTCTTATTTTGCCTCAGTAAAAAGTTTTGTAGTGTCTCCATGTCTGTTATTTTGTATATACTATATTTTCGTTTTTCTCCCACGGGGGGAGTCCAAGGGCCATTCTTAGTATTTTCCTTTCAGTGGTTTTTAATTTTTCCATTTGGGATCTACTCACTAGCCCCGTCCATGCAGGTGACGCGTAGGTTAAGATTGGTCTGATAGTGGTTTGGTAGATTAGTATTTTTATTTCCTGAGGGGTAGCGTTATTCCTTAGAATTTTTGCCAGTTGTGATGTTTGTATGGCCGCTTTTTGTCTTATTTCCTTAATATGGCTGTTGAAGTTTAATTTATCGTCAATGACAACCCCAAGGTATTTTATGGTGTTACTCCATTCAATTGGCTGCTGTCCAATCCTGATGCATTCGCAAGGAATTTTTGTAGTTCTAGGGGGCGTGAATAGTATGGCTTTTGTCTTGTTTGTATTTATATGCAGTTTCTATTTTTTATACCATTTCACTATTTCGTCCAGTGCATCTTGCGCTCTTTCTTGCATCGAGTTTATATGTTTTCCTTTAACAAGGATTGCAGCGTCGTCCGCATATAGGGCAATTATGCTACGCCAGTCATTGCTGTTTCTTGGGAAGTCGGCTGTATATATATTAAAGAGGAGGGGGCCTAGAATGGAGCCTTGTGGGACGCCGGCTTTGGTACTTGTGCTTGTACTTGTTTCATCCCCCCATTTTACTTTAAAGGTTCTTCCGTTTAAGTAGGAAGTCGTCCACTTTACTGTCCATTTCGGGAATTTCCATTTTTCCATTTTGTGTATAAGTCCCCAATGCCATACCTTATCAAAAGCCTTTGATAGGTCTAGGAAGATACCAATGGTTCGTTCTTTTTTGTTAAAAGCGTCGCTGATGAAATCTGTCACTCTGTGAATTTGCTGGTCGGTGGAGTAGCCCTGGCGGAAACCGAACTGCTCTTTCGGAATTACTTTGTTCATTTCCGCATGTCTCCTAATATGTGGTGCAACTACCCTTTCTAAAAGCTTACCGAGGTTGGAGAGGAGGGATATGGGTCTTAGGTGTTCTTCTATTATGGTTTTTCCCCCCTTTTTAGGGATGCATCTAATTAGTGCCTCCTTCCATTTTTTTGGGTAGTATCCCAAGCAGATTGAGGCGTTAAAAATTTTAACTAGATGTTCTCCTGCCGCTTCCGGGAGCCTTTTTAATAGTTCATTTGGGATGTTGTCCTCCCCAGGAGATTTTTTGTTAGGAAGTTTCGATATTACTTCGGTGACATCTATTATTGTAATTTCCGGTGGTTTTTCCTTTGCCTCTATGTAGCTTCCATGTTGTTGTTTTGTTTCTCCGGCTTCAGTTCCCGGGTCGTTTATCGTAAAAACCTTTTCGTAGAAGCTAGCCATATGTTTGGCTTTTTCCACGGACGTCGTGAGTGTCTTAGTTTTTGCTTTTATAATCGGGTCGCTTGGTGGGGTTTTCCGCAGTTTCTTGGCCAGCCTCCACACAGAGTTGTTGCTTTTATTAAGGTCGCTAAGTTGCTGATTAAATTTTTTGGTTCTTAATTCCTCTATTTGCTTTTTGATTTCGCAGTTGTAGTCTTTAACCTTGATTTTTAGGGCACGAGTGCCATGGCGGTAATATAATCTTCTGAGCGTATTTCTTTCTTTGATAAGGGTTTTTACCTTATCGCTCAGCTTAAGATAATCGTCCAGCCGCCTCTTAGCTACCGGAATTGCTTTATCTATGGCTTCCGATATCGCATTTGTTAAATCTTCGGCTTTACTTAGTGAAATTAAACGATATTTTCGTAAACACGATGCGATATTAGTTTGTGGGTTTTTGCAGCCACCTATGATATGAAAAACCCGATATGAAAATATAAATTCTCATATTTGCAGAATAAAAACGTTAATTAAGAGTAAAATACAGAAATACAAGGTGTGGTCAAAACAAAACCGGACTGATTTTATTCTGCGTAAACCGTTCAACGGATCGAAATGAGACACAGTGCGCCATCTAGCAACACATCTGACGACTAAAACGAGAGGTGTTGCCTTTGTTTGCGTCTAGTCGTTACGCAGCAGTAGCGGTACGTGTCTTAACCTGTTCGTTGCCGCGTGCAACGGCAGCAATGAAGGAGCTAGAGGAACAGCGTGGGTGCGGGAAATTTTGTTTCAAACTTGACAAAATTGCTACGGAGACATTTGGAATGATTCAGCAAGCCTTTGTTAATGAAGAGTCGAGCCAGTGTTTTGAGTGGCACAGTCGTTTTAAATCGGAGAGATAGAATTTCTAACTCTTCGCGATATGCTTGAATATTATGTCATTTGAAATTTGGTCAAAACTGAAATTACACTGGAGCTACATTTAGTAATTTGAAAAGCTGCATGAAGAATAAAATAAAGATTCAGAAACAAGAGTCCTACAGACTCTAAAAAAAATTTTCATCCAATGAATCACAACAGAATGGATCTGAATAAACAATTACGTAAACAATTGAATGAATTACTGTATCTGAAAATGTGAAGAGAAGTTATGGCAAATGAAGTTGACACAAAAATTGAAAGATCACAAATATAATCCCCGGATTAATAGTACCAAGTAGGTAAACCTATTAACGAGTTTTCCATTCCCGCCTAAATTTCAACGGGATGAATTCTAATAAGGAGCCGCGTACTCATTTGAGCACTTTTATGACTCGGTGTACACGCTGGGTGTTCAAGAGGAGAAATATTCATTCATTCCGCGCCATCGGACCACTCAAGTTCCGAATGGTCACAAAGGAATGTTGATTGACAATTTAAAAAAAATTATGAGATGGCCTTGTAATGAAGTACTTCGACTGTCAGGACTCAAAAAAAAAACTTTCCATTAAAGCGGATTATTTTCCTGGATTTTCTTGAAAACAAAGAAGTGAGAAACGTTTATCGGTGGATCGGTGTTTTATAAATAAACATAAAAGGTCTATATAGACATTTTGTATGTATAAATAAATTACGTCCGATGACATGTGTTCGTGCGGCGAAACACAAATGAAACAGCTGCATATGTGAAAAAGAAACTATAAACAATTCATATGATTATTAGAAAATATTATCAATCACGATGGCCATTAAAATGAAACTAAAAATTATGAAAAACATTTCGGAAACGGCAAAAATCACGCATGCCTGAAAATATTTCCATTTAAAGACTCCGGGGACTCTGTTGTTTAGAATTCCACGGAAAGAATGCGGGCAGAAAGTATTTACGTCCAGAGAATGGCCGAAAATGCAAACACGAATTATATTTAAGCGCGGCATCGCCTCAAGCCTCCTCGAGGACCCTTTTCTCTCCATTAGATTCCGTGAATAGCCAGGAATCCTCAAGCGACGAAAATTCACCAACACTAGCGCCACCTCCAATCTCGCACACCCTCCTTCCTTCCCCTCCCACGCTCGCCAACGAATCCGCACCACACCAATCCCGAGGAGGAGGCCGGCGAGTGGGAGGGGGGAATAAAAATGAAAACGGGAGGGAGGGATATAAAAAGGAGGAAGGAAACCCTCTGCCCTAAGCCCATCCCGTGCCACAACTGTTGAGATGGAATACCACGCCATTTTTAGCAGCTGGCGGAGTCTGGGGCATTTCCCATCTCGCTCGAGCCACTCGCCTGCGAGGAGAGTGAGAGAGAGAGAGGAAGAGAATGAGAACGAGGGAGAGTGAGGAAGGGAGAGAGAAAGGGAGAGAGAGAAAGGGAGAAGGATAGAGGAGGAGAAGATGCAAACGATAAGCATTTTGCGTACGCTCCACCAAACCCGGGAATTCACCCTCTCGCCGTTCCCACCTCAAAAGCCGCTTACGTTCTCCCATCTCATAGCACCACCCCTCCAAAGCAGGTCCCCTTACCTCTCCCTAACCCCAATCCCGAGCCCACCTCCCCCCCCCGCCAACCTCCCCCCCCCCCCGAAGGTATCCGTAATCCTCCCATTTTTCCTCCTCGGCCCCCTCTTCCGCTCGCACTCCATCCCTCCCCTCTCTTAGCACGCCCCCTCCCCGATGTGCAACCCTCAAAAACTCTCCTCCTCCTCCAATGGCATGAATCGAGATCACATGACCAGGATCCATCCATTAATTATGGTTGTCGGCCGGATAAAGGAGTGAGCCCCGGGGGTGCGCGGCTCGGAGAGAAAAGTGGAAGGCGGAGGAGGAGGGAACGGAGTCTGTGGGAGAAGGAAGGAGTTTGTGGAGGGAAGAGAGGGAAGGCGGTGTGGACGCGGGGGGGAAGCCGGGCATAGCTGTTTTGGGGGGTGCTGGAGGAGAGTCTTTTTTGGGGGGGGGAGAAGACGGAGGTACCCCAAGTGAAGGGATGACGGTGGCGGAGGAGGGAGAGCTGAAGGAGGGAAATGAAGTCGAGATTAGAGCAGACACGAGGAGGGCTGGAAATATAGGGCGATCCAGGTGGAATAAAAAGAGGGAGGTGGGACGAAAGAGAGAGAGAGAGAGAGAATGATGCGGGAGAGGGTGAAAGGTGAGACGGGGGAAAGCGAAGGTGGGCGGGGGGTGGACAGGAGGGGAAATGGAAAAGGGTGATCGGGGGAGAGAGCGATTCATATAATGAACCGATACTGCGGGAATGGCGAGGAGGAGGGGGGATGAAGGAGAGAGTGAGTGCACAAGGAAACAGGCGGAGGAGAGAGAAAAAAACGGACGGATAATTGTAGGAAATTCAATAACGGAGGAAACAAAATAAGACGATCCCGAGTCGCACATGGCAGGGGTGTAATGGCGGGAATCGAGAGGAGAAAGGGAATAGCTTGCGTGGATAGGGGAAGATTAAAGAGAAGAAATGAATGAAAAAGGATTAGGGCTGGTGAGGGTAGGGAGAGCAGTGGAATCCGGAGATGATAATGATGTACGAGAGAGAAAATTCGACGAACGGGTAACGGGAGGAAGGAATGTGGAAACGGGGACGGGGTGCCCGTCAGTGGGGAAGAAGAGTCCTGGGAGAAGTACAAGAAGCGAAGGAGAAGAGAAGAAGAGGAGGTTGAAGAGGACGGACGTGAAGGGAGGAAGAGAGAGAGGGAGAAAGCGTGCAGATGGCGGTGGAAGAGAGTTAATTGGGAGCCAGCGGTGGAAAAAACGGGGCGCGGATCGGAGAGACAATAGAAAGTCGAGGTTTCTGGATAGGGAGGGAATTAGGGGCGGTTGGGGATGGCGGGGGAGGATGATACGGGGAAAGGGAATGAAGGAATCAGGGGGGGTGGAAGGGGAGCGGGATGGGATGGGAGAAGGAGCATGGGTGCCGGAGGGGAGGTGCGTGAGAGAGAGATCGAGGATGAAATACATGAAACGGCACACAGGCAAGCAAAAAGGCAAAAGACAAATGCGGAGAGGAGGGTGGAGCGGAGAGAGTGGAGGTGGAGATGGATGAACGGGGCGAAGGAAAGTCAGACATGAGTTCAGACTGTGTGGAGAGGGAGCGAAAGAGAGACGGGAGTGTGGAGGCAGTTGACGGGAGTGCGAGCGAGAGGAGATAACTCCCCGGCATGCAATGGACATAAAGTTAATAGAATAAGGTTTGAGAGCAGATCGAGTTAAGGATAACGCAAATACGGGAGGGGTAGGAGTAGGCCGGCATACGTTTTTGATGAGGACGACTAGTTGGAGGCGCAGACAAAGGGAGGGAAGGGGCGGAGGAGGGGGACGAGAAGGGGAAGGTATTCGGCGGGTCGTGTTGGGCGGGTGGAGGAGGGGGCGAGAGGGTGAGATGATAACGGACGGAGGAGGGGATGGAGGGAGACGAAGAGAAAGGAGAGACGCATGGAAATTAATTCCACGTACATAAGGTGGGTGAGTGGGGGAGGGAAGAGGGGAGAGATTAATTTGGGGAGGGGAGTTTGAAATGGGAAGGTGGGAGTTAGAAACTAACATAAACGCTGAGTCGAGGAAACGGGTGGCGGCAACGTTGAGGATAGAATTTGGATGGGAAAAAATGGGCAAGCTGTGCAAAGGGGGAGATGAGTAAGGGATGAAACGATCGTCGGAGACGCGTCGGTGAGTCGAGACGTGTAAGGGAAAATGGAGGGAAATCAGAGACAATAACAAAATCGAAAAGAAATTAGAGAGAGAGAGAGATAACGAGATAAAAGCTTCATGGAGAAGGAATGATATCAAAAATAATACAGTACGAGAAAGGATTAGGGATAGTGGGAATGGGGGAGGGCGGGTGAAGAGGGAATGGCGGGGGGGGGCGTTGATGCCCGAGAGATTGCGCGCGTCGGAGAGAATGGCACGGGAGGAAAATGGATGAGCGAGAGATAAAAAAAAGGTGTTAAAATAATGAAGCGAGGCCAGGGGGGAGGGAGAGAGGGAGGAGGTGGAGTGGGAGGGTGGCGGAGTCAGAATGAAAGAACGCCGAGGACAATGACCGTGAGAAAGGCGATATGCCCTCGGGGAATAAGATGAAAGGGCAGGAAGAGCAAATAGGGTAGATGAGAGAGAGAGGGAGAGAGAGAGAGAGACGCACGCGCACACACACGCACACGCGCATATTCACACGTGGAGGAAGGGAGGGACGAACGGGACCGAGCGAAGGATACAAAAAAGGATGCACGGGAAGCAGTTGGTACACGAAATGCGATCCAGAAATACGGGAGGAGAAGGGCGTGCGGGTGGAGGAAGGGGACGATTGAGAAGGTTCTCGAATCCAAGGGGTCCTCAATTGCAGGACGAAGAGCCGATGAGGTGGAAAGCAGGGAAGGGCGGTAGGCGAAGAAATTTGAAGGACGAAATCTGAAGAAAGGCAGCAGACGAGGAAGGTTCAAGGAAGGGTAGCTAATGAATGGCCGGGATGTGGAGAGAATCCTACACCATAAGGGGGATACGGACGGGGGAGACACGGCATAATCCGGAACGATGTATCTGAAAATGTGTCCGAGCATTGCGAAACGAATCGAGGATAGAGAAAACAGGAACTTGTGCTTAAGTGTAACGGAATGTGTGAAAAAAAACCATATATATATATATATATATATATATATATATATATATATACTCCAAATGGGTGTCAATGGGATCAATTACCGGGAAGTGTAATTTTTCATCCTAGTGGAACTCGGAACGGAAGGAGAAAAACATTAATGCTTATCCGTTCAACGCTGTGTGATAATGCATTTCCAATTTCTGAGATTTTCGATGGTTGAACCATAATCACTTCCATATGAGAATGATAATATCCCTGAGTTACGAGTCAGATTAATCAAGAGGAGATGGACTTGGCCGCGGGCGAGGGGTGAAACACGAGAGTGCGAGAAAACGCAAAGAAAAGCAACTGGTTTCATCGGGTATTCAAACCATTCATTGTCCCTCGTAGTTTTGTGCGAATTGGATGCATATGACTGTAACATGTAACATATTTATCAAAAAAGTTTTTAAAAACGAATTCGAACGTTAAGAACGTGAGAGTGCAACCAATGAAAGTGCAAATAAACCCATTTTTAAATGGTTTAAAATCGAGAACTCCAAAGATATCCTTAGATCGGTTTAGTAATCGTAAGGTTCTTTTAAAAGGTTAAGACGGCAATGAATGCTCAACACATCTTCAGGAAAATCGTTAACCGGAAAGAAAGTACTGAAACAAAGTAAAAGCGAGGATTATTAAAAGTTTAGTATATTATATTATAAATTCAAATCATGTTTGAGCTTTATGGGAAGCATATAAATAATCATTGGTATTGTTTATAGTGCATAGATATTGTTTTGTACTAAAATTCTTGAAGGTCTTATTTTGAATAAAATATTTACAAAGTTTAGAGAATATTTTACTCAGTAAGCCTTAATGCTTGGAAACGAAGTTTGTTCAAAAAGTATCGCAGCTTTTGTGTTTTTTCAAAAAATTTTTATTTAGTCATGAATATCTATTTTGCCCCCTTCAAAGTAATCCCTATTAGATATTATACACTTGTGCCAACGTTTTTCCCAATCCTCGAAGCACTCCAAAAAATCATTTTTGTGATCTTGTTCAGATACTCCTTCGATGCAGTCTTTATCTCGTCAATCGTGACGTAACGTCGTCCTTTAATGGGCCTCTTCAGTTTCGGGAAAAAGAAAAAGTCACTGGGGGCCGGATCTGGGGAATACGTTGGCTGCGGTATCATCAATTTGTTGTTTTTGGGCAAAACGTCGCGCAAAAGTAGCGATCTGTGAGCAGGGGTGTTGTCATGGTGCAAAAGCCAATTTTTGTTCTTCCACAAATCCGGGCGTTTGTGGTGGGTTGCTTCGCGCAAATTGTGCATAATTTGCAGGTAATATTTCTTATTTACCCTGTGTTCTACCCTGAGGCAAGAACCCATGATACACCAAGCCCCTACAATCGAGGAAAACTGTAAGCAAAACTTTCACCCTCGACCGAACTTGGCGCACTTTTTCGGTCTTGCCTCGTGCAGCAGCTTCCATTGGGATGATTGAGCTTTAGTTTCCACATCATAACCATAAACTCATGCATGATTTGTCACCAGTTGTGACCCTCTGGAGCAAATTTGGGTCGTCGTGGAGAGAGGCCAACACCTCATTAGCAATGTTGATGCGTTGCTGATTTTGGTCGAAATTGAGCAATTATGGTACGAATTTCGCGGCGTCCCGTGTTATGCCCAAATCATTGGTAAACGTTGAATGGCACAAGCTAATCGATATGTTTAGGTCCTCAATAACTTCTTAAACGGTGATTCGACGATTGGCCAATACCATTTTCTTCACTTCATCAATGTTTTCGTCTGTTGTTGACGTGCTCGTGCGTCCGGCACGCTCTTCGTCGTTCACATCTTCTCGGCCCTCTGAGAACATTTTGTGCCACCGGTAAACGTTGTTAAGGCCAAGATAGCTTCTCCATATGCCATTGTCAACATTCGGGATGCATCCGCGCACCTAATTTCGTTTTTCATACAAAAATTGATACAGATTCTTTGATCCATTTTTTGGAACAGGTAAAAATCGAAGACAAGCCAAAACACGTCTCAGCAAAACAACTGTCAACAATTAACTGAATATTGAAAATGGCCGCAATTTTCGGTATAAGTGAGTAACATAAGTACCAACATAACGCCACGAAAAATTCGAAAATCAAATATACGTAACCCACGGAAATTCAAAATTCGCGATACTTTTTGAAGAGACCTCGAATATATAGTTATTTAAATTCCTCACCTGAAAATGAACTATTCTCTAATCTTTCACGTTTGATAAACTATTTTTGTTTTTTCCTTACTTTCCCGTAAAAATAAGGAACATTTTTCATGCACAAATTTTAAAATAATAGAAAGGAGCTAATCTCAAATGCTATAAGTATTTAACTATCGCAAATCTTGCTTTTAATTAGTGCATAGGGAGAATTTCACCAGCGCAGCAAGAGAGTCAGGCGAGATCTTGCGTAACAGTAATGTTTAACGTCTCGCTGCTTTCACGCTAGCAGGCGAGTGACGAATTATTATCATGGCATTGGAGAGAGGGAGAGAGCATTCAATGTAGATGGATGAACAAACACAAATAGTACCGAATGTAATTATAATTTCATTTGGTCAAACTCGGGTTATCGCGTGGCAGCAGACAAACACCTGCCGCAATCTCATTACCACTAAAACCCTCGAGATGAATTTCACAATCACGCATGGAAATAGCAAGGAATAAAAAAATCAGCATGGATTAGAATGCTAACTATCTCATTCGTCTACAAATCCCTTATGCGAATTTTGGAGCCTCGTCTCAGTCATAGCCACTACTACAGTATCAAATTTCATAGTTCTAGCCCTAGAAATTCTAATGAAGGACTATAATGATCAGAGGTCAAATGAGACAAGAGAAGTATCAGCAATAAAAATTCAAATAATGATTCCGATCCTGATCTGAGTAAGAAAAATATTTCGGTTATTTTTTATTTTCCAATGCGTTAGCAATCGTATGGTAAATAAAAAACGGGAATTGTCAGAGGTCTTTGAGTTTGGAGGCTTCTTTCAGTGAAATAAAAGACTATAGATTCTATAAAACGCAAATACGCCCTGTTTATCAAACACCCGCATTGAATTTCACGATTAAATGATCGGGCGGACAAATTGAACGCTTGGAAAGTCATTTTCCGCCGTGCACTGAACAAATAACTCCATTAGAAAGACCATCATGGTCCCATACGACTCGAAGCGGATCACTGGGTTGCTAAAAACGAGAGAGAGAGAGAATTGGAAAATTGAATAACAATTCAGTAAACAAGTACCTGAGAGACTAATAGAACGGTTAGAATGAACGATGCCTGCTTTTTGGGAGCTAATAAGAATTGAAGGATGAGGTGAAGGTTATTGTCAATAAGATGTACGAAGTTGAGGACAAGGGGGCGGTGGAGGAAGAGAGAATACTTGGAGGCCATGTGCGGAGGAAATGAAATCGGAGGGTGAGGGAACGGGGGGCGTGGAAGAGTGGTGGGAGGAAGGGTGGGAAGGAGGTTGGAGGAGGATGAGTGGTGGCTGGCGATGGAGTCGCGCGATAGAGTTATGGGGAAAGTTGGACGAGTAGTTGGCGAGTGGTTAGCGGAAGGGATAAGATGGAGGGGAGCCGAGAGATGGTTATTCGGGTAAAGCAGAGGGTCGCAGTCGAGAGAATAGGGCCCGCCCGGAGCGACAGACGAGGGTCCGATGAGGGCAGAAGCGGAGTGAGAAAGAGGATAATGGGAGGATCCATACTAGACGCACGGGAGAGGCGGTGAGGAAAGTCAAACGGTGCCGTGACAAGTGGTTGCGGAGTCTCGCAAATACGAGCGGGAAGTGCGACACACGGAAGAGGGAAGTGAGAGTCGATGGAAAATCATAAAGAACGTAAAAAACCATTTTAGGGAAGAGATGGTATATCAGATTTCACAGCGAAAGAACTCTTTTCTCCTCTGTCTCTCAGTACAAGTAGTCAATACATTAATCGCATCAAGAGAAGAGCACTTAGAGATAAATTGATGGGAGCGCTACACGGCCCGATCAAGAGGGCTAAGAACCGGCTAAGCCTCATTTAAGAGGAAGAGGAATTTGATAGGAATACCTCGCTATATTTCTCTTGAAAGCCTACGGCTATGGCCATTTTGACCAGCCACCCGACTCAATTATGGCCTTACGTTTCCTTGATCTACTTGTGGAAACGAGTCAGTCAGTCGAGTAAATCCCGGCAATAGTGGAATGGGTAAAAGAGGCGAAGGATATCAGACACGGAGAATAAAGAAAGACGAAAAGCTAAAAGATTGACGAAAGGATGATTGGAACATACCAATCAGGTGTGTAGATAAGTGATAAAATCTTGGAATGAGAGCATTTTACAAATTACATGGTTAGTAAATCCTCTCGTATACATATCTGGTTTTCGTATTGGTAGAATATTTTGATTCGATCGGTATTTCATAGGGCTGAGTTTATTTTCTCACAACTGCGAAAGATGAAGATAGGAAAAAAATTAAATCGATACATTTTTATTAGGACAACTGACCTCTAAGCACATTTTGATAAAGAAATAACCTAATCTCATCCAACCATGAATTTGAATCATGCACGTATTCCTAAGACAAGCCGGAAATGGTTGACCGTTCTCATTCACCCATCGCTTATTCTCCTTATTACACTGATTGCTTTTATTGCAAATGCTGCTCTCATTCTCTCGGCTTGTTTCCCTCTTACTTTGTGAAATCTATTTTCCACGGCGCTCTTAACTCTTAAATCCATGCATCAAAATTGGCCCGATCGTAATTCTTAGTAAAGCACAATCGAAGGTACGCGCTGGTAAGGATTGAGCTGGTTTTTCTATGCTCCAATCCATTTGTGTCTTTGATATCCAATTACATCTTAACATCCCCTTCATAAAAGTATTACCTTATCCCAATTCCTCAAATTCAGCTGCTGACAATTGCTAAAGCCTGTTTTTGAAATGAAAGCATATTTTGTATCAACTAGCGTGATAAATAGTACTAACACTTCGTATCGGTTAGCGCCAAAATCTCAAAATGTTATTAACTAACGTTGGCACTCTCTATTTGGCCGATTTGACAATGGCCGATCCAGACAGTGACTTAGACTTTTCAGTAGCATTAAAACGTCGGCATCGAAATGAGCGCACAGAAGAAGGCAAGGTAAACGAGCAAGACGTCTTCTAATAGTTTGTGGAGGCGCCTACGAAAGCCTCGACCTATGCTAATGCGACCGAATTTCGAACGCGCTGTCTAGGAATTCTACCGATTTGACCTGAATCACTTCCTACAGAATAATCGTATCGCATTGACCTGAACGTTCAAATAAACACTATAAATCGATATCTCCGGTAGTTTTTACTGCTATTTCTTTCACTCCCTGTTTACGATTTATTTTCTGAATACTTATAGAATGGAAGATACTTTCCGATTTCAGCAGCTCCCAATAATGTATCTGTAATTGTCTTTAAAGTAATATGTTGGAATTAGGAGGAATAAGGGACTATAAAGTCTCAATATCTTCCAAATAAATTCATTAAATAAATAAATAATGGGCAAGGCGGGCTCCACACGTAAAAAGGATTTTGAAGTGACAAAAATGGAAAAATAATTCTGAGGTGCCCATGATGAACATACTACTCTTAGTCGTTATTTTTATGGACCTATCTTAATTATGAGTATCATTTGCTTGGCAATCACCATAAATGACCATTGGAGACGTAAAACAAATCATATAGAAATTTTATGAGATCTGATGATCATATACAGGGAAAGGGTGACTTATAAGTGCCTACCTTACGCCAAAATATGAAGTTTATCTGATTTTAACAAAGAGTTTAGTTAAAATGTAGTTCGATCATAAAGAAAATTTTGTAAAGATATGGACGGTAGCAAATGAGTGCACAAAGCTGAGCTGAAATAAATACAAGACACCCGATTGAATTTCTTGTATCGATGACATAAAAAATGCAAATTTACATTAAAATTTATTATTCATATTAACTGTGATACAGTTCAAGATTTTGAACTGCTCATGATAAAATCTTAGATAAGGAAAAAATAATAGTTGAAACTTTTAACGCAAATGTGAACGTATTTTCCTAGCATTAACAAAAAATTACCTTGAAAATTAGGGCGGAGAACAGTCCCATATTCTCTCGTTTTAATGTTCTGTAACAAAAATATAATATGTGAACGCAAAGGGAAGAAAAAACCAAAAAATAAAATGGAAGGCTCATTGATTGGAACTTATGTGATTCTAATAACCCAAAGGCAAACTTGAAGCAAATTAAGGAAAGGAACTTTCAAAGTGAGCTCTAGCCAAACTCCACATTATTGCCAACTGTGGAGGAATTAGTCCACCTTAAGAGGTAATAATAGTTTGACCATTAATAAAATATTAACTCTGGCATGAAAATTAGGGGTCACATGACCGCTGCCTTTCTAATTTTGCTTACGAAATATCAACACTCTAACTCATAATTTAGCGTAAATGGCCAAGATTTCGCACCCGCAATATGCCCTCGGCAAACGAAGACTTTGCCAGAAAAGTTGGATACATTTTTGTAAGGCTTTTATAAATGTATCCCATAGTGTTTTATGTTTTGATATCCCGAAAAAAAAGGTTCAAACTTGCGTAAAAAATATAAAAAACAGCATTCCCTGAGGTTGAATATTTGAAAATCTCTGATTCTCTAAAATGGCTGTTTGCAAAAATACCAGAAAATAAGGAGAATAGCAAATCGAAACTAGGTATTTCATAATTTACTGTCAAAATTCTCTGAAAATCATTAGTTCTTGCAATTGATTGCCAAGCAAATGATTCATATTTACTGCTTAGTTTTAAAAATTATCAGTGAAAACCAACTGCCCGATATGTAACGTTTTCGCCAAGCGCCGGTTAAAATATTCTTTAAATTGCTATATCCCTTGGAAAAGGAAGGGAGGTGCAAAATGTGATAATCCAGACAGAAAAGATAGGATGAATGCATTCAGAAATTCTCAAATAATACGCAGGGAGATGAAATTGAACTTGAGCAATGTTACGATGATTGTGAAGAGTGAAATATGTTTGATTGATCGAGGGATGATATTTCATAAGAGCTCGGGTTACTGACATTCCTTCTGGTGTAAAATTAAGGCTTGGGAACCGCTTGTCTGAATTAAAAATCAAATAAGATGATAATTGCGTTCCCTGCCCACTGAAAGTTGAAAATAATTTGTAAAAATGTACTCCGATCGGAATAGTTCAATTGCAATAGGCGGAAATTTTCTAGTACAATGCTGGAAAATTAAATACTTAATCAAGTAAAATTGAAGTAATTTCATACCCATCCTAACATAAAAATCATTTGTGTAAGTTCAAGCAAAAGGTGCGTGAAAATTCTAAATATTGGGCACCTTGGGGGAGCGTCGATCAAGTTACAGCAAAGCTTCCAATCTAAGGTGTTGCTATAAGGAAAATATTCACTACATTGTAAAGAAACCAAACCATGTAAAACCGTGGAGGGCAGTGAGTGGATGAGCCAGCGGTCGCCTTGTAACCTTTCCGTCCTCGTCCCCTCCAACTCCCTTCTCCACCCCCGTCATTACCTTTCCAAGTTGAACAGGGGAGGCGTGAAGTCAGCCCCGGAGATCTCTCTCCCACTCTCTCGGTGCCCTTAACTCGGTTTGGATGTAGGCTGGGAATACCCTCTGATCCTCTTCCCCACCCACACAGCACCCTCCCTGCCCTATGAAATCCGCTCCCATCCCGAACTCTCGACGGAGGTGGTGGAGGAACTAGGCGGCACATCCGCGCTTATTTCATGAAACAGCGATTCCATTAACGACAGTGTTATCTCGGCATCACCCTACCTATTTCCAGAGGTGGAAGAGAAAAAGAGAGCGGGTGAGGAAGAGAGAGAAGAGGGGAAGACTCTTGCTAAGTAGTTTCTGAATTATGCGACCGGAGTTTGAGACCCACGGAAGGATAGTGAAGAGGGACGAAAGAAGAAGGAAAGTAGAAAGACGGGGAGAAGGAAAGAGGGGAAGAAAAGACCGGTTCCCCAAGGAGAAAAATTTCGGGAGTATAGAAGACGCAGAGCTACCATGATCAAGCATCATAAATAATCTAATGCAGCAAATTCCTTAGCCTTGGCCGAGTAACTTGCTTGGGTTCTGCAAGGAATAAATGGCGTGAATGTCGGTGTCCCTCGGGGCATGGAAAACCTTCGGCTGTCACAATATATGCATGCCTTTACGATACAGAGCGCAACTCAAACATTTTGCCACAATATTTTTATAACATAAGCCTTTCTAGGACCTTCCTAAACATTTTTTCCCAATATTCTATGCATAATTTTTTAAGACACCGCAAATTCGTTGATTTTTTTGGTCTCATGATTTCCACTATGATCTATGCAATTATGTCGTCCATCTAATGTGAGACATAAAGAGAGACCTCCAATGAGTACAATATGTTCTTCCATAAAAACAACAGCTGTCGAACGCTGATCCACCATTGAGAAAACAGTTTTAACAGGCCAAAGCACTCTGTGGAAGGGATGGTTGTGCGCACACAAGAGACGTATTCCATGAAACTGTGGGAGATGTCTTGACAGTAACTTTTAACGGAGTCATCTGCTAAATGTGCATTGCAACGCAACAATTTCAGAGTGCAAATCATTCAACGTATTCAGGAAACAGGGAAAATTACTTTGTGGCCGCCATATTAATCCGTAAAATGGTATATTGCAGATGTGGCGCAATGATTATCACTTCGTCGATCGTTTCAATCGCCCCTTCCCCTCCTCCTCCTTCGTGCCAAATCCTTCCCGAGTGCGAAAGAGAGGCGGCGACTGGGGAGAAGGCGTCGCTGCCGTAAGAAGAGGAGGTGAGGAAAGGCAGAGATGAAAGGGGTCCGAGTGATTGCCGCATCCTCTCCTTCTGCTCCAAACGCACTCGAGAGCCATTTCTTACCCTGGAGCCAGGGTTCTTTTCCCTTTCACTCCGTGCATGCCTGGCAGGATGCCACGGAAGCGGAACCGAATTGATACGCCAGCCGCACACCACAAACCTATAACGGAATACTTACCCCTCTTGGCACATTCGCCATAAAACTTCTAAGATCCAAGTAATCTAAGCTAAGAGTCAAGCTTCGGTCTTCCTCCCGCCGCAGAACATTTTTGCTGCCCCTGACTAATTAAAAAAACCTAATGCTGGATTGGTTCGAAAATATACCCTCATATCAGTTATTCTCGCTTGATAAATTTTTGAGGATAATTCCTCTCATATCATCAGGTAGTATCGTAGAGAAATTACGTAAGCTTTAGAATATCCATATTGCATGTTGAATTGATTAAAATAGAAGTGAAATATGTGTAATGTCACGCTCGTTACTTCAATTAGTCTTCTTATTCCGCTATCTTCATTTATAATCAAATGTAGGAATTAACGATTATTCAACCAAACCAAGAGATAAATAACAAAAGACAATTAATGCTACCAACCGTTCATATGGTACTACGGTATATTTATTGTAGCTATTTTTTAAAATTTCGTTTTTTAATGATTAATAGTGGAACACCGGAAATCTAAGTAAGTGATTTCGACATTTCCTTGCCAGATTTCATTGGACATGTAAGATTAAACCAAAATTACATTGGCAGCAAATTAGGCAACATATATCAATTACTAAAGAAGCTGGCATTACTTTTGGCACATATCAAAAAGCTTAGTTTGTATGAAAAGCATTTTTTTAGCTTAAAGATGAATGTGTATTTTCTAAAGATACCAACCACCAAAACCATAAACAATTAAATATACACTATTTATATTAAAATATTGAGTGTCGCTTCCCTTAGCAAAACATTTTGAATACAGGTACTCAAAACAATCACTAATAAGACTGTGGGTTTAACGGTACCTTCACAATTCTTTACAGCCATTATCAGCAAAGAATGCATTTTAAAATAACTCATTAAACGCATAGATTTAAGGTTTCCATATCATTAGATTAGATTACATTATATGAGCCTGAAATACTTACTTCTTCACGAGTGTTTTCAACCACTTACGCCATGCATATTTTGAAATATTGCTAATAAATGTTCAAAGAAACAATTCGTTTTGCCATACGTTTAATTTTTCAAAAACACTCCATCTTCCATCTCTTACACCAGGGTCCATTACCTATTTAGCCGATTACAAATATTGTAAAATCCAATTCAATCCATCACAAACCTTCAAGTGGCTGGAATTATTACTTCCACGTTCACCAATGTCACTACAGTAGTCCATTCTCCTGAGTACATTGAACCGAAAATAAAGCATATTCACCACCAATTTATGTTACATTTGCTTTCGCGCTTTCACTATTCATAATAAGATCATTTTTTTGCTGCTTTAATACAGATACCTACAAAGCAGTAGAGAACAAAAGTGGTCATTCCCGTGCGAGCGCTTATGTCATCCGAAAACTACATGAGTAAATCACTTGGTGGACATATCCAAAAACATGAAAAAAATCAGTTTTTATTACTTCCACTAATCCACGAGACAGCGAAAATAAAATATTTATCCGAGTTCAAAAAGGCGAAAAAATGCGGGAAAGCATGCGAGGGAGAATGGATAAAAAATTCAGTTTCCCGGAACGCATTTATTTCCCGCGAACCTATCGATCGATTTCGGCCAAAGCGGCTAGTCAGACCAATACACCCCGCCCCCAAAGCATCTGCCCCCCACTCCCCCTTCACATCCAGCCGACCCTCCCCCATTCCCTCTCCATCCCTCTCGCACCGCTCCCGCGCACCCTAACTCTTCTTCCTGCCCGCTTCGCACTCCCGTTCCAACAGAATCTTCGGTTAAGTGAATAGGTGGCGTTGGTGAGAGAAATAGTAAGGCCCAGGTTTTTTGCGAAATGGCCAAGTTGATGTGACTGTAATGCGTGCAAAATTTATGTGCAATAATCTGATTCACAACATTGCATTTTTTTGAGTTGTTATCACTAATTCAAAAATATAATAAGTACAAAAGACATTCTCATATTTAAGCTCAAATTGTCTCTTTTCATTACTGCATGCCCTCCCTAATTACATTGCTGATTGCGTATTCTTAATCACTTCGCCGTTGTCGCGTACCCTCGTGCTGCATGGTTCCATTCAAACTTTTAATTAATCTACATCGCAGACCCTTTCCTTCCGCACTCTCCCTCCGTGGACACCTCCTCCTCCTTCACCACAGCTGGCCCTTTCCCCGTCAAGAGGGCATTGGCGAGAGTAGAGGGTCGAGTATTTGCGTTTACGACTCACACACGCAAGGACGTATGTATGCGCTTCGGAGGCCTTACCGGCAATCCTCCGCGTCGAGCGTGGTGGATGTAAAAGCGGGAGTGAAACGCGGGTGAGGGAAAGTGGCAAGGGCACGCAGATAGAAAGAAAATGGAGGCGAGAGGGCTGAAAAATAGCCCGGGTGCAGATACGGTAGAGAAAATGGGAATTGTTATTAAAGTTCTGAAAAATTGGTATTAAATATTTTTTCATGTTTATAATAATTTAGTAAGTACGTACTTATGCATGAAATTAAAATTCGTTTCAAATAAGAAAGGAAAGAGATTACGAAAATATTTTTATATTTAAATTACCTTATCTGGCTATATTATAAAATTCTATATAAATTTATATAATCTTTTGGAAAAGGTAAAACGTGATTTTCAGCCTCAAAATTGTAAATGATATGCTGTCATTTTTCTGTCAGAATTATGAGAACAAATTCTCAACATTAACATTTGTTTCCATCAAAGGACATTTGTTGTAAATATTCCATTAGAAAAAATAGGAATAAATCACCGCAGAAATTTCTGATAAAATATCCTTTAGGTGATGCTAGAAACCGGAAATGAGACTGAAATACCAATATATATATATATATATATATATATATATATATATATATATATATATATATAACGTTTTAAGTAGGTTTAGAATTCACAGTCCAAATTTATTAGCCTCGATCAATAAGACTAACCCAGACACCAGACCATTCCATCCCCCTATCGCCCTTCATTACGCCCAGCATCCCTATCCTTAACTCATCTCTTCCTCCCTTTCCTAACGTTCTCTCTTATATCAAAATTCTCTGCATTTTTCTTTGGATATCTCCCAAAAACCCTGTCCTACCCCAACATCCCTAATATTTCTTCCTGTTTCTCTATCCATCAATCGTCCTTTTCCTTCCTTCTCCGAAATAATATCTCAAAAGCCTCCAATCTACGCCCGTCATCTTGCTTCAATATTTTCGAGACTTATAAAGCCACGCTCTCTACCAAAGTTTTCATTAGTCTTTTCTTAACCTTCTAACTTAACGTCTGAGCCATCAATTTCCTTCTTTTTGTGAAGGTTCCTTTTCCCAACACGATACTTTTTGCAGTGTTTCTACTACTTGGATCGATTTGGTGCAGAACACTTCCGAGATAGATAAACTGTTCCATCCGCTCTAGAATACGATCTCCTATTTTAAGGTTTAAATAGATATTCTCTTTCTCGAAAACCTTGTAATCTTTGTTTTTTTTTATTTTGATTCTCATACCAAACCCATTGCAATGACTTTCTAATTTGCTCCGATATAAGTGATCATTATTCCCATCCCTAGTTCTTCCCATGCCTGTTTTAACTGTTTCATCCACATGAACGTTGAACAGCAAGGGCGATAATGGGCACCTCCATCCTTCCAGACTCTCCATCCACCACTCTCAACTGAGCAGTCTGAGCCATGTATAGGTTGTGGGTAAGTCCCCTATCCCTCCTCTATCACTATTTTCTACATTACATTCATTAACTACACCCAGTTCACTCTATTAAACACTTTCTCGAACCCTACGAAACAGGCAAATACATCCTTGATTTTATTCTATGCATGTTCCTTCCTATAAGTGACCTCAGTACAGCTAAGGCATCACACGTGTCTCTCCACTTCCTAAACCCAAACTGATCGTCTCCTAATTCATCATTTGCCCTCCTCTCCATTCTTGTATTGACCATCTTGAATATCACTTTTGCTGCGTGTTCAATGAAACTTATAATTCTATAATCCTTACAAACGGCTGCTTATCCTTTATTGGGATTGAAATGAACTCTGATCTGACGAAAGCTTCCGGCTGAATTGCTCACTCATAAATGCTTCAAATTAGTCCTTGAACCTCTCCCTCCACTCCTTCCGAAGCAATTAAATAATTTCGTGAAACTTATAATCCCTTCCCAAGTTCTTTTTTTTTTCTTTCCATTCCTTAGTATACCCAATGAAAAAATCCAGCTCCGTAAATTCAACGAAAATACTTTTTAAGGTCCCCTGAACACGTATTGGGCATTTTCTGACTTACATATATGTCCGTGTTTTGCTGTGCATGTGATATGCTTTAAATTATAAAAATGTAGCATATATACGAAGTTAAAATGTTATTTTGGTCATTTTGAATGAGATTACCATCGGAAGCTCATAAAAGGCAAATGCAGATCCATTCCACCACGCTATAAAAAATACCAATACATCTGAAGCATACAATAGGTTAAAAGAATATAGCAATGGTTTGCTTAGCTTTGATAATTTAGAAGAACGCGTATGAAGAAAGTGATGTGCTAACTACATCAGATTTTTCATATCATCATAGAGCCTACAAATATACTGTATCACCTACACTATCCTTATTATATGTTAAAATATCACATTAACTAAATTACTAATCTCTTACCTCAATCTATAAATAACAACCAATATCTGTGCTAGGAATAATGCTTATTAACTGTTATAGTAATTTTGAACGCACTAGTCTACCACTCTATTATGAAGGGAGTTAATTAATTAGAAACGTAGCGGTGGCTAGGCTGAGTGTCCCTCCTAAGCCTACCTAAATGGGGAAGGTGGAAGAACGATATACCACCAAATACAGATAAAAAGTCTACCAGTGCTTCTTGCATGTTTATTAATCGTACTAGCAAATAATTACAACAAAATAATCATACACTCATCAATTTCTCTAGGTTAGATATCAAGCCTTAATATCACGAAGCACTCGTCTATGATAAGAAAATTCTGTCCAATACTCGAAGGGAAGGGTAAGAAAATATGGAACTTAGTACTTTCCATTCAGAGAACTTCAGATTAATATTATAAGTTATAAGGAAAGCAAATAATAAATAAATAAGTTAATAGATAAAAAATATACGAAAAATATGTGATTAGTGTGCCAATTATGGTTCCCGAAAGAGCATTATATATAGAATTATTTCATTCTCTTAATCTCTAAATCGAAAAAATGTTGCGAATTAAATACCATTATTCAGAAAAGGTTATTTGATATTAAATATCAATAGAACATCTCGAAGTTTGCCACTTTTTACTCTTAATATTTCTTTCTGATGTTTTAATTAATTCGAGAATTTTAAGAACTTCCGGGGAACCCATAGACAAGGGTACGAAAAACAAAGTGACACGATTTAAATGAGAATTATGAGAATTTAAAGATCACTAAGATACAGATATGACTTCTTTGCTTGCGATGCAGCAAATGGGGAGCTTTGACATACTTGCTTTCGGCTATATGAGCGCTCTTAACCTTGTTTCCCCCACCCCCACCCACTCATTCTTCCACCAATCCCCTCCTCTTCCACCTCCATTTACCGACACATCTCAAAGGAATGCATCGCAACGCTGCACCTGGGGGCACGGGGAATTAATTGAATCAGAAAAGGCGCAATGTGGGAAGTAGTGACAGAAATTGCCCCGCTGAGAGCAGTGGGGAGGGAGGGGGGAGTATCTGGGAGAGGGGAAAGCGTCAACCAAGGGGAGAAGTGGTGGTGAGTGCTGGGTGGGTGGGTGGGTGGGATGGTCGGGGAGCCACACAACTGAGGAAAGGAAAGCGGCAGTTTTCGACGAAGGATGTAAAAGAGGAGGGTTGGAGGGCGGGAGTGTCTTTCCCGGCGGGGAGTACATAAATGCGAGCGGGAAGGGAGAGGGAATAGGGACGGAGGAGGAGAGAGAAAGAGATAAAAGGAAGGAGAATGACCGGAAAGGGTAAGAATGAACAGTCGCGCCGAGAGAGGGGATGGGGAGAAGGGAGGGTGCGGGAGGAGATAAATGGAGACGAATGGGAGGGCGAAGCAAAGAGGATACGGAGAGAGAGAACGGTAACGCATAGCCCGAGGGTGACCGTGCAGGGAGACGACCCCTTCCTCTATCGTTCAACCAACCCCGTCTCATCCCCCGCCCCACACTCAGTCCTCCACCGTAGGTAGGTAGGTACACCTTACAACGTGAAGTGATTCTAGAGCGGCGGTGCTCCCCTTAAACCACGCGGGTGGGAAGGGGGAGAGGAATAAAAAAAGGTAACTCTCCCCCGTAGCGCCACCACTCCCCCGCCTCGCCCCGGATCCCCCCTCTTCCACGCCCCTTTCCGAATCGCCCTCCACCCCTCGCCTCCTCTCCTCTCGCCGCCACCGCGCACCTCCCCCACCGCCATTTCCTTAGCCATGACATCTCTCTGCCTACCCCTAAGAATAAAAAAAACCCTTTTTCCACTCCCCATCCCTCCCCACCGCCGCCGCCATCCCAAAAATGGACAAAGAGGAAAGGAGCATAGGAGGGGGAGGTAGGGTACGAGTCCGCGGGCGAGGGGTGAGAGGATGCGAGAGGGGTGGAGAGGCGGGTTGGAATATACCTCTTTCTGTGCCACTAGAATCAATATCAAAGAGGGGTGAGGGGGGGCGAGGCGATCGGGGGTCGGTGGGTGGCGGGAAGGGCCGAACCCCGAGTTGGGGTTGGAGAGAAAATCCAGTGAGAGGAGGGGGTGAAAGAACGGGGAGAGGGGTTTCGGGAGTAGGGTTCAGCAGGGTCAGGAGGCCTGAGGGTTCGAGGACCGAAGGGGGAGGAGGGAAGGGTGCTGGGAATGGGGGAGGCGAGAAGTCGGCGGGGAGAGTTTGTGGAGGTGGAGAGTGGGAGGGAGAGAGGGGGTGCAAGGGTACGGGGTAGGGTGGGGAAGAAAGTTTTCGGGGACAGGTGGAAGGATTTTAGAGGAGGAAGGGGATTTTTTCCGAGCTGGAGGAGAATGGGAGAAGGGTACGGAAAAGGGTGAGGGGGACGGAGGGAAGAGCGGAAGATAGGGTTTTGGGGCATTGCAATGGGGATGAATGGGGATAGGGGCGGCCTCCTACAAGGGGGTAGGTGAACGGGTTCCCCGGGGTGGAGAGCGAGAGAGAGAGGGTTGGGGGATTCTTTTTTAAGAGCCAGTTGGGCCACGGTCGAGGGGCAAGGTTGATGGTTGGGGGGCAAGTTGTGTAGAGGTTAGGAAGGGGGCGGAGCAGTAAAACAAATTCGTTGAAGATAGGAAATGGGGGATGGAAGGTCGGAGGGGAAATTTCGAACGAGCGAGGGGAAATTAGAACCGGAGAGTAGTGAATGAGAGAGAGAGAAGGGTATGCAGGAAAAATTTTCTTTTGAAAAAACATCTGCATAAAATCATTTTCTTTCGAGAAAATGGTTATTTTTTTAAATAAAACTCACAGGGATGAGTGGATTTGTAGGGGAGACGCTTTAATGGATATTAAAACGGCCGTAAATTTTTCACCGCTCGAGCGATATATCTCCTCCACGGAACGTGAACAGTTTCGTGCTGCTTTCTTACGAGCGCGTCTTGCCCAAAAATATCGTATTTTGCACCCTCTTAAATTCTCCAGACTTTGCGGAGAAGTCCTAGCATTTTCTATTATTATCAATTACTCCCTCCCGTTGATCGTCTTTAGTGGTACCATCTTCCACAACTCAAAATGTATATCGTGCTTCAATCAGGCATAAATAAAAGAGAAAACTTTAATTTTAAAGCCACATTTGGGCTAAATAGAGAGGAAAAATATATATGGTACGAGAAAAATGCGAAGAAGTTCCAACACATTTTACACAACATAAAAAAAGTTCATATTTCTCAGCTTCTCGAGTGCATGCAATAAATTTGCACCTTCCGTCCACTGTCTATTACCCAATTCGAAACGAGTGAGCCAATTGCAGTCATTTTCCCAACCTCTGATCCCATGCACCAATGACCATTCTCCACCAATAACGCCTCTTTAAAAAACGCTAAAGCGGGTTTTTTCCGACTGCCCAGAAAAATACTGCAAGGTGAAGTAGGTGAAGCCACGAGTCCATTTATCGCACCACTGTGTGTCACAAAATTCAGCTTCAGTAGTCATAGTTTGATTTTTACTGAAAAATAATTCAACGCCGAGTGAACTTTTGCAATTAAAAACAGAGAAATTACTAGGAGACGAATGCAAGTTTAACTACATTATTCTAATTATTGTGGACTTTTGAAATTACAATAAATATTTCAATAATATTCCCACACTCGTTTAAGTATTTGAGCACCATCACGGATCTTGTATTTTTCCTTCCGCGAACCTTTCGTTGAAAAGACAATCGATTAAAATCGGGCATATTACTATTTATTTCAGTACACCAACTTTTTCCATGCTATTAATTCTAGTATACGTACAACCTTCTTCTCATTTCACAATCTTCAATCCTCATTTTACCACTCTCCGTTCCCTTTCCAAAGTCACTTATTTCCCTGCGGAAGATCGCTTTCAACCAGCCACACGCCTATCGAATGGCCTTCGCGGTCACATAATAGGTTCAGATTCATTTTAAAGGCAATTCAAAAGTACCTCTAGAAATCAGGGCGTTAAATAACCCAAGTTACGAAGTTCAGACCCAAAATATCGCTTGGCCCAGGCCCATGAAACTGATTTGACCGCATAGCCCACTAGGAGGGGGGATCATCTACCCACTAGCACCGAAACGTGCGGCCCACCTCCGCCAGCAGCCCATCAATGCATTCACACTCCCCGACGCGACCGAGTCTGTGAAAAAGTTTTCAAGATTCCGCTGCATGGGGCGAGGAATTGATAAAATCATTGTCAAGTCATTGTCGCGGATTGAACAGTCGAGTATAATTGGCTTATCAATTCCGTCAAAACACTTCGTTAAAGCTTCTTTGCTGAGGGCACTCTCGGAGACATCCGCACCCCAAGTCCACTCTCCTCTCTCCACCCAGGATTCCACCCCTTCTCTCTCCTTCTCTGCCCCCACGCCCTATCATTCTCCCAGTTTAAACCCTTTCGGAGCAACTTTATGCGCGCGCACACACACACACACACACAACCTCGAACTCCCCTTACAAACCCTGGCCCGTTCTCCACGACCAACTTTAGCGTTTCTTTCCTATTCCGTTCCTACACCTCCCCTCCCTCTCCTTCCTTCCCTCTCACCCCCTCTCCTGCCTCCCACGTCCACCCCGGTCACCCCTAACGCGCCCCACACTGCCTCCATCCCACTTTTCCCTACCACCGAAAAACTCCTCTCCCATCCTCCCAGTGTATATAAAATAAGTCCCATGCACCCTTCCACCCTGCGACCCAAAACTACCTCCGACTTCCCTCCGCCCTCTCTCCTCCACTAGAGCGGCGTCGGAGTGGACTTAATGCCTCTCCTCTCTTCCTCCAGCGGAGAGAGAGATACGCTGGGGGTTGAAATAAATGCAAGGTAAACCAAGCCTTGGTGTACAAGAAGTATGATGGAGAGGGAGAGAGGAGAGGAAAGGAAATATAGAGAGGATGGAGGAGAAAGGGACGGACGCGAGAGATAAAGGGTGCGGGAGAAGGAGCGTCGGTGAGGAGTGGGAATGTAGTGGTTGGGCGGAGAGAGAGGGAGAGATGTGAGTGGGAACGGGAATCCACGTGTTTTGAGCCCTTATGTGGAAGTGAAAGGGTGAGGTAGGGGAAGCGAGGGTGGTATGACGGTGAGATGCCCCTTCAAAACTCGAGAGTCACGAGTGGTATATTGCCCATACAGTGACCGGAAATCAATTGACCCAACGGAGATTTAAAAAGAAACCCCTCGCATGGCGATCAAATAGAACAACAGATGGTTCCTTATAAAGCTTCATCAAGAATAAAATATCATTTCCATTGGTATCGTACCGCCGTATCTCTGCCAATTAAAAATTTTAGGGAAGCAAAGAGTATTCAATAAAAAAATTTCGCGATTGCAGCTATGGGCTTTCCAAAAGCAAAAGCTTAAGTTTCAATTTGGTAATGGTTTATCAAGTCATTAGATTACCTTTGATTAATTTTAGTCTCAATATCATATTAATTCAAAATTTATTTTAATTTCCAACTGGTCAGGCGATCACGAACGTAATTTAATGTAAAATGTCACTTTTTTTAATGGTGCAGCAAAAGCGATCGTAAAAAATAAAACTACGATGTGCGTTCATATTATTTATATATTTATTATATATATAAACGCACATACATATATATATATAATACATAAATACATCGTCATCATTGGTCGTTCAATCCTAAGATTGGTTGACTGCAGCCCTTCATCCTACCCAATCTGATACTAATCGGCTTACTTCCCGGTATTTTTATGCAATGTACTTTCTTCTTTATTTTTCCCATGCATTTATCTCTTGGCCTTCCTCTTGGAACTTTTCCCTCTATTTTTCCTTCTATATTCTTCACGAATCCATTGTGCCTTCGGGTGTGGCCAATCCATCAGGTTCTTCTTTTCTCTATGTTGTCCCATAATGCCCGACCCTCGTCTTTTCTTCTGTATACTTCTTCATTTCTTATTTTATTCATCCATTTAATGTTAAGCATCCTCCTACAGCACTAGGTTTGAAGGCTTCTAGTCTTTCCTGGTCTACTTTTCCGATGGTCCGTGCTCCTGATGCATAGACTAACACGCTCCACACGAATGTTTTCACGTATTGTTTCCTCGTCTGTAGTTCTATCTTCTTTGAAAACAGCAGTTGTTTCTTCACTTTGAATGCTCTCATAGCTTGAGCTCTTTTTCGCTTGATGTCTGCAATACTTCTTTCGTCCCATGTGATGGTACTTTCGAGATAGGTGAAGGAATCCACTTGCTCTAATTTTCGTCCTTTCAGTGTGACTACTATATTCCGCTTCTTTCTTACACATACTAGGATTTTTTTCTTCATCTTGTTACTATTCATGTTGTATTTTTGTAGAACTTAATCCAATACGATTTACGACAGGACCTTTGAAGATCCTCCTCGTTTTCTGCTATCATTGCTCTTATCTCTTCTCCATTGATCCTAATTCCGTTTAATCCGATGCCTTATGCTTCTTTATTGCTTCCTCCAGATACATACTGAACAATGCAGGTGAGAGCTTGCATCCTTGTCTAACTCTTTTGTTAATTTTAGCCTCCATATAGCTTCCATCTCACATTCGCACTGTGGCTACTTCCTTCTAGTATAGATAGCTGATAGAATGTTCTTCTGTCGTTGTAATCTATTCCGAGTTTTTCCAGCAGTCCAAATATCTTGTTTCGTTCCACTTTGTCGAAGGCTTTCTCCAAGTCCATGAATGCCACATACAGTTGCTTTTTGGCATGTATTGTTTTCACTAGCATGATTCTAAGACAGATTGTGGCTTCCCTGGTTCCTCTGTTCTTCCAAAAGTTAAATTGATTTTCCAATTGGTGATCTTCAATTTCCCTTTCCATCCTTCGAATTGTTATTCTCGTAAGTACTTTTGATGCATGCGACAAAAGGCTTATGATTCGGTGTTCCTCACATTTTTCATTCGTCAACTTCTCTTGTACCGCGATCATCACATTCCTTTGAAAGTCTTCCGTACTTGTACCTATCTTTGATTATTCTGTATAGATTTTCCTTTGTTACCGAGTGCCTTGATCCTCCGTCGAGCTTGTATTCTCCAGGAGCTTTGTTTTCTTAAGGTCTCTTACTGTTCTATCGAATTCGCTCCTCAGTATGTATGGGCCCTGGTTTTCGTCATCCGTTTAACCCTCGTCCTTCATCAGCTTTTCTTCCAGCGGCCTCGGATCTTGGTAGAGTTCTTCGATGCATTGCTTCCATCTATTGCCAATATCTTCACCTCCTATCGGTATATCCCTGTTTACATCCCTGATGTTGTTGCTTATCATTTTCCGTTCTACGAAATTTTTCTTCGCCAGTTCTTATGCTGTGTCGGTATTCCCCTTCTTCATATTTTCGTTGATTACCTCGCAGAAGCCTTATATCCAATTCTCCTTACCCTTTTTGCATTTTCGGTTGACTTAGTTCTTGGTACACACACACATACGAGTGTGTTTGTGTACCAAGATGTGTGTATGCATATACCGGTATATATATACTTTCACTACATTCACATGGAAATATACAGGTATATACAGGTATATATACAGGTATATATATATACTTTCACTACATTCACATGGAAATAGATATAAGGAAAAGGGATAGGAACACATATGAAGGACGAACACAGTAGAGATGGGGAAGGTGCCATACTTTGAAAAACTCTCCTAAAATTTACTATAATTTTGTGAAATTATGAAAAACAACAATGTGACGTAAAGCTAAGATTCAATTTTCATTGATTTTTATCGCTACTTTTATCCTAGAACCCTTTTTTTAGGCTGAAAACTGAATTTTACGTCTCCAAGATATTTTCATATTATATTGTGTATAAAGGAAGCTATTATTTATTAATGGAATCCTTACTTTAGAAGCCAATGATCATCGTTTGGTTCATATAACTTTTGCTTTCAAGCACATTAATATCTATGAATAATTTATAGTGTAAAAGTATTCTTTATGAAGCATTCACACCTACACTTTATTCATTGACACAAGGAATGATTTTCTTTAAATGCAACGGGAAATGAGTTGTCCGACTACTTCAACATACTTTTTTATTTTCACCAATAATTAATGTGAATGAGTTTTATGTACTGAATTCAAGTATTTACAAAAATAGTTCAAATTATGGGAGGTTAGTACATGTGCATAATTCCAGTAAAATGGGCTCTCTAGGAGTCCTTTATCCTGTTTTCTCACACGAAGGGCGTTAATTCGATTGTGAAAATGTGTTAGAATAAATGCGACTCCAACTAGGATGTCTGTCCTTTTCTGTGAGCTCTTAGCGAACAGACTGATGAGGCGTTGCGTCCGAATCTTAGGAAAGTTAAATTTGATCAGTACTGACGCCGATTTCCTTCCACTCTTCCGACCTAACCCTAATTACCCATCTCTTTATTTTCGAAGGTAGGAATGATACCAGTAGTTTCTCCATGATGCTGCTTTTATGAGATTATCATAGCAGCGAAAATGTGCGATAAAATCCATCCAAATTCGCCATCAGCGTTCGGCTGGTTTTAAGACCGGTATAATATTTTACTTATTGAACGAACAAATTCTAAGTTATTAGCGGCAAACACTTCAATGGATAACTGTAAAATAGTATGTGCAGAACACGATTCTTAGTCTTGTTACTAACCTGATGGGTATAGTATTTTAAGGGAGAGCTGTGCAGAATAAATACTTATGCAGCATTCTAAAAGAAATATCGTTCTGTGTAATCACCAGGTGCTGATTTATAGAACATGAACATACTTGAATGCAATGATTTCAGGCTCTACTTTGTGAAAATTTATCATCACTAAATGAGTAAACTTTGTATTTTTTCACACTAAAATTTATTACACTACCACTGGTTTCGACGCAAAGGCTACATAATCAGGTATAATGGCAAATCTAATGATGCGTCAAAAATGGTAGAAGTGTATTAAATTTGAGTTGGAAATAATACAAAGTTTACTTATTCAGTGGATAACATAACAGTGGATACTCGTTATAATTTAGATTTTGATTAAGTGGATTGCTCTGTAATCCATGATTCTTATTTGCCATCTGGTTGTAAAAACTGAACGTGATACTCCTGCGCTTAATTTTGCCTTATTTTTCAATTCTCCAGCACATAATTGCTAGGAATTCAAACTGATATAAAATCCTGTTGCTGTTCAACGAGGTGAATATTCTGTTTCGTAATTCATCATCATATCGCACGGGATTCCATTTTTCTCTGTATTTGTGGGCTTAATTTAAGCGAACGAGTGATGATCATGAACTCTCCCTTGCTTCGTGGAGTTGGGAAAGGGAGCGAGCGCGCTACCCACAGGTTATAACCCTGTTGGCTTAAGAGTTATCATTTCATAAAAAGTATCACTCAGATTTGCTTTAATTTTTTCGCCACGAGATAGGAAAATTTTCGTTCGCATAGGGCATTATTCTCCTTTCCCATAAGCCCACTGTTGTTCACAAGCTAGTAGATAATTTAATCTGAACAGCGATTTCTTTAACAACGAGGGTTTTTATTTTTTCGGATAATTTCGCCGTTGGGTTTAGCGTACCGTGAACGAAAGTTGTGTGGATTATTCCCGTTTTCTGTTGAGGGGTTCGGCGGGCATGTTTCCTTTCTGCTCTGCTCGGATTCCACCGCCGCTTTACGTAACTTTTCTCGTTCCTCTCCTTCACGCCTTCTCTTCACTCCGCCGTCTCCTAGCGACGCCTCCCATCCCCTTTCTCTTCCACTATTTTCACTCTTAACACTTTCAGTGGTGCCTCCGACCCATTCAACCTTCGACACCTCCCATCTTTGAAGCCCACTCCCTGCTCTCCTTCAAGTTAATAAGCCTCTCTACTTTACGCGCAGCCCAGCCTTTCATCTTCTTCCTTGCTGATAACTTCTAAATCACTTACACGTCATTCGCTCTCACGCTCTATATTTAGGATTCGATTAATCGATCGATTAATTAAAGCAGATTAATGTGGTCGCAAAAACCTTGGCTGCTATCGCATAACTGCTCTTGAGCAACATCTATTTGTTATTTCGTTAAGAATATTGGTTTTGCGAAAATTCCTTTGGAGCATTTTGCTTCCTTATGTTTTCTACTGATTTTCAAAAGACAGCAAATGAGATGAAATTCAGTAATGACTGACTTCTTAAGAGCGTTGAGATACAGAAAAAAATATACATATATCTTCTCTTCATTCACATAGAAATAGATATAAGGAAAATGGATAGGATCATATGCTCGTATAAAGGACGAACAGAGGAGAGGTGAGGAAGGCGGAATCAAGCAGATCACAAGCGCAAAGATATTTCCTTGACCGGGACTTGAACACCGGATCTTTTTACTGGTCGGGCCGATGCTCTGACCACTCAAGCTTTAGAGGAAACGTAATTTACACTGAAACCTATATCTAACTAATATGTTTAAATATATGTATATATATACTCGTGTGTGAATATATATAAAGTCCCAGTACTAAGCCCGACGGCGTGTGAAATTCACACATCAGGGTAAGGGGGCTAGTTCCTTTCTCTGTACCGGTTATGGTTTTCCAGGAAGATCTGGTACCCGAAAAATTACATAGCTTGGGTGGATCTGCAGGTGCTTTCCCGGGAATCGGACCCGGGCCCTCCGGTCAGTGGTTTAACGCTCTACCCCGGGACTACCACGACCCATGTTAATTATATATATATATATATATATATATATATATATATATATATATATATATATATATATATATATATATATAGCGCTAAAAGAAATGCAATGATTATACAAAATAAAAAAGCTTCAATTTTCAATAATCTGGAGAAGTTTAGAAAACCATTATGTTTTAGCAAAATAAGAATACGTATACACATTCTGGGAACTTCAAATATGAAACTCAGCTTCAACCTATGAAGAGTCAACAATTATATTTGCTATTGCGGAAGTAATATATTTAAAAAACGTAGATACGGGTATTTTTAATTGGTATGAGAATGTAGATAAGAGTTAAAGCTTTAAAAAATGGATATTAATTAACTTATCGAGTAAAACATGGGAAACACGATAAGCAATTAAACTGGCGTCCTTTAATGAAGTAACTCGGAACATCGCTCGCTTTTTTCAGAAAATCATTTTAACCTACAACCTTCCAAATTAAATTTGAGCTAGGATAATATTCGGGTATGTTCAGGCTAATGCGGACAATTTCATTAAAGGGACTGAAAGTGACTTCAATAAAAAATGAATTAAGAGTACAGATACCGTTTCATATTAATTACGCCGTTAAACATGATGTGTTCAGGTGTGACTTTGAGGCGCTTCATGTTGCGTGTGAAAGAAACAAACCTCGTAGAGTACACGAAAGTGTTGTCAATTACACCAATTTTTTGTTTCATTAACTATCCAGGCTATATTTAGAGCATACTGCCGGCATTTGTTACCCATTTAATTAAGAAAGTTTCAAATGAGATTCTGTTTATTTGTAAAGAATCTTATAGAGAGAAAAGTATGTGTTATAGGGTTGTAAAAAGGAATGAGAAGGGGGCTCTCCAAGCATAAAGAAAGCAAAGCAGACTTCGGTAAAAGTTCAAACCAATCGAGGTAACATCTGGCACCGACGATATTATTTAGAACCCTCACATTTTAGACCCCCAGAGTACATTATTTAAAAGAACTATGACACTAAATTTAAATGGCCATTTGAAAAATTTTGATTGCAGAAAAAATTAAAAACCATAAAAACATAATATTTCCACCTATATTTCAGAAAACATTTTAAATATTTTCAGTAAATAAACGAAATTCTCTACATTTCACTGTATTTTATGGAGATAATTTTAAGAAAACCTTCCTTCCAATGAAAAAATACAAAGAATGAGATGACGTAGCACTTGTATGTTTATAGTCATATCAAACAAGATCTGTTTTTCCTACAATCAAAGACACCCATGACAGAACGTAAGAGCCGATGCATTAATACTCACAGCATTTAACGTACCCATCAACTCCTAATTCCAACTGTTGAAAAAAACAGAATGAACTAGTAGAAATCATAGCTCGTTGTAATTTTTTTGCAATTACTTATCAACCTTATCAATTTCATCTCTTATAACACGACAGTACAACAATGAGTTACGCAAAGTGTGTGGCAGACATAAACACATTTTAAAAAATCCCAAAATTGGTTTGCCGCACGATAAAGTTAAGAAAAAAAGAGAAAGGCAGTCGAGCGAGCACAGAGTGTGAGAAACAAAGGATTCCAAGCTTCGAGGATTGATACACAAGTCATTGGAAGCTTGTGACGATAAACTTTTAACGTGTAAAGACGCAGAAATGCAGACAGAACACGTGCAGTTGATGGGAGGGGACATGCATAATATAGCTGGGAGGAGAGAAAGAGAGAGAGAATGAGGCGAAGGGAGGCAGAGAAGAGAATAGAAAGATGGAAGTGGGGCCGTTGAAAGGGAAGTGAAAGAGGGGAATGGCGCGGAGAGGAGGTTTTCAAACGGATGAGATGAAAGAAGGGTGAAACTTGTAAAACCAACGCCATGCACTCCTCTCCCGCGATCCCACCACCCTCTATCTTTCCCGCCTCCCACCCACCCCGCAAATCCCCGCCACCCGTCGCACGGTGCACAGGGTGGAGGGAGGGGGGAGAGAGGAACGGGATGCTTCCTCAAAGCCGCCACCTCCAACGCATTCCCCTTCTCCTCCTCCTCCACCCCCCCCCCCGGCCCATCCGCGTCTCTTTACGCCGTTCCCATTCTACAGGGTTAACAACCGCCTGAGTGGACGTGCCCTTGCGGGCGGGGAGGGAAAGGTCGAGGCTCGGAGGGGGAGGCGGTGGCGCTTGGGGAGGGGGTTGGCAGTAGGAGAGGGTGCAAATAAGGGGTGAGAGAGTGAGTACATGTGTGTGTGTATGTGTGTGTGTGGGTGGGTGGGGGTAGGGTGCAGAGAGAGAGGGTGGAAGCGAGCGGCGCAGGCGCCTAGGCGAGGGGAAAGAAGGCATGGGGCCAGGGTCGGGGAAGGGGGGAAGGGGAAGGCGGGGACCGCGAAGGCGTATCGTCAGAAGAACTGGGAAGCACGTCCATTTCGCCTCGCTGGGACGCGCCGGGCGAATGCACCCACCCCACCGCCCCCTCGCCCGCTCCCCCGTCACGCCTCGCCCCAACCCCCATCGACATACTCGAACTCCCACCCCCGATGGCCGGAGCACGGCCACTCTCCCCCCCCCCCTCCCCCGAGAGATGGAGACTACCCCCCAAAACCCCCATTTGCGGGGCGAGGGGGAGGACAAACTGGATGCGGGGACGGAACCGTGCGGGGGATCCCTCTTCAACAAGATGGCCCTTTTTTCTCATCGAAGGAATTAATGAAAGAAGAAATGTCTCGGACCAAGGAATGAACGGGCAGACCGATGGTTCGCTGTCTGGGGCACAGTGAACCGGAGAAGGGTGGTGGGAGCGGGAAAATGGAGAGATGAAAAGAAGACAAAAAAAAGAGATTAGAGGAGATGGGAATAGTTTTGCTTGGGAGGGGGTGGGGGGGGGGGAGACCGGCAAAACGGGCGCCTCTTGTGTTTGCATGTTTAGGCCCGGTCCTACATCTCTCCTCGACCGCACTTGACGCAGCACGAAGCACTCACTCGCTCGACGTTCCTACGCCCGAATCGAGTTAATGTGCCGTCTCGTAACAGCCTGCCTCAACACGGCGCCAAAAATAGCGCGGCTGGGCCCCAGTTCACATCTTCCAATCCCGACCATGTAATGAAATTCAAAACTAATTTGGAAAATAACACGGGAACTACTCGCCTAGGAGGTTAAATATTAAAAGCACGAAACTCTCTTCCCCTCTCTCTATCGCCGTCATGCAACTTGAGCTTTTCCTAACTCATCGCAATCCTTTCCATAGTGGAGAAAACTTACACGCACGGAACATGTTTCCACAGGATCTCGATCCACACTAGTGACCTTCAAGTCGGGCGGGAAAGCCCACCGTCGGGCAGATTAGGGCGTTCCGTCGGCGTTACTAAATGCCACTCCGATGCCGAACATGGAAGGCGGACGTTGACCTTATTTAAATTTGAGAAGAATCATCTTTAAACACTCTTTATACATTGCAGGAATATAATTTCACAATCCACTGTTAAGTTTTCTAATATTGTACCAAAGCAATTTTCAATTGCAACCGTTATAGGCAAATGGATTCGTGAAATTGCAAGCTAACCAAAAGTATAGTAAACTGATGTTTCATAGCAACGGTCATATGTCTCTACAGCTATCTGCAAATTAATGTCCAAAAACATTGCAGTGTTGATCAAAAGCAACACATTAAGGGACTGGTCACGGTTGCATAACCGTGTACTTTTGAGTGAATGAAAACCGAGAATGAAGTAGAAAGGTTCTCAAGAGATGGTCGTAATAAAAGCTTTGTGCCTCCAAAAAGCATAGTCGGCATTGAAAATGCACCAAAAATATTGGAAGAAAATGAAAAATGCAACTGACAAACAAATAATCCTCTCTATATATCTTTTTGTAAAATTTACAATTTTTAAATAAAATTTATTTTTTGGTGACTAGATATTTTTCCCATTAAAAAATAATTCAATAAAAACTGAAATTCGGTATTTTATGATATTATGATCATTAAATAGATCATAAATATCTCTCCTGACCACCATATTTAAAACGGAGATCCGTTAAATATTTTGTCAATGAATTCCATTGCTTCATATTTTCCTCAGACATTGCTTCTTCAGTTTTCTCAGCAAACTATATCCTTGGCCAACGGAGAAACAATACAAGAATGTGCAGGAAAGTGTTAGATAATCGTTTCATCGGAAATTTATCTTTAAAATTCTCCATTATATTTTTTTTTAAGTTTCTGGAAGCATGGGATCCTGACGTAAATTTGGCTTATCGTGAATACTATATAGTTGAAGTCAAACTATACCAGGAAGGTGGATGCCTATACCTCAATGGTATTCTGTGCTACAATAATAGCGTTAAGAAGATTCAAAGGTTGGAATTAACTGGTTCAGTAAAAATACTCATAAAAGCTCATCAATGTTTGTCGTTCTATCAGTTCCAGCTCGTCCTCGTTCCATTTTGATCCCCGGGACCGTTGAGCTTAAATCAGAAAAATACGAGAATATACTATAAAATATTTCACGAATCCTATCTTTAATAAAAAATCAACCATAGCTTATATTTTCTGTAGTTTACTCTCCCATCCTACGCTTGTCTAATAGCCGACTCTGCATAATTAATACGATTTCTGTACAGAAGATGTAATATTTTGAGAAAAATAGTCTGCCTAGAACAATAAGGCCTTAGACCCCTTGGAAGTACTCCCCTTAGGACCTCACACACTTATCCCAGCGTCTCTAGTACTTTTTAAAACAATCGGAAAAATCATTTTTCGGTCAAATGGCCATCGGCTGCCTCGTCGCATTCTCTTTTACCCCGTCAAAGTCATGAATGTCGTGCTCCTGCTTTGGAGGACTTGCTCCTAGACACAAACAACGGCCAAGGTTTTCTAAAAAATAAATAGAGATGAGTCATGGGTCAACAGATATGACCTTGAAACAAAAGCTCAGTCTTCCCAGAACATTTTGAAAAAGGACTTCTCCGATTGTTTTGAAAAGTAAAAGAGACGCTAAGATAAGTGTGTGATGTCTCAAGGGGAGCACTTCGACTAAGGTCGGAAAGACCTAGTTTGTTTGTGTGTACGCATGTTTGTCTCATGGATGTGAATAATAATTTAAACGAAAGAGCGAGAGGGGTAGCCAACAAAAACACAGAGATACACCTACAAAAGAACACTCACACGTATTCCAAATTTTCGGTGGCCAAACCACCTTCTTCCGGGCAAAGAAGGTTTTCTTCTTGTGTCGACAGGATATACAATCAATCAGAAGTAATAATTGTGGTTATTCCTGGAAGGAAGAATTTATAGTGATGGGGGATGGGAACGCGACGGCTTACGGAAGGATAGATGATAGTAAGGTTCGGGACTATGGTTTAGCAAGAAGGAATGGCTGTGGAGAGAAACTATAAGTCTCTGTAAAAGACAGGGCTTAAACATAACGAACTAGCAAAATATATGAACAGCAATATAGGTGTAGGCAGATTTGGGAAAAACCTGGAGATTCAAAGAATTATCACTTTGACTGTACTTGTGTCATGGGAAGTTCTTATACCACACATTCCCTCGAGAGTGGATATGGATTCGGAAAATCATTTCGTGATAATAAGTTTTAACTTGAGATTCAATAGGACAAAACATGAAGGAGTTAATGGAATCTAGATTATTTGATCGCAACGAAACGAAAGAAGCTATTGAAGGTTTTAAAAAACAATGAGTGAGGACAAAGAGACAGGCACGAGAGAATAAATATGGTAATATAGCAAAAAAAGACAACGACAGCTGCAAGTGCAATTATAGGAATACTAAACAAAAAAAGGACATTAAACTATGGATCAAAGACGAGGTGATCAGAAAGATTGACGAGAGAAGGAAATTAAAGATTGTAAAACCAGATTCAGGTATTGAAAATTTCCAAGAATTGAATAATAAACAGAGATTAATCGGGCGAAAGAAGCGTGTTGGAAGACGTAGCGCAAGGATATGGAAAGTTTGCAGAGTAGCAGTAAAATTGGTGCACTGTGGAGGAAGATGGAAGCACTGGTAAGAAGTAATAACAGAAATTCCGAGCAAAAAATCAAATATCAATCAGGGGTATTATTAAGTAAACTAGATTCGAGAGATTTGGAAAGAATATATAAGGGAACAATATGGTAAAGACATAAGACATCAAAGCCAGCAAGTGATGATGTAGAAAGAGGAAATTACGTCACCGTAAATAGCTAGGGTCCAATTGTACATGATTGCGTGATGGAAAGTGCACTAAGCGAATTAAATGAAATAAGACCACGAGGGTAGATAATATTCCCTCGAAACTAAATCAGGAAAACGTGGAAGGAAGAGCTTTTATGGACTAAGTCTTAAGTATTTATGAGGGAGAAACATGACCGGAAGATTTCGTTGGATCAGTTTTAGTCCCTGTCCCTAAAAAGCGAAAGGCAGCTATAGTATGCGAGGAATACAGAAGAATAAATTTGATTTCGCACGGAGGTAAGTGGTTCTCAGGATCATTATCAAGTGGGCGGAGAGAAGGGTAAACGATGACTTAGGGGATAATCAGTTTGGGTACAGGAAAAGGAGAGGCATGCGTGACGCCATAGCTGTTACTATTTATCAAGTACTTTACGGGCAAAGGTATGTCTTGGTAGGGCACAGACTATACAATGATAGTAACGATACATTTACTTGCCTCTCCTACTTTCTTTCATTGCGTCCAATTTTCGGATCCAATTCCAACCCTTTCCTCTCCTGTTGAACGTTCTTCGCCTTATCATAGCCTTTAAAATCCCATTGCCAATCAAAATACTCTGCATCCATCTTTCCTGCCTCCTTTAGATTTCCTCCAACATTACCATCTCCTCCGCCACCATTTCCTCGTTTGTTTACTTTTCTGTTCTCCTAACCCCTTTTCTCCACACCAAGATTTCTTAAGCTTCCAATCTAAGCTTATCATCGTGCTTCAATAACCATGCTTCTGCGCCGTACAATACCACGATCTAGGTCTAAGTTTTAATGAAGCTTTTCATTACATCCTTTTTGAGCGTTCCACTCATCAATTTTCTCCTCCTGAGGAAAGTTAACCTGTCCAATGTAATAATTCTTCTCCAAAACACTTCGGAAATAGATAAATTGTTCCACCTGCTATAGTTTATTCCCTCATCTATCTTCCATCAAAAAAAAGGAAAATGCATTTCTATGTGGTGACTATAGAAAAGTAATTTTGACTTTAAACGCAGCTAAAGTGGTAGTCAAAATCATCAGAGGATGGAGAGGAAGGCAATTGATTACTTGGGGGGATGACAATCAGTTGGTTTGGGTTCAGAAAGGGGAGAGGTACGCGAGACACCGTATCAGTACTGAGGTCACTCAACGAGACGAAAAGAATCAAAATGTATCCATGTGTTCCGTAGATTAAGAGAAGGTATTCGAAAGGCTGAATTTGGTAGACTTAATGAACGCATTGCAGGAAATAGGAGTGGATTGAAGGGATAGGGGACCTTCCCGCAAATTGTACATACATATCTCAGACTACCTAGTCCGAGGGGAGGTTGACGAGTCGGGATGGTCAGCGTTAGGAAGAGGGATTTGATAGGTACGTCCATTGTCACCTGTACTTCTCAACATACATGCAAAGGGGTTGGGTTTCAATATACATGCAAAAGGTTGACGAAGCATAGAAAGAACAGGAGATAGGAATGAAAATCGGTGGATAATTCATAAAATCAGTTAGGTTTGCGATCAGGTTTTAGCTTGCCAGTCCGACAAGGTGTTACAACCATTTCTGAGGGTATTGAAAGTCAGTTCTAGAGATATAAATTGAGAATTAATGTAAACAAGCCAAATGCTAAGCAGTTTTAGAGGAATATTAATATTATATATTAAAATAAGGGTCCAAAAACTTGAGCAGGTAATAATTTATTTATAGTTTAGTCATAAATAGTTTAACCCTAATTTACTATCTCAGAAGTGTTTTGGGTCACAATCGTCAAATTAATAAGGGCATAAGAAGAAGCTTTTACCAGGAGTGCCTTTATGGCAGGGACTTTTAGTAAGAATATCAAGAAAAGGCTCGTTACAACTCATATGGAGCGTGGTTTTTTTAGGGCTCGGAAACGTGAGCGTTAAAGCAAGACGATAGGCGTAGATTGTAAGCTTTGAGCGTGTGGGTGTGGAGAAGGATGGGAAAGGTCAAATGATTACAAAAGAAACCAAAAGAGGGAATAAGGGTATATTTTCATATGTAGTCCTGCGGAAACGTTATCTACCTCAATGGCTTTATTTAATTTAAATTTCCTCAATGCCCTTTCTATCTTGTTTTGATGTATGCTTGGACCTAAGCTATCTAAAATTGCATGTATCCTCCTATCCATGTCCATTCTTACTGACCTTATGTTATCACAATATTGTTCCCTATACATTCTTTCCAAATCTCTCGAAACTGGTTCACTTAATAATACTCTTGATTTATCTTTGACTGTTTGCACGGAATTTCTATTATTGCCTCTTGCTAGCGCTTCCACATTTCTCCACAGTGCACTAATTTTACTGTTCCTCTGTGAACTTTCCCTATCCTTGCGCAGCATCTTCAAACACGCTTCATTTGCCCCTATTATCTCCCATCTTAGTTAATTATTCAATTCTTGGGAATGTTCTCCACGTGAATCTGTGCTTTCAACCCTCAATTTCCTTCTCTCGTCTATATTTCTAATCATCTCGTCTGTAATCCATGGTTTTGTTGTCCTTTTCCTATTTACTAATCCTACAACTTGGTTTAGAGCTTTCGAAAATTTTTTTGGAATGTTAAAGATAGCCAGTAATTTAAAAGGTTGCAAGCAAACTTTACTGAGCTCATTGGGAAGTCAGTGCGATAGTCATGGGCTGAGAATTGATGTAAGCAAAATAAATGTAAACGTTTCGAGGAGGGAAATTTAAGGGTAAAAATAGAAAAGTAACATAAAGAGCAGGTTGATCAGTTTATGCATATTGTGTCTTGTACCAATATGGTCAATGTAGTATGGAGATTAGAAGTAATACGTTGAACAAAGAAGCTTTCACAACAATGAGAGAATTAATGATAGGGATGTAAAGTAAGGATGTTAAGACAAGACTAGTGAAAGCTTTCGTATGGAGCGCGTGACTTTGTACCACTCGAAAACATGGCCTTTGAAGCAAGTTAATAGATTTAAGATTTAAGGCTATTGAAGCTTGAGTGTGAATAAGGATGAAGAAAGTGAAATGGATAGAAAGGAAAGCAAACTAGGAAGTTTTAGGCATGTTTGTGGAAGAGAGATATTAACCACCAAAGGAGGCAGGAAAGATAGCTGCAGGGTGTTTTGGTTTGTAATGGTATGTTGAAGACTGATGTAGACGGAAGAACGTTAGGTAAACGATATATGGGTTATGTAATGTATTAAAACCTAGTTTAAACGGTATACTACGTGTTTACCTTAAACTACCAAATTATGATTATGTTTATATATACACACGCATATATATATATATATATATATATATATATATACACACACACGCATATATATATATATATACACACGCATATATATATATATATATATATATATATATATATATATATATATATATATATATATACATATATTTATACGTATTATTTTACTCTCCGATGTCAGGTTATGCTTTGTTGGGAGAGGCAAGTAAAAATATCGTTAAACCGTTGCAAAGGATCTTTACATCCAAAACCTACCTTAAACGGTAAAATATCATTATTAATTATATATTTAAAGTATTTATTTTCCGATTTTCTTACCTTCATTTGTTCTCCTTACCATGGTGCTACTATAATGAAAGTGAGTAATATTGTATGTACATTAATATAGGTATTTGGAAATCTACTTATCATTCTTTTCACATTCACTCAATCGACTAAAGTGAATTTTTATATTTACTCTAAATTTTCTCATACCCCAATACTCTAATTCACTTTCTGAGGTACTAGGGATTTCAGTACCTTTACTTTATTATTAATTATCTACTTTCAAAAATAAACTTCTTAGAATACATACCTAAAAAATCTATAGACCAACCAGCTCAACCTCTATTGAAATTATTACACTTCCGAAAAGCCTTCTATTTAAGAATTTCCTTACTTTATCCAATAAAAAAATTGTACATTTGAGGTGACAGGGGTTCATATCAAAACAACAGCTCACCTGACCTTCAGAGAATTAAATTGTGGCATACGAGGTCTGTTCAAAAAGTATCGCGACTCCTGTGATTTTCAAAAATTATTTATTTATTCATGAATATCTATTTTCCCCCTTCAAAGTAATCCCCATTAGATATACTTGTGCCAACATTGTTTCCAATCCTCGAAGCACTTCAAAAATCTTTTTTTGTGATCTTGGTCAACTTCGATGCAGTCTTTATCTCGCCAATCGTAGGGTAGTATCGTCCTTTCATAGGCCTCTGCAGTTTCGGGAAAAAGAAAAAGTCACTGGGGGCCGGATCTGGGGAATACGGTGGGTGCGGCATCATCAATTTGTTGTTTTTGGGCAAAACTTCGCGCAAAAGTAGCGATCTGTGAGCAGGGGTGTTGTCATGGTGCAAAAGCCAATTTTTGTTCTTCCACAAATCCGGGCGTTTGTGGTGGGTTGCTTCGCGCAAATTGTGCATAATTTGCAGGTAATATTCCTTATTTACCATTCAACCCTGTGGCAAGAACCCATGATACACCAAGCCCCGAGCCCACGAGCCAATCGATATGTTTATGCCCTCAGTAACTTCTCTAACAGTGATTCATCGATTGGCCAATACTATTTTCTTCACTTCATCAATGTTTTCGTCTGTTGTTGACGCGCTCGTGCGTCCGGCACACTCTTCGTCGTTCACATCTTCTCGGCCCTCTGAGAATATTTTGTGCCACCGATAAACGTTGCTTCAGTCCCAGATAGCTTCTCCATTTGTCACTGTCAACATTCGGGATGCATCCGCGCACCTAATTTCGTTTTTCATACAAAAATTGATACAGATTTTTTAATCCATTTTTTGGAACAGGCAAAAATCGAAGAAAAGCCAAAACACGTCTCAGCAAAATAGCTGCCAACAAGTAACTGAACATTGAAAATGGCCGAACTTTTTGGCATAAGTGAAAGACATAAGTACCAACACAGTGTCACAAAAAAATTGAAAATCAAACAAATGTAACCCACGACAGTTGAAAATATGTGATACGTTTTGAACAGACCTCGTATTTCCTCTGTGCGAACGGAACGTTAATCAGAAACTCACCATCCGGAATAAGGCGTCGTTCTTACTTATAGATGAAATATTTTTAACACAATAAAACATGGATAATCAATTAAATCGCAGTTAGTTCTGACCCAAAAAGAACGGTTTTCGATTCGATAGTTGGTATAATAGATAGAGCCCACCTCGTACTAAGTAAGCCCAATACCCCGAGTAAAAGTCACGTATCAGAGTAAGGGAGCCAATTACACTGTTCCGCCTGAGTTTTCCCTGGAAGTTCTTATGCCCCAAAAATTCACTCAGCTTGGCTCAAGCTGAGGTTATCCCAAGATGTACTGTTTAGGACTGTTTATTTGGGTTGCTATTAGATACTAGTATTAAGAAAACCCCGTCAAATTAAAAATAAGTTGCACGGACTCTAAAACAAATGATTCAAAAAGCGTAAAAACATATTTCCGTAGAATGGTTATGATTTTTCTGTTACCTAATTTGTGAGCGATATACTGAATTTGTTTAAGAAGCGGTCTTATCACATACAATCAAAAAACAATAAACATAACATTGTAAAGTCTTAACATGGATATGTCATACAACATTTCCATACACTTAATAGCTAGTTTTACAATGCCATAGACAAAATAGTTTCACAATAACCCAAGTAATTTTCTTCTTTAAATAGTAAAGTTTTTCTTAGGCATAACATAACTTACAAAATTCAAGCTTGTAAAACCTAGTTCACTTCTATTTGACCTGTTTTGTATTTATTGCTATACACTTTTATGACTTGATAATAAAATGAAAAATCCTACGTAGAGAGATATAGTTTGATGATGAGTCGTTAGTAATTTTTCTTTAATTCTTATTTGACATAATATAACACGTAAAATTTCTCATAAGTGGAAAATTAATAACAATTTTATTTAATAGCTTAAAAAATTAAATTATGTTTTCACCCAAACGTAATGTTGAATTTACTCCTGCATGTGGTATTTGGAAATTGCAGCTAATAGAAAAACTAATATGCCAGCAAAAGTGGTTTCATCCTTATTTTCCTCACAAGCTAACTAAAATCTGTAGCAAGAATGGTATGGGCAGAATTATAAAAATTCGACCGAGTCCAGTAAAAACAAGAAGAAAAATGGGGGAAATCTCCATAAGAAATATATTTGAGAGTGTGCTCCGTGGGCTTGGCGCTCGGAGAACTCACCACTTTTACTACTCATAGCTGGGATGACAGGTCAAAGAAAATGACCCTTCGGCATGCTATAGAAAACATTTTTCCCGCCCGTAGTTTAACGACTAGACCTTTCCTAACAACTGTAAATCGTTCCACTCCAATTCCTTAGTTTCCAGGGCTTCATTTTAGGACCCATTTTCTGCCACCAATCTCCTCCACGAGAAGTACGCAAAGCGACCCCGAGTCAATTACGGAAATAGATGTTATTCATGGCATTGCACCGCTCCTCTCCGCTGCAAGTCAGAAATGTCTCGACTGGGATTTGCTGGGCATTACGACGTGACTACCGGAATAGCGAAATCACCCTAGAAGCATTTTACTCTGTAAAGGAAGGAATTCTCATGATCGAAAATGCCATCAAGTAGTTCATTTCAGCATTTAGGGCAAAGGGTGCACATTTTTAATATCTTAGATGGAATAAGTGGAGTACTTATGAAAAAATAAAAAAATAATGGTAAACCTTCTCTGAACAGAAACTCCATCTCTGCAAATTACAATAATAAGGAAAAATATTGAGACGTTATCACTCGATATGGCGATAACCTTTTTATTTAGTCATATCGCTTCAATTTAGAGAGCCAAAAACGGCAAAAACATCATCGCATGGTCGCCATAAAATTGAAGATAAACTTATCCAAACAAATGGTAAAAATTTCTAAAATAATTTTTACCAATTTTAATCTTTATCATTTTAATCCTAGCAATTGATTCAAATTGATACACTTCCCATCTAAGCAATCGATCACCGCGATAAATCATTATGACATTTTTGGTGCTTTATAAATATATCATATAGAAAAACAAATTGAATGACATTCGCCTAAAATTACGAGATGATTATAAATATTCATCCCGAAAAAAAAATCTATTATATATCTGAACAAAATGAGTCAAGCGAAGATACAATCGAGAATTTCAACAGGTTTTAATGGTAATATTCACCTCCATTTTGATAATTCTGGACAAAGATGGTCAATTCTAATTAATAAATAGAACCAAAATCCCAATGGCGCGGTACGTATTTAAATTACAAAATCGGTATTAAATTCCTAAAGAGCATTTCTAATGCTACAACATATGGTGATCTCTATCACTTATGTTGGTTTCGTTGAGTTGGGCTTCGCCTCCACTATGCTTCTCATCGCGCACAACTAATGTACGCACTAACGCCATAGTATAAACACATAAATAAATGTCACAAGGCACGTATGAGTAAATGAGTCTCAAATAATTATTCCTGCTCGTATGCCTCAGTATTGTCATTGATTCAATCACACAATATAAATCAAAGTTATGAGAAACAAATTAGCACATTTCCACAGATTTATTGTAACGTACAACGCGTTTCAGTTCATCCAACCATCTTTAGGTACAAGGTCTTGTGCCTGAAGATAGTTCGATGAACTGAAACGCATTGTACGTCACAAATAAATCTGTGGAAAAGTGAACATTTTCTTCTCATAATGACAAACTTCCAATACATCTCGCCTGAATCTGTTGAATAAATTAGATCAAAATATTTCAAATTAATATTTTAGCAAACAATTGCTAACTATTTCTACAGAAATCAATCATTTTTATTTTATTTGATATTATATTACATTAGATAGCTTTGAAGATTTTTTGCTTCCATGCTCATAAAATATATTTTGTACGCTCTTCGACTAAATTGCCCATTTCTTCAGCATAAAACTTTACAGACATTTACATCGCATATTTTCGTACACATCGCACGCTTCAATTTGTCGGTTATTTAGTCCACAAAAAGAGAGTAGTTAAATCTATACATAAATAAACAAATAACCCCCAGCTTTTTATTTTAAATAGGTATTGGCATCAGAATAATCCTAATATTCGTCAGTAATCTTCAATGCTCTTTATTCCTTCGATTTCTTTCCTCCCAAGTTCTATTAACCTCTAATATACATTAATCTGTGTGGCAGATTTAATTTAGGTTGATATCTGCCTTCAATGCCTATTCATGGCACAAAACTCTGGTTCCTGGATCAGAAAAAGCATTTGGTAAATTTACCTCTACAATTTTGATGAATATAATAACATAATTTTGTCTCCATCCTAATAACCCTCAAAAAGTAATTACGGCGGAATGGATTAGACCAGCATGAAAACGGAGAAACTGGACTACAATCTTCAAAATAGATAGTCTACTAATCATTCATTACTGAAAACTAAATTCGCTACAACAATGATCCATAGTTTTAATACTGAATATACAAAAATTAGCCAATGTACTCCAAGTAATAAAATGTTCGTATATTTAGCATTATATTCCAAAGTGCAGGATTACTCTTGAGAACTTAAAGTATGAAACATTTATCATAGTTTTTATTAAGTGAAATGTGTGTTCAAATAATTGATAAGCACAAAAAAGAAAAATTTGGACCAGAAATTATATAGGAAACTTTCGGTCAAGCCGGGATCGGTGGAAGCCAATTTTATGCCCCTCCACCCGCCCTCCGTATGGAGGCTGAGATGAAAGGAAAGAAAGAAGCGCTCCAAGTTGCTCGCAGCATTTATTTTTTCAAAATTCTACATTCACACTCAATTCGATTACTAATCCTTTTCTTCTTCTCCAGAAAAACGCGATGAAACTACGCAGCTCGCAATGAGTTTGCATTAGTCTTCATCACGATTATAACGAGAACTAATCTCATCTATTCAGGTCGATTATTAAAAAATATACTACCTTGATCAAAAAGTTCCCGGAATAACCACCGTGTGGCGCTCCCATCGTTCCGATTTGAGTTCTGTTTTTTTTGTTAAATTGGTACATCTGTTGTTGATATTCCCTTTAAATCTTAGTGTCATAACTTGACATTTGCAAAAGTTACGTAGCCAAGAGTACATCTATCTCTGTGTGTGTTGGCGATTTTTTACAATTGCAGAAATGGATTTAAATTTGCAACAACGAACTTGTATTAAATTTTGCGTAAAAAACGGATTTAGTGGCGCACGGACGTTGGAAATGTTGGAAAAGTGTTTCGGCAACGATTCTCTAAAAAAAACGGTCGTTTACCAGTGGCACGAGCGATTCAGAAGTGGTCGTGAGTCAATCGAAGATGATGAACGCAGTGGCAGACCATCGACATCGAAAGTCGGTGAAAAAATTGATAAAGTAAAAGAAATGTTGGTCAATAACCGCAAATTAACCATCAGAGAAATAGCGGAGGACTTGAACATTGCCTATGGATCCGCCCAAGACATTGTGGTTAATAATTTGGGTTTCCGTCGTGTAGCAGCAAAGTTGGTGCCAAAATACCTCAATTTCATGCAAAAAAGAGACCGTGTTGACGTCGCAAAAGACATGATTTGCGAGGCTGAATCCGATCCCACATTCATCAAAAGGATCATTACTGGAGACGAGACGTGGGTTTATGAGTACGACACGCAATCCAGACATCAGGCAAGTGAATGGCGTTCACCAAATGAGCCGAGACCAAAAAAACCACGTCGTTTTCAGTCAAAAAAGAAGGCAATGCTGACGGTTTTCATGGATTACAACGGTGTAGTGCATCATGAATTTTTGCCAGAAGGCCAGACAGTAAACAAAGAGTATTATTTGGGCGTTATGAGACGTTTGCGTGAAGCAATTCGCCGAAAGAGACCAGAAATATGGGCAGAAAACTCGTGGATTTTGCACCATGATAACGCACCGTCGCACAGTGCTATCATTATTCGTAATTTTTTGACGAAAAATGCAACAAATACCATCCAACAGCCACCGAATTCACCTGATTTGGCTCCCTGTGACTTCTTTCTGTTCAATCGAGTTAAAAAACCATTACGGGGAACGCGTTTTAGCAGCCGAGAGGAAGTAATGGAAAAATCGCAGGAAGCACTGATGGACATACCGAAAACCGACCGTAACTTTTGCAAATGTCAAGTTATGACACTAAGATTTAAAGGGAATATCAACAACAGATGTACCAATTTAACAAAAAAAACAGAACTCAAATCGGAACGATGGGAGCGCCACACGGTGGTTATTCCGGGAACTTTTTGATCAAGGTAGTAATATCAAGACGTCAACACATTAAAGAAAAAATGTGGGCAGAGAATTTAGTTGTAGAAGGTTATAAACTGGATAAGGCACATCGAATGTGAGGAATCGATAGATAAAATTTGAAATGATTATAAAAAGCCGGGAACCGAAATGGAAATGTTGAAGAAGGAAACATGAGAGCTGTAGAGGAAACATTAGAGCATCAAGCACGATTAAAGTTTAAAAGCTTTAAATTACTGGAGAAAAGAGAGAACATTGGCACTGACTTGAGAGAATAACGTACACAGTACAGAGGAATATGAATAAATACATATACATGGTAGTTGGAGTGATGCAAAGTTACGAATGATATCCAGATAGGTAAGAAAGGGAGATACAGAAAGGTGAAAGAATAGTCAGGGAATGAGAATACACAAATTATTCCGACTATAAGATTTAAGACAAAAACTTTATTGATAAGTCATAATAGATTTAAAGAATGTAGAGCAAATGCATTGAGGAAATTTATGGAAAAGACGCAGAGCCGGAACTCGTAGATAAAGGCCAAGAATGCGACGGGGATGAGGATGGCTTGGTTCTAGGAATATAAGATTTTGAGACAGAAAAAGCAATACTGGAAATGGAGAAGAATATAGCACATAGATAGATAATATTCTTTTAGTTACTAAAATATTCGAGAAAAATGTACAGCTAAAACTTCGTTACAATAATGTTAATCGAAGACCATTTGGGTTTGAGAAGAGAAAAGGTAAATGAGATGCACCTGAGATCAAGGAAAATAAATAGAGAGTAATTTGGTAATTAATAAAGCCCTATTTATTTAGGTGGTGGATTATGGAATGTCTTTTGACAAAGTAGATAGAAAAAAGTCAAGAGAACTATTCAAAATATAAGAGCAAACTTTAAAGATGTTTTATCGGAAAGTTTAACACCCATCATGATTTACAAGTTACGATAAGGGATTGTGGAATGAAATCGGAAGAGATAATAATGGGAATGAGGCAGGCTTGTCTGTTATGATAGGGTTGTCATCCGCTATCCTAGCTTATCTATCCTGGAAAAGGTAGGAAGGGTGAGGGAATAGCTGAAAGAGGAAATTAAAGTAGGCGAAGAGCTGATTTAGTCAAAATCGCCAATAATAGAGATATGGTAATACACAAGAGTACAAGACGAAAGCAACAATAAGAATAAGAAAACGTACTAACTATTATAATTATAGAAGACAGTACCATAATAAAGCAAAAATAATGATGACCTCAGTAAGAAGAGTGTCAAAGTGAAACAATCAAAGAGGAGGGCATGGGAATTTAAATATTTTTCTTTCTTTTCGGGCCAAAACAGGCACTGGACTGAGGGTATTCGGAGAAAGATTGCGTTATGCAAAGAGGCACCGAATAAAAAAAGTGAATGAGCGACCAAGATTCTGAATAGTGACGTAAGAAAAGATCAGTCAAGGAATTTAATATGGGGCTCGGAAACTTCTTTCTTAAAGGGAAAATGGACGGCTATACCGGATGCTTATGAATTTAGAATGTAGAGAAGGATATGAGAAAATAAGAAGAAGCGAGGACCAGACAAAAAATTATTAGGAATGTTAGAAAGAGAGAGGAGTTTGTTGAGAAAAATTCTTATTTATGTATACCAAAATAGTACAATTTAAGCGCCCTGCCAGCCTTTTATGAAACAACGAAGACTGCAGAACAACTGGCTCTGTAGTGAGATATTTAAGGCGGAGATAGACAAAAGACATTTTGGCAAGCAAAGTAAGAGGTTGGAAAAGATTAGGAGAAATAATGGGAAGTGGAGCGTATTGGGAACAAAATGAGGAAAAGTTTAAGACGAAAGATGCTCAAGTTTAGCCCTTTGGATGGTAATAAGATTTGTCAGGAGCTGGCAAAAACCTACCTCGCATATTAGGCAGCCTATTAAAGAAAAATGTCAAGACTTTCACAAATAATGGCAGGACTAATATCAGTTTTCAGTAGTAAACTCAAATATCACTCACCCATGTTGCTATAACAAATATGTTTGATGTTTTCACTTTCACTTTATACTTTTTTATTAGTAAAATTATAAGATAAATACACAAATTACTAACCTATTACAATGAGTTATTTTCATCAAAAGTGTTGAAAATTTTACCAATGCGTTTGCAATAAAATATTTTATTTTTTCACAAAATGTGTTCGTTTTTAGTAATATATTCTAAAACTGCAGTAATCAACCCGAAGGCTGGTTTGATTTTCGTGGGAGGAGCTCACCAAGTACTAGGTCCAACGGAATGTAAAATCCACACATCAATGAAGTGGAGGCAGTGATTGTGCCGCCTATGGTTTCCCGGGAATATCTGGAACCCAAAAAATCACCCAATCTGGGTGAAGCTGAGGGTGCTCAGAGGCGTTCCGGGTAATTTAACTCGTGTCCTCCAGTCAGTAGTCCAACCCTCTACCCACTGGACCACCACATCTCCCAGTTATATAATAAATACTGTAAATATTATTAAAGCGTGATTTCCGGTTTTATACTTCCGTTTACGAATATTTCCTTTCATTATTCTTGCACAATGTGATTCACTGTCCACTCTGCTGTAAAGGAAATTTAAATTTATTCGGCAATTTTCATTTTTTATCCTAATTTTAGCTAAGAAGAAAAAATATGTCTTCGTATTAATTTTAACTGTTGAAATAATGCTAAAACGTATAATTTATTGTGTACACATCTTAGAAATTAATTTGCCTTACAAGTACCCCATTCCAAACGAAAATGAATGATTAAATTGCGATAAAACGGTTCGGTGTAAGTTTATACCACAAGACTTAGCCGAATTTGATTGGAAGCGTTGTTTATGTGACTCCAAGGCTAAATATTAGACATATAATGAGAATAAAAGTCCAAGGTTGTTGATGTGGGAATAGGATAGAGCAAGAATAGAGAGAAAGAACAACACAAATGATAGATCAATCAGTGAAATGAAGAAGTATTTGGAAGAAATAAATGTATAAAAATTGTATTTTAGAGATAGGCAGACGTAGAATAATTTAAGTGGCAAGAAATAATGCTGTTTTGAGTGTAGAGTATGAGGAAGTGCTTTTTAAGTCTACTTCCCGTGGACTAATACAGCACTTCTCAGCTATAGTTTCTTGTGTAATAGTTTCCAGAAACTGTCCAAAATCTTCATTAATTCGATTATACTTAATCACAATAATAATTCAATTTCACCATTATTAACATTTTTACCTTGAAAGCTGTGCCCTGTCAAAATACAGTTAACCTTCGAACATAAACATCATCAGCTGAATGTAAGGATGACCTATCCCTAAGCCAAAATTCATTCCTGAAACGCAAAAACTTCGGAAAACAGGAGAGAAGAATTGAATACAATAATTTTACAGTTCATTAAGTTAGTAGCACAAAAAATATTAAATATACAGTCCACGTTAAGTATACACATACAAAATGTAACTAAGGTGACTTCGCCGGATAAAATCATGTAATATAATTAAAAAATCACTATTGGAAAATCATTATAAAAATATAGCAGGATAATTTACTGCACTAATGGGAATGCATTAAAGAACTATACTTTGATATTATTCACACATTATACACAAAACAGATGTTCATAGAAGCAATAACACTGGTCAAAAACATATAGTAAGAATAAAAATCGAATCATATTTAGTATAGATACACTTGTTGAAAAAAATATAAGACAAAGGGGCTCATTTGGTCCCTTCCCGCTCAGCTTTATCATAAATTAAATAATTTAGAGAAAAAAAGCAAGATGAGGTTAAAATACGGGTAATAAAGAGATAAAAATTACCCACTGAACTAAAAATGTCGCACAGTTAGCTGAAAAGAAATATTCCACAGCGACAGGCGATACGGAAGCTGAGATGAAGCGGCATGAGATCAAACAAATAAATTTTTTATAGAGCTTAAAAGTCTTTATCCGGATAAATATACACATAAGAACACAAATTTCGAAAGAAATAATTAGGCCAGCAGTATATACAGCAGAAATAAGAGCGAACACAGAGGTCGCACGACGCTTTATAGAGAAAAAAAGAAATGAAAACGCTTTAAACTATACAAAAACTAATCTTTAAGAGACTGAGTTAGAAGCAACGAAATTCGGGGCAGCTTACAAGCAGAGAATATATAAAACTGAAGAATAAAGCTCTCAAAAGATTGGAATAAGGCACATGGAAGAAAATATTGTGATGAAAACAACGGCGGTGGAATATATCCCCACTAAGGTAAAGAGATATTGGACTACAGGAAAAGGTGAGCGTGATAATCTGGAGGAAACGGGACATACTATTCCTTTTATTCTATCATTTGAACTGCATCACCTATGGAGGGCAAAGTGCCTTTTTTATAATTGGGCAATGAGAAAATACAACATTTTTATTCTTAATGAATTCATATACATGAATTTTGCATTATTTTCAGTAGAGGAGTCATTATTGTCCTTATCTTTAGTAGCCATATATATATATATTTTCCCATTTGCAGACTGGGATGCACATATTTTAGCTTCTTCTTTGGGACATTCATCACCATGGCAATAAAGAGGAGGAGGATAACTAGAGTCAATTTAGAATGGAGTTACACTCTACCGAATCCTAAAAATTGAACGGACGAGTGAACAAATATTTTTTCAACTAAATTATTCTCCTAATAGACCGTAGACTTTCTTAAGTAACATAAGAAATAATTCCCATATTTTCTAATGCTATCATTTTCTAAAGTATTATTTTACTCACAGAATAGGGAAACCTTTTTTTTAATTTATCTAAATTAAAAAAAATAAAACTCTATTAACTCTCCGAAAAGATGAGTTTCTTAAAAAATAATTCATATCTAGAAAACATGAACAATCTAAATTAGTGTTTATCTCACTAAATTGTGAAAATAATAAATAAATGAAATTCTCGAGGAAAAAATGTTGAAGCCGTAAACATTCATTCAACCTGGAATGCAAATCTAGCAACAAAGAAATCTGTGCACAATCACAGAGTTTTCTGCAATTAGCACTTATAACTTTAGATAGTAGGCCGATTTTCGTGGAGTAAGATTCATTACATGGACAAGAAAAAAAAATTACCTCTTCACCTCGGGGAATGCAAAATGTTTCCCTGTCCAACGTGTCTCATACCATGAAATTCTTTTGAATACCAAATACATTTTTTGAGAAGCATGAGTAGTCATTTGATTTAAAACATATATTATATTCGAAGGTAAAATATTAATTTGGTATTGATTAATTAATTCGAAGGTAATATTAATTTAAAAATATAACCTGACTGAATGAAGGACTGTTTTTTTTTAAGTTTCTAGGTAGCAAAACAGATTTCAAGTGAAAATTTCGATCCCTAAATCGCTGTGTGGCCAGAAACGCCATTTAAGCCTCAAGCATGATTCTACTTTGAACCAAAATAGCCATCCCTTCCAAAATAAAAAGCCAGATGAAGTAACAAACCAGATAGCTATCGTATCAGAGAGGAAAGGATGGGAGGGATCAATCTGCTGGAGATTGCGAATCACCGCTTCTCTCAAAAGCAATTTCCGTCCCGAAACCGTCCCCCTTTGGCAAATCAAAGATTTGATCTGAAACGCGCTGTTCCAAGTTTTCATCCCCCTTGCTCCCGAGGGAGAGGAAATGTTTTCCCAGCGGACAAGAGCGACTCGGTGGTAGAGACGGGCCCCATCTAACTGCACATTATTTTAAAGCATAAACGTACCGTATTGCTCTCATCCCGACTAATCGGCAAGAGAGGCCGAGGCGAAGGAGTTTTTCTGACCGGTAGGAGATAAGAGGCGGCGACCCTGGGGTGAAAGCGAGGGGCAGCGGGGCAGGAGGGTAGCCGGCGCGCGGCGCGATGCCCGCGGCGCTGCGCAGGCCACCCCGGCGCCTCGGGGCATCCCGACCGTATACGGGGTCAAGCGGCGCCGTCTGCTCGGCGGCGACCGGAGGAGGTTGAGACTTCTCTCGGGGAGTGCAGGCACGTGCGTTCACGCGGACGACAGAAGACTCGGGTCTACACGGGCAGGCGAAAGGGGGCGTTCACTCTTGCCTTCTCGTTCGTCGTTTGCAAGGAATTCCGATGGCTCTCTCGGGAGAAACAACACTCTCACTGGTCACACTACTTATCTCTCCGTAGTGATTCTTTCCTCCCTCAATGTGGGGGGATGAAATCGACCAAATACGGGGGGGGGGGGTTTGAAAATAAAAAATAACCACTCGAATATCCAATAGGACAGGTTCCGTAGCTTCCTCGCGAAAATCCTTTCAATCCTTGTTTATCCTCGTCAAGCTCCCGGGACGGAAAGTTTAAAAAAAAGTTCACTATACCACAAAAACTGTTTTAGGCCGACGGCCGCAACCAGCGGTTTCTCTTGCCGCGAAAGTGTCGCCGGATGGTTCACGAGACACTGGTGGGGAGGTCTTCCTTTCCCCGGCCGTGCCCTCTGCCACCCCCCAGGCTTTTTCCCCTCTTCGCCTCCCCTCTCTGCCCTCGAACGGCTCCTTGCCCCCAACCCTCGCCACGCAACCCGCCAGCCAACACTTTGATCGATCAGGGAATGTAGATTGCGGGGAGGGGAGGCCACCGGGGCTCCTCTGCTTCTAGCGAGTAGTTTGCTCGCCTACACTCACTCTTCGTGGTGCCACCGTCACTTTTCGAGACCTGAGCCTTTCCTGCAGAATACACACTACTCAAGTGCCCAGCTACTGATGTAAAGGTCAACGACTGCTTCGTCTTTGAAACTCCACCGATTCCGCGCTCCAACTTGGCGTTTAGGTATCACAGAACGGGAGAATTATGTTGTTATGCGGTAACAGCGCCGCAAAAATTTTCTTCGATGATGATTTTTCCCGTCCAGGTGGAAACAAACTCATAGGTATTTTACAACGCAATTTCTTCCCGGACGCTTTTCAAAATTCCGATGTACAAATCCAGCTTAATTCTCATTACCGTACCCTTACTTCCACACACCCTGGTCAGCGACTTCCCCCACACGCCGCTTTCGACGCCAGCGCGGCCACACTCAAAACTCTTGCTCCTAAGTGTTGGTGTTGTGATCACGCTGTAGATGGCAGCAAGGTACACAATGGCGCCAACTGCAAACCGTAATGAAAACAAATACCCCGTGTGAAAATTTCCGAGACACGATATGTGTTGCAAGTAATTTTTGTGTTCGTGAAGTTTTCTGTATCTAATAAAATAAATCGTTTACGGTATTTCCTTTGGTAGTTTTTCATCATAACAAACATGATAACTCTTCCGCAGAATGACTATATGAACAATCGACTATGATATTAAGAAAGTATAATTATACAAGTATAGGTTCTTGATTGTAATTAATTGTATAAATACTTTATTTTCATGCCAAAACCCGTTATGCTAAACTATTGGTATTTCAATATAGACTATATTAATCCATATTGATATAGAGCGGTAATAAATAGGTTTAATTATTTCCATTAATGCTCCATATTTTTTTTAGAAATAGCATTATCTAAACTGGACTCTTAGTATAGTTTGAACCGTTCAAAATCCACATTACATGTGTTGTTATCGGTTGCCCAGTGTATGTACACAACGGGAAAACATTCCGTCATTGTATTTTCAAAAGCATTTCATGCAACTATTGCACAGTTTAAACAAATAGTCAAAAATTAAATAGCAGCAGAATTATTACAAAAATATTTACCATACAATTAGTACGATATGTTTACAACAATTATTATTTTCAATGATTTCGTTACTCATTTGTCAAAGTATCTCGATTCCTGAGCAGACGAAGGTGAAGTCCGAGAGGCGCAACAAAGTCGCCGAACATGGAGCCTTGTTCCTCATCGAAAAGAAAACCTTTAAATTATAATAAGAAACGGAAATCGCATTTACTTCAGAAATTGTACCAGAGAGAGGTAGATAATAATATTTTTTACTTATTTAAAATGTTTTTAAAGCTGCTACAATGAAATCTGGTGTTTACGATCGGATGCAATTTTCTTTGTCTGGGCAGCCGTTGAATATGTCAAACGATAGGCATCAGATAGTTACGCGTGAATAATTCTTGGGCAGTTAACGAAATAAATTAGTTAAACATTTTGTTTTAAAAATTACATATTTCCGTGTTATATTTTCGAATTATGGGATAATATTTTGATTTTTAGTGTAGTAATATGATAATGAAAATGCTATGTTGTTCGTGTATTTTTAAAATGCTAGCTTTAGTGTGATGTTGTCTAGGACTGCAATATTTTGCATATATGTTTGAATTAATATTTTGCCGAATTCCATGGCTACTATTGTATTAATTTCGTTATTGTATACTCGCCTGGCAGATACAAGGCTCGTATGGTCCTTTCGTGCGAGCTGCAAATCAACCTCTGTTCAGTCGATTACCTCACCGACTTGCTTTCAACCTTCGAGAACTTGTTCCTGAATCTGCTTTAATTGCTGGGTACGTATGTAGTATTTTTTTATTATTTTGTTTCGTGAAATCTCGTTTTAATATGCATAGCCTTAAATTTCCTATATTAAATCAGATTTCATTGCATTTGTTAGGTGGTGAGAGTAAGCGTTGCAGTAAAATGTTTTCCAATTTTTTACGTTGATTGTATTATTTCAGTTTCAACTAAGCCTGCAGAACCTTACTTGCACCCATTCCGCGATGAATTATTCGCTTCGTTCTCCGTAACTATTTACATTGAAACTAGTATCAAAACAGCTAAGATACAGCAAAATCTTTCGAAATAAATAGGTACATTTTACGTTTTCAAGTGCGGTGTAACTATTGGTACTCAGTTACCACTAATATAAATTAGTTTGTCTTTGCTAGTCCTTTTGCTTATGCTTTCATATGCCATTTTCGCTTTCAGGCAATATTGTTTATACCTTCCCTATCCCACAGAAAAAAAGTACCGCTTTTGCTAAGTTTGTACTTACGTTATTAGTTTGATTGGGATACATATATTTGGGCTTCCATAGTTTTTCATTTTCTCCTTGGAGCAGCTGGCATGTTGCATTTACAAACCATTGTGTGTAGTGCAGGGGGTGGTTCATGCACAACCAGCCATAAAAAAATTAACATGTTACATTAAATTTCTTGGCAGCATGATGCTTAAGTCAGTAGAGCCTTGTTCTTTTGACTGAAGGGTCCCAGCTTTGAATCCAGGTGGTGCCTTGGGACCCCCAGTTAAAATGCAAGCAGCTCAAGATTCTAGATACCATAATATTGTGAAAAACTACACCAAACCGTTGGACTGTAACTCTACCCTGAATATGTTGGGTTCACATTCCATAGGCTTTCTGTGTGGTGATCTTTTCCATCACCTACCTTATCAACCTTAGAGTTTAAAACTGATAGGTTTTTTCTCTCTATTTTGTTCCATATCCTTTCATTTTGGAGTTTTCAAGTCTTGTGAAGATAAGAAAATCTAAACTTAATTGAGTTTTAATCTTGGATTAAGATATTTGCCATTTATATTTCATGATAAAATTTTCTATTCTCTTATATTTTAAATTTATTTATTGTATTTCTTCACATTTATCTTTAAATTCTTTCATGTCACACTCATTGAACTTCATATCTGCTGAAGTAGTTGACAAAATTGAAAAATTTAGTGTTCTTGTGCATATTGATGACAAGAAGATTATTTTTCGTGAATATGTTAATTGTTGCAGTCAACGATATGATGAAAACGAGCTAATTTAAAGGATAACAGAAGAAATTTGATTGAGGTGTCAGGATAGTAATAAAGCATTATTTCCTTAGTGTATAATGTGATGAATGGATAAGTTAGTACTTCCCCTTGTCACCTATAAAGATGGTTGATCATTGGAACAAATGGGGATTGACCCTTTCCTCCACCCAACGCTGTACATACCTTTTAAAGGTTTTTTTTTAAATAGCCTCTGTCAGTTTAATTACTGTTGTAAATTATTAGGGAACCCAGATCAGAGAAAATGAAATTACTCAAGGGAGAGTAATGTTTTCAGTTCAACATTCCAATGTATTCTGTTCAATCTAACTTCACAGTGAGCAAGGAAAAATGAATAGGTAAAAACAAAATAGCTTTGGTAATGAGGCTAGCATTATGAAAATAGATAAAAATTTCAACACCCTTCCTAAATTTATCTATTTCCTTTCAAATAACATATTTACCATGGAAATACTTTCAATCCTATAACCTTTGTATATTTATGTTTTACTTCGCATAAACCTTTTGTCAAAATATCTGCAATTGCATTCCCTGTGTATCCACAGCACTAATTTCCTTTCTAACACTATCTAATTTTTCTCAAGCACAATTATGCATTTAATCAATATGTTTGATTCTGTTGTGATACATATGGTACTTGTCCGTATTTTGTGCTGACTGATTGTCATTGACTGAAATTATGAATCCCTTTAATCATTTCAAACCACAAATCATACATTGTGGCTTCTGTCATGCCTTTTATCAATGTCATATATACTGCTTCTTGATAATTGGCTGGGCTACAGCGGGCTGCTTCTTATTTTCCAAGTATATACTTGCTCCAGCTAGAGTAAATACGAAACCAGGTACATTAAACCAAACCCCAAACACATAACTTATTAGCACCTTACAAAACTTTTAAGCACCAAACACATGACTTATTTTCCTTAAAGATATCGGAATACATGCTCTGCCCCATCCAGTGGCCAGCAGTATAATGTTGAATATAGAAGTATTTACTACATGAGCAATGCCAGGTGTGCTGTAATCTACTAAATTCCAACGAATTGTTGATAAGGCAGGTCTTGTGATCTCATATGACCTTCAGGTTTAACCAACTTCTTGCTGCTGTTTATTGCAGCTTACAGATTAACAAATTATCATGCTAAACCCTTCCAATATGCACTCAATGTATTGCTTTTGGTATACATAAATGTCTCCATCTTTCCCTCTGATTCTTAGCCTGAGAATCTTTTTAGCAATTCATTTTAACTGTTGTCATCAGACTTTTATTTGTTCTTTGTTTCACTCTTGAACACTTCTTTGTAAACATTAAGAGGGTAATAACATACATCTCCATCCATTTAAATCCTTGCAAGCTGCTGCCAGGACATGTAGAATGCAGGTATAATCTGAAAATCATTAGCAATTTTATAATATACCCGTGGTTCATCCTGGACTGCACCCCTATCTATTAAAGTATTGTCTTCTCATATTGCTTGATGGAAGACCATTTAAAACCAATATGTACCTTATTAACCAAACATATTTACTCCCCCATGCCTTTAACTGTAAAACATTCAGGTTGCTTTGTACATATTTTATTATTCTGCTTATCATGAAAGAAGGCAGTTTTACATCAAAATGGCATATGCTCATATCCAGTTCTACTGCCAGATCTACAGTTGTTTACTATATTCAAATCCATATTTTTATGTAAAGTCCCTGCTTCTGAAGATGCACCGTATGTAGATACACTAGCATATTGTCCCCTTTTGAGTTTTAAGCAAACATTTGTTTTACCTATGGCAATTCTGCAAGTTCTCCAGCAGCATAATGCTCAAAGGAGTGTATGCATTATGGTTCTTCCTCCATGGCTTGCCGCATTACTTTTTTATGAATTCTCACCTGAGCAGAATACCTCAGCTGCATAGGTTGGTTAAACCATAACTGCACTATCAATTGTATCTCTGGTCTCTGTGTCAGAATTTAGCCATCATCTGACTTTTCTTCTTCCGTAATTAGAGTGAAATGCTGTTGGACTTCATCTGCTTCATTTTTCAGTTTTCACTTATCTTCAATAAAGACAGCATCTTTGACAATTATTATCTTCTTATTCTGATGGTCAATGTAACTTGTAAACTTTTGTTTTTGTGCTGTATCCCATAAAATTCATTTGCACTTTTGCATTGAAGTTTTGTCCATTGGGATGTGAACATATGCTGTAGAGCCAAATGGGAAACAAGACGTAAAATCACCTTACCTCCAGTGTGCGCTTCTTCTGGTCTGGAACGTGTTCAGTGTTTTAATCAGAATTTTTTGTTTTTAAAGATGGCAATGTTCACGGTATATGGTAGATAAGTATTTCTTTCTTGATATTCATTTCTTGAAAAGTATCTTTAGTTGTTTTTCTTTGATGCAGGAAATACGTAGGGTACCCAATCTGCTGGAAGAAAAACTTCACACCATATGCTAACCGTTGTTTTAACAGGTTCATGCCTGGTCAAGTGACCATGTCACCTGTGCCGAAATTCATGAGACTCGGTGATTGCAGAGCACCTCACACTTCAGGTACTCCTGATTCCATGAACATGTTTGACATAAGTACCACATCACTAGATTGCTCTCCTCTAGGTGCTTTTACAAAATCTTTGTCTAGCTTGAATGTGTCTACTGCCAAGGCAAATGTCTCCCCTAGGATTCTGTAGTCATCAGCCAGATAGAATTGACATCCCCTTGAAGAAATGCTGCAAACAGACTATCGTTGACTGTTCTCACAACTGACGACAAATTAGCCTTGTAGCCTTCTTTGTCTCGTGCTGTACATATACATGTAGATAAATACATGGCCAATTCTACCACTCCTATTCCTGTCAATGTTTGCAACCATTACTTCAGATGCTTTAGGATACACCTTGTGATTAAAAAGCCACTCCTTGTGCATAGTGTGAAGTTGCCACCTAATTCAAAAACCAATCATTTGATTCAAACCTCAGTACTGGCACCAGTTGTAATCCCTTATTATGATACCTATTCTGTTTCACTCCCATTTCTTTATCATTGGAAGGGCTTTGTTGTGATTATGATTCCTACATCTTATCTATGATTTCTTTAAATTTGGGAATTTTCCTCTCTTGTGGCCTTCTCCATTATGATTAAAGCACCCAAATCTTAACCTTTCCTGGTGGGGCATTCTTATTACTCTTAAGTAGTTTTCTGATCTCAGTATTGTCTTTTAGTTCATATCTTCTCGCCAGAGATAAGTCTTCATTAGGCCACTTATGGCTTCTACCCCTGAATTTCCTTGCACCACAACCATCAAAATATGTGCACCCAATACTAGAATCACTGCTGCCACAGTTACCATAAACATTGTTGCCAGTTGTGGAGTAAGAGGCAATATTTAAAGTCAAATCTACTTCCTTGCTTCCTTGGTCTTTTAATAATTTAATTAGAATATGGCAAGGGCTCATAGCAAAGTGAGTCTTCCAATAAGGCTTTAGTTTTTTATACCTTTTTGAAAATTTTCCATGCCTGTAAAGCTGAGGTTGTATCTTGAATATTTAATCAGCAGCTGCTTTTTGCAGTAAATCCAGTCAAGTGACTTCCATCATTGCTTCCCTGTTGGTGTAAATTGCATGACTTCTGATAGGCATCCACAAGACACATCTTCAAGGAAAAATGCCTTAATCTTCAAGGAAAATAAGTCCTGATAATGTGAAATGTCATAAACATGGAAAGCGATGCAAAAACCAAACTTTAAGAGAAAAAACGACCACAGTTTTAAAATGATAACTGTTGTTGAATGGAACCAGTTGTCTGAAGGTTTTTTTGAGCCTCTTCCATCAAATTTTAGGAGTTTTAAGAATAAGTGTAAAGCAGCCACTGGGTGATAAACTTTATTATTAAGTTATTGGTGAGTGATTACTATACTATTGTACTAATTTAAATATTGTGCTGTATGTGATGTGGAAGGCATGCAAAGTTGTATTGCAAAAGTGTATGATGTGTAAATGGAGCGTGATTTTGAACAGTATATGAAATTGAAGATTGCGTGATTATGGAAGTTATAGAATGTGTGGTGTGAACCTAGCCCATGTGTGATGGTAAAGGTGTCGTTGTTAATCTTTTAGTGTCATTGTATGCATGAGCATTTTGTCTCATATCTATTCTTCTTATATATGTGTATAATTGCATTGTAAGGGTGACGGTTGCAACCAGGACAATTATCTAATTGCAACAAGATTTATATAATAATAATAAACCAATCTGTAGGTGAAGTTAAATTGGTTTCCAAACTTTTGAAGCATTCTTATAATACTTAGGTAACTCAGCACCCTTGCAAAATGTGCAGGTGAGCCTGACTAAATAGATTGACTTTTTGTTGTTGTGGGTTGTAAATGCAATCATTTGAATCATTTGCATTGTTGAATAGGTAAATTTGGTGGCCATAAAACCTAAAATGTATATTTTCCTGAGACAAGCAACAGGGTATATTTTCACCACACATTCATCTATTCCATGAAATCCCCCATTTGAAATTTCTCGAATGTTAATGTATTGATGAAGGCTCTTGGTTGTCAAATGCATTGTTTGTATATCCGTGCAACTTCTATTTTACCTGAATAATTGGCATCATTTGATATAATAGTACTATTTAGCTTTTTCAACTTTGATTTGATGATGTGAGTGCAGTTCATGAGGTATCAAATGTATGTTTTGGGGTCAGTACCACCCATGAAATGGATCCTTTTAAGGGAGGGTAACAGAGTACTGTGCACATGATAGTAATAATCTTGGAATTATATAAATGAGTAGAAATCAGCGCTGGGCTTTGTACTTCATATAGTTTGGCAAACTCATGTTGGCTACAGTATTTCAAGCAAAATAAATAAAATTTCTTCAGAATATTATACGAAAGAAGTTCACAAGATGTTCATGTAATGGTGCAAACAAATTAACATTTATATTCAGTGCAACCTTTCCTGTAAAATGATGATTATGCCTTTTTAATCTGAAGTGCTTTTTGTGCTCTTGGCCTAGATTAATTATTATTTGGCTTTAGTTAATGTTGCAATCTTTTCTTATTTTGGAAATTTATACCTAAACTAATGTATCCTTTTGAGCCCTAGATTTATCTTTGTTTCTCATGGACCATTAATTAATGCTGCCTTAATCTTTTGTGTCATTCCCTGAGTATATTACCATTTTTAACTTAAACAAATTTTTCAAGTTAAGTTCAAGTTATCAAGTTGTAAATAAATTTTTTCTTGTGAAGTGTATGTCTAAGTGTAATAAACTGTAGTCATGCAGTTATTAAAACAACCATACACCCATTTTTTTTCATACATACATCAATTTAAATTGAGTTGGTTCTTTTCAGATTGTTTAGGTTATTCTCATGTGCAGAATGTAAGAAATGGGCCATAGCAGTAGATTAATATTTCCAATTCCTAGTCACTTCTCATTGCAATATTCGTAATCACCATATTTGGGAAAAGTTTTTCAAGAGAAGTTACTCTTGTGTTGTCCTTTTCTTATGCATTTTTACGGTCTCACTTGTGACATATTTTTGTCTTGCCCAACTGATGTCTTCTTTTCCTTTTTTTGAAGGAGCATTAGCTCTTAGAGATCAATTTTGTGGACATTATTTCAATTTCATTATTATATGAATGTATATTCATGAGACAAAAGTACTTTAAAGTCTCATGCTCAACCTGATGACAGGGATTTTTTGTAGCACATTTCATTTTTATATTTTTTGTGATAGCTGAACTCCTATGCAAAACCATGCATTACTCTTTCTCATCTGACATGAGCACCAGTAGATTGAAATAAAGGGGTGAAGGAAGGACTAAGAAAATATTTCTTATTAATTATTACCTTCCCCTAATTCTTCTCTTTTTCCAATTCTCATTCCCGCCGAAGTCATTTCTTAAACCATTTCAACCTGAAGGAATTTTGTTTTGGGAAATAGCATCTTCACCAAGCTTCAAGAAAAATGTGGTTGAAAGTGCAAAACATTTAATTTTTTAGTGGTCCATCAGCTGTTTTTTATAATCAATTAAGATGACGATTTATAAGATAGGTTTTGTTTCATCATGATACAATTTAATATGATTTAGTGTTTTTTTACTATGTACTCTTATTGAAATAAAAAAGAATGTTAATTAATTTTGATTGTAATAATATTTTAACTGATCACAACTAATTTTATCCATCCGTCAATGGATGACCCCGCTATGTCTGTGCTTGGAGCTCCCAAAACTGTTACAATGCTGCATAACTCACACTTCCACAACTCTGACATGTGATGCCACAGCTCCCTGTGACCCCTTGTCTGGTCGCTGCATCGTCTTCTGTGAACCAACAGTCATCTTTGAGCCAACCATGCCTCAGTCTGATCGAGGATGCACCATCCACCCTTCATCCTTTCCTGTCCATAGCTAAATCACCATAGCTGTCGGTTGCCTCCCGTAAATACTACTACTACTACCAGTCCTCTTGTTTCACAGTTTGGCTCACTCTCTTAACATTCACTTGTTCAAAGTGTACAGTCCCAATGGGACTTCATTCTCCAAATAAGTTTAGTTAATGCTCACTCATAAGACCTAGAGTCTTCACACTAAGTTTAATCTACTTATTGGTCTACCATAAGGAAATGTTGTCTTAATCCTCATCTGACGCCATCTGCTAAATGAATGAGTCTCGAACGAGTCTAACTCTCTTCTCTAATGACTCCTTTATCCCCAACAAAACCATTTCAAACCGTTGCACAATATTTTAAAACTAGAATCCAATATTGGAAAACACACGATCAAGACAGTACGAAAACAAGACTTCTAGAAATAATACATCAATCACACAGTCCAAGAATCAGAAAATATATTATTATGGTTAGACTAATATCATACACAGATCTTGTTGTTTATTATTGAAATATCCGGATTTAGCTTGCCTATTTTGATAATTGTAACAATTGATGATTCCAAACCAAATAAAGAGAAAATGGCAGAGTATTCAGTATGATCTAAGCTAGTTTAGATGTTTTGATTTAGTGATAATGTTAAACAGCTGTTAGGCCTATGTTATCACTCTTTAGCTGCAATTGACTGATTTTGTCCTGATAATTTGTGCACGTTAATTCAGCTATTGCTTTAGGTCAGGCTCCGTTATTATTTTTTGCATTTTTTAATATTTGATTTTGCCTAGTTATGACCAAACTATAAATATTATGTTTGGCCTTTCTATTTATAATTGTAATTGATCGCAGTGATTTTCCATTCAAATAAAAAACATGAGGCCTGTTAATATTAGCCTTTTTTCAACTTATACCATAAATGACTCAGTTCATTAAATGAAGAACACAATGTATTTTTCCAATGTTCTTTATTTTGATACCAGTAGTTTCAACGCTTTGGCATCATCATCAGGTACTTTATTGAATTCATTCTTCATGTCATTGAACATGAACCTCCACAAAGTTGAGCCAAAAACATTGAATACAGAAACCATCGAATGACTCAGTTATTCTTAATCATAACAAATAAAGAAAATTAGACTTATATTCAACAAGGTCTAGATCTAATTTTCACCAATACCTACTTCTTTGAAAAAGAAAATTATTGTAAGTGACACAAAAATTGTATACCAAGCTTTTATGAATAAAATGTAGCTTTCTTGAGTTGTAATCAATGTCTACTGCCTTTCTCATCCATAAAGTTTTCCGTTAATTGAGCTTCAGCAGGAGTCTCCAATATCTAAAATAATTACTGAAGGCTACGTAGTGAATTGCTATCCATTGAGATTTGCCTTTGAAAAAAGGATCATGCTCTTCTACTATATTCCTATTTTTATTTTTCTTGAGAAACATCCAGTCATGGTTTTACAACCAATGCACATGGGTTATTTTAATGAATTTACATGCATTACACTATTTTAATTTGAGTTGTAGATAGTATTTTAAATTTATTTGGGAAATGTTGTGGTTGGAGTCATTGAGAAGCAAAGTTTCACGAAGAATGATCATTCTACTCAATAAGATATGCAATTACCTTATGATTAGACAATTTTAGTATCAAGTAGTTGCCTATGACAATGTTTTTGCTTTGTTTTGAGGTTTGCATGAAGTAATTCAATAATGTGCTCCACCTGTTTAAAAATGGCTCACCACTGGGCTGCAGTAAAGGGGCTCACCTCATCATGAATTGTTGCACCAGGAGCAGGAAGTAGTCATATATCATGCAGGATATCTATGCACTAGATTCTTCTTCAATCTTTTCTGTTGATATGCATATGCAGGTTGTCAGATCAATCAGTCTGTGTTGGCATCTTCATGTCACCTGAAATAAATGTGTAGTGACATATCAGTGTATTATTTCAGCTTTAAGCAGGTTTAACTGAGTAATAATTATTTAAATAATTTCTTTCTTAATGCTACTCCAATATTGATTTACCTCTTAGCTTGGAAGAACGCACTCAGTTAACTAATTTTCATAATAACTTGAGATTCATCTAATAGAACTGAAGTGGGAAGTGTCCTAATTGCATTATGGTATTGTTCTCTATAAAAATGCCATAGTATTATCAATGGGACCTTCCTGGGTGCTTCAGGCTGTGACATCAGTTTGAATGGTAAACACCTTTGAAATGTTGTAAAATACCAGTGGCAAAAGAGGGATTTGAATCTGAGACCTATGAGTTTGTGCTCAAACTCGCTTCCATACTGCCATATGTATTTAATAATTTGAAAAGTTTCTGATGGAACTCTATCTATGGAAATAATTGATTTTTTACATTCTGATAACTTCCCTAATTTAATGTTGAGTCATTATAATGACTTTTTAATTTTAATTAATACTTAATTTTCATTTCAGCCATGTTTTCATGGGATTGTCAAGATGTGGCCAATTCCTTATGTCATACACACACACAGTGGAACCAGACCTTTCCCTTAATATGGTCTACAAGTATAGGCTGCATTGGTGGTCGTTTGTGCCATCGCAACGCTCTCGTAAAGTAGCTGAAGTAACTCTGTTCAGTGATGCTGGAGTTGGTCACAATGTCTTCATATCCATTAGCCAATGGCCTATGGATACGAAGCATGTCCTCATTTATGGTTGCAGGTTAGTCAAGATATGCATTTATTGTGGCTGCATTTTTTAGCATGGCAAAATTCTAATATATTTTTTATTTAATGTGTGTTTTTCAGCGATGATCCATTTGAAAGATCACTTAATCAGTCAGCACACTGCTACCTCACTATTACTACAGTGCCATCAATGCATAACTGTCCAGATTGCCTAAAGGTTGCTGCTTCCTATGAGGATGAAGGTAAACATCAGCATGTAGCCCATTGCTTATTTTCTTGATCACTTAATAACATATGTAATTATATTTACACAGTTTAACCTTCAACATAATGTTAAAATGTTCTTATTCAGAACTTAAAAGCTTTCGAGTGCTTGGAATAGTACATAAGACTTGAAAAAATCATAAAAGTGATCCTTTTAGGATGTCTAGTGCAAGTAATACTAGAGGTTTTAAAAAAAATATTACTTTGTTTGTGAGATATTAAGACACAGCTGTTTATTTTCCTATTGATTGCTCAAGCTAAGCTAACTAGCTCTGATTTATAATAATGCCATTGTGCATTGTTGCATTGTAATCAGTCATTATGGATGATTGTGTATTAAGGTACTTAAGCGTATGTTTATAGTGTCATGATAGTAATCACTATGATTGAACTTTTCTTTCACATGAAAAGACTTGGCTGCCAGCTGGGATAGTTGTGTCCGCTTCAGCTGCCTCCGTCACGGCCTAACCGTCCACACAACTTTTGATGTGGTGCCACCTTTCCCAAAATTTGAGCCACGTATCAGTATGCGTCATGAAGGCACTGTTGTCATAAACACAGGAAACTTCCTTCATGCTCTACATGTGAGATTAGAGAATATTCCAGGAGGGGGAAGTGTTGGAGGTGGGCCACAAGCCAGTTACTGGACGGGGGGGACAAGCCACAAAAATGAAACTGAGACTGAGACTACACCAGCAGAGGGGCAGGAAGATGATGAGGAGACAGAGGAGGAGGAGGATTTGGTGGTGCTGGAGGCAGAAGTGGGAGGCATCTGCAAAAGGCCTACGACACGCCCTTCTCAGCAAGTAAGGACTACATGCCCACGGCCATGCCTCACTGCCCCATTGCGCATCAAAGAGTGTGCAGATGGCGATGAAGGGAAGGTACGATGTAGGGGTGGAAGTAATCGTCTGACTCGTTTGGGTGAAAAGATCCGTCGTTGGTGCCGTCCCGATGAGGTGGAGGTTGAGTGGGCCTGCTGGGGAAGTTGGGAAAGTCATGATGAAAGCAACAGTGAGGAAGGTGCCATCGGGTCTCGGCCCTCTGTCAAGATGGGATTTGTCGAAGTCTGGGGTTGTAGTGAGGAAGCAGAACTTGGAGGCAGGAGAGAGGTGTCGGACTTGGCAGATGCGCGACGGGAACTGAGCATCACATGTGGAGACACTCCAGCATCACCAGTTACTTTCCTATCTTACCCATCCACGGGCGATGAGTCCCTCGGAGGAGGGGTAAGGTCAAGACGCATGGCAGCAGAGCGTGCATATGAATTCACGGACGAGTCTGATTCATGGGGTGGAGGAGCATGTGAGAAACTAAGTGTGTTCCGTCGGCGTCGCCTGGCTGACAAGAAGTATGAATTCTGTGATGATGAAGATGCAGAGAATGTTGTTCCTTTTTGGGTGATGCGTGGCTCATCTGCTCGTGGGGAGCTGAGTGGAGGGAGAGCATGTGGAGGGGGCAGAGCATCATCCCCTGCCACACCGTGCACTGCCACTTCCCCTACACCACCACCTTCAGTAGCAGCTACAGCGTCCCCCCCTCATGCTCACCTTCCTCCAGTGCAAGAGTTGTCTGGATCTGGGGGTGGGGAGACAGCCTCCCAAGTGGTGTTGAGGCCCCTGAATAGGAACACCTCGACTACTGTAACAAATGTCCATCACGTGAGGGAAACGACAACCTTGGGAGCTGGTGACAGGAAGTCTGCTCCTCAGGCTGTGGTGAGAGTTGGGTTGCTGCCTTGTGGAACACCAGTGCCAACCACTACCTCACCTGCTCCTGTTCCAGCTCCCATCCAAAGTCACTGCCAAGTGTGTTTTTGTTCCTTTCTTTATTCTTCTTTAATATTAATGAGATACAATATCTTGATGCCCCACTTATGTTTGTTTACCTGTACCTCTTAATGTATCTTCAGTATGTATTAGTTGATTTATTTTTCCTTATTATCCCTTCTTTAAGCTTAAAGAAGTGTCTCTGTAGGCCTTCTATGTTGGTAACATGACTCTGCAGTAATTTTATTTTATTGATTGTTTATTTTATGCTTATATAGAAATACTTTTTACTGACTTACTGAAATTCACCCACCAAGATTGACTGGCTGAAGTTGAAATGTATACAAAATACAAATTATCATAATTTGTTTTAATATTTTGCATAAAAATTGTTTTGGGATTTGAATATACAGGCTGTAATCCAGCCTTTTTGGCTCTCCCCTGTTGTTAAATATTTATTAGCTGCATAATAGTTTTCTCTTTTTTTATCTGCATTCAGTTAAACAACCACATAATTTCACTACATATTGATTATAAAATGCCTTTCCATTTTCCTCTATTCATATAACCGAACTAATATTAATGTTTTATTTCATTTATCATCAATAGTCAGGAATAGCCTCATCTACGGGTTGCTCTGTGCAGTATAAAAGGTGGTACCTTGAAGTTGATGATGAACTAATATCAGTTATTACTGACATTGAAGGTAATTGAATTATAATAGACTCTTTTAGCTGTCTTCATAACTCTTGCATTTCAGAAAGGTGTTTTTCTTATTCAAATGTTAATACATATATGTATATATTTAAGATTTGTAGCTTTAGAAAATAACCCTCCATCCAAATACACTTGTTGGAAAATCCTAGTTAATTTTTCTAACTTGCTACTAATTTGCCATTCTTTTGTCAGATGATGATCTCAGTAGCAGTACTGGTTATCATAGTGCCCTTCCTTTAGATATACATGGCTCAGGTTATGCTCAAATGCAGATGGTCTCTAGTGCCAAAGTTGAAAAACTGGTAAGATGTAGTTTTTACAGCATAGCAATGAATACTTTCATGTGATGCTTGACAAATTTGAAAGAATTTTTAGAATATTAATTGAAATATTCTCCATTGATTACCAATCTCAAATCATTTCACATTCCATTTACAGCGAGCTCCCAGTGTGTTAGTACATCAGATGACTTTAGATGTGGAGCAGTTTTGTCATGAAGTAGCTCAAAAATTGTGTGCTGATGCAGGAAAAAAGTATTGGTTCTGTAATGACTATGATGTTGAGATTGTGGCTGTGAGTATTTTCATAAATTTTTACTACTTATTCCCATTACAGTAAGTCCTTGATTTCATTTGTTCTTCTATACAGCCTTTTAATGCTGTGTATGTGTCAAATGCTACCACAGTGCAATACCATGGGGCAACAACTCACATATGTCCCAACTCTCTCTTCAATCTGTAATCAAGCATTTATTATTACTTTTCTAAAGTATGGGGTCTTGAAAGATCCAGTTTTTTATGCATGCCATTTAGATCAATGCTCCCAATGCTCCAATGTAAATCAATGATTTACTGTATTTTATTAATTTATTTTAGGATTTCTTTGTGCATTTCACTGTGCCTATTTGAATTTTCAATTCAGTATTTACTCTAAAAAAATATTATTATGACATTTATTATCAGGAGTAATCAATATTTTCAGGTCTGTCCAATCTCAGGAGATGTGATAGCTGTGGCAGCAATGCTCATTCAGGCAGCAGTGAAAACAAAGGGTTTAGCCAAGAGTCAGAGGTAAGCCGTATAATATTCCTTGAAATCATAAAGCTAATTGTTTTCATAATTTAAAAAATGAGAACTTTTAAGGAAATCATGGATCTGATAATAACTGTATTAATTAATGCTTGTCTCCTGACTAGGTTTAGTGTTTCGATTTGTGAAAAGACCAGTGATGCATATTTATGGCTGATTTTCAGGTATCCAGTGAGTAGTGTGCAGCGGAGCAAATACCAAACAAGCGTTTGCTTTGTTTGGAACCTTGACAGTGGCAGATACCAGGTGGTGGATGCAGATGAGTTGAGAGAGGTACCAGAGACTGAAGTTAGTGGAGGAACTGCCCGAGGAACTGAGTCCTCGGAGCGTAGTGATGTAGACTTTTGGAATGAAGTGTGGAGTGGTGTTTACAATGGAGGAAGTGAAGGTGTGAAAACAAATGGTGAAGGTCCACGGTGGCACCCAGCTCGAACAGACAGCCTGCAGCTGCGCCGCCTCATACCTGCACCACTTTCCCAGCATGGAGTTCGAACTTTGTCAAATCAGAATGAGCTGAGAGGTAAAGTATGGATAAGCTTTCCTGCTCCAAGATTAGCTTTTGATCTCACATCTTTTTAATTTTTTAAAGGTTTGAATCTTTTGGTTACTAGAACCTGTGATAGTTAACCCTCTTATTGTCACCAAAATTTTGTGGTACTAGCAAAAAGTGCCAGCACAAATTTGAGAGTTTTATAATACTTAATGAAAAAACACAATATGAAGTTACTATTTTAGATATGAATGTAATTTTTTTAAATTTTGCTAAAAATGAATTTATTGTTTATAATATTTTGATTCATTGCATAAAAGGTAAATATAATTATAAGACAAAATTAGTTTGAAAAATAATTTGCTACAGAATAAGTTGTGTTTGAGCCAAAAAAAGTAGTGCATTATTTGTCACATACACTAGAGCAAGTGGAATCCTTCATCTGCCTGGGCAGCAGCATAACACGAGATGGAAGAAGGTTGACCGACATCAAGCGAAGAATAGCCAAAGCCAGTAATGCATTCGTGAAGAAGAGGCAATTGCAATGTTCAAAGAACCTAAGGCTGGAAACAAGAAAGCAATTCGTCAAGACTTTCATGTGGAGCATGGCCTTCTATGGATCCGAGTCTAGGAACATTGGAAAAGTGGACCAGCGAAGAATAGAAGCCTTTGAAACATGGTGCTGGAGGAGAATGCTGAAGATTAAATGGGCAGACAAATTAAGGAACAAGGAAGTATATAGAAGAGCAGAAGAGGATAGGGCCATATGGAGAGAGCTCTACGGCAAAGAAGAAATATGGATTGGACACACATTGAGGCACAATCGATTGATTAGGAATATAACAGAAGGAAAAAAAGAAGGGAAGATTCCACAAGGAAGACTAAGAGACATGTACGTAGGACAACTTGAGAAGGATGTGAAACAGAGAAGGTATCAGGGAGTGGGAATTGACATTGAATTGAGTAGAATGGAGGGCCGCAGTAAACCTATCCCTGGAATGAAATACTGATGATGATGACACAAATAAAACTACAATTATTATATGAATTAATTCTCTTGGGAAACCTATAGAAAAGTCATAATAAAATAACCAAAATTTAGTAAATTGCATAACTTTTAGTTGACCGCTGCACACTGTCATTTTCTAATTCCTCATTTTCTTTCAAACTCCTACCATTGGGCTGCTCATCTAACACCTATGTTAAACCAGACAAATGCTATGGGCACCTTTCGTCCATGGACAATAAGGTATCTCGGGGAACGACGAACTGTTCATCAACCCGTTTGTTTAGAGTACAAATATATTCCATGGACTTCTATGAAACACAAATTGAAATAACCAATGGGGTCAGCTTTAGGTGGTGGCATATGTTTGTGTCCTGGGATTTCAGCGTAACTGAAGTTGGTAGGACAGCAATTATCACTGTTTTAGGCGACTATCCTGAACTCTGATGACTGTGTTAAAACAGCATCATCACTGTGAACATCGTCGTCACTACGCACATTATCTTCACCACTATCATATATCACTCTAGGTTTTTTCCTTTTTATCACAACGTCACGGTCATCGGAATCAGAAATCATTTGGTCTCTGCCGCACACACTCTCCTCGTGGTGATTCCCTGAAGAATCATTGTGCGATAACAGATAATTTTCCAAATCGTCATCTATTTTTTTATCTAATGTAGTTTTGGTTGCCATTTTACGAGAAAGAAGGATGATTTTCTATTTATCCATAATATTTTCAAGCCTGAGTTTCATCCACCATTTTACTCACAAAGGAAGAACTGACTGATTCTCATTGAAGAAAACAGATATTATATTCGTAATAAATCGCAGCATATACCTTCTCAACCACACGATATGAACTAAGTGATCCCCGGTGTCAGAATTGCTGACGGTGTCTCCCCATGCATTGAATCACTTGATCATATACAGTTCTGATGGATGGCAAGACGGAGCTAAGTGTATACGAAGTAATTTCTTGTTACATCATCAATGTAGTCGACTTTCTTTACACATGATAAAATTAAAGGGTGTTTGCTTCCTTTGTAGCAATTCACGCTAGTTAACACTCTGAAAATTAAAAAGAAACTATCTTGTTTCAAATGTCTTATTTATTTAGGCTTAGCGATTTGTATATCTATGTTAGTATGTTTGTCTGTCTATGCCATCTTAAATGGCCCACTAGAACCCCAGCAGAGGGAAGTTATGGACAAATTTGTGAAAATATACCATAAATTAAATCTGAATGATATTTTCCCTAATATATTGTGTGGTAAATTATCCCATTTGGTGGAATTGCCTTTCTAGTAACTCCCATAAACAAAGAATTCATTATGAGCATTTTGTCCTTGGAGTGCTTAATAAGAAATACTGTATAAATCATTGAATGCACACTCATATACTTGTGTTTGGGATCACAAGTGTAAACTCTCAGTATTCATAAATTCAAGGAGATGTGAAGTGAATCTCTATGGATTATGACAATGTATAAACTGAGCATGCTAATTTTAAGTAAAATTCAAAGATTTGTTTAAATTTTCATATTTATTTTTTTATTCTTTATTTCTCAGTCTTACTGGTACTAAAAGGTGCAGCAGATTTATTGCAAGCTGATGTGTCTAGTTTTCTGTCATTTCCCCCTAGATATTGGTGAACTAAAGCAATTGTTCATGGTTATTAATAATTATTTATTGTAGGTCAGTCTGCATATTGTTTTCTAGTTTATTTTTTTATCATGGTGGATATTTTTTATCCCTTTAGAGGACATGATTGTTGGTGCTATTGTCACTTTTTCTTGTGTCTACATTTTTTTTATTTCATTTATTAGTGCTGTCTACTTTTAATAAATGATTTTGTTCGTAGTATTATCTAGATGAATAGCTTTAATGGTATCTCTTTTTTTATGGATGATTTCACTATATTTTATGCTTTAGTTGCATAAATTCATCGTATTTCAATTAATATCACAATATTTATGATGTAAACTACTCAGGAGACACTGAAGGCCCCTGGAACAGGCGTAATATATTGAAGAAAGAGTAGGAAGAAATGAAGTCATGTAGGCAGTTTAATGATAGGACCCTAATGATATAGTTCTACAGGATATGGAAGTGTTGCAAGCAGCATATATTGCAGTGTCAGGCCATACAACTGAAAAAATTAACTACATATATTTAAAACCAGAAATCTTCAGCTCTGGAAAGGACTAGCTACGATGAATTGTTATAATACAGTGGCAAGAGAAGGCAGAAGAGGAAGCAGATTAGGACAGTTCGAACTGGAAATGCCAAACAGTGAAGGCCAACTTGAGTTCTACATAAAGAAGAATATTAAGGTGACAAAAGAAACACATTTTAATCAACATCAGTGGAGGCAGTACAACTGTGAGAAGCTAAAAGTTAACTGATAAAATCCTTGTGGAGCCAGAATTAGTTAGAGCAGTGCAAGTAACATCTCGGGTCAGATATGAATAATGACTACCACCCTGTATTCAGGGAGAGTAGCCTGTGTTTCAAGATAAATAAGGTAGAGCATGAGTAAAGATGGGAAAATACAAGGGAGAATTTCTCAATTGCTGTCAATGAAAAACTGGAGCGAGGCAAAGAGGCCAGGACTTACAGAAGGTCAAATGGACGAAAGGTGAGACATTCATAGTCCATTCAGTGGGATCTGGTCATCACTCAGTCAGTTGAGTTTAGTACATCTCAAATAATAGGTAATACTAGTAATACTTGGGAGGGATGACATTTGCCGACAGCAATCCAGAGAGGAAAGAGTAAAGAGAAGGGAGGCCTGTTTTGTCCCCTCCACCCAAGTAGATGAGCTTGTTTTCATCTGCTTACGTGTGCCTAGGTAATGCACTCCTATCAATGGTTGGCACTCAAAACTCAGGCTCACCTGAACCCAAATTAGTCACTGTACATGATACACACATTCCCTTCAAACTTACCTACCCTTCTCCTGCACTTAACTACCCTCTTGCATATTGTTATTGCCCATGTTAACAGGAGCAGGCGCTACAAAATACCTGGATAAATAGTCAAGAATAAAACAATGGATGCTGAGGGATAGTGTAGGATAACAAATCTTTTTCTATGAGGGAAGAAGTTGAAAAAAGTGGAATTTTTTGCCTACCTCAGATGCCTGCATGTCATAAGATGAAAGAAAATCCCTGGGCAACAAGTGCAGGTTAGCTCAAAGTTAAGATGGATTTCAAGATGAGACAGCTATTATGCAATGGAGATATCAACATTTGGAAAATAGTAGAGAAGCCTTCTGAGCTAACTAATTATTTTGAATGCTAAAGATGAAATTGATAGGTACAATGAAAAACAAGGAACTATATTACAAGAAGAGGAAAAGTCAATTCTGAGCACATGGAAATCAGATGCATATGGTGGTCACCACAAATAGTAGTGGTAATTAGGGGAGGCAACCAACATCTGAGGTCATTTGCACCATAGGGGATGGATGAGAAAGGATAAAGGGAGGAGAGAAACCCAGCATCGGCATTAGCCTACTCTCAGAGAAAGGCGCTAAGGTGTCTGGCGCTTAGTATCCCATCTGACGGACGGAGTACTCACTCGAAGTGCTCCCCTCAAAGCACCTCAAGTAGGGATCTGGTTATCACTGAAAATTATCTGCCGCCTCCGTGATTCAAACCTGGGCCCTCTGGGTGGGAAACCAGTACGTTAGCCATCGCACCATTCCGATCCCTGTTACCCTTGAGATACCACAGATTTGCTAGTTAGGTTTATGTTGAAAAAATAAATGTTCCTGATTTCATTACTTGCTAACACCAAAAGAGAATGCAAAAGTAGGACTCTATTTGCAGATCCGTACCTAAACATGTTAATTTCCTATTTTTCGCAAATAATACTGATGAAGCATGAAATTTAATATGTGCAAGAGTATTTTGCATGAGTTTGTTTTTTTATATCCCTAGTTTAATTGTAATTGGCATTAAATATTGTGGGCTATAGTTAATTTTTCAATGTAATCAGTAACATGAATTAAGATACATAATATATTTCATAATACATTTCTTAAATTTGATATGCATACACTCTCTCCATATAATAGGTATCAAAATAGCATATGCACTGCAGCATGTGAAATGAGTGAAAATTCTCCATTTAAAAATTCCTGAATAGGTATGTGCCTATTTCCAAGGTTCTCCCTTCTAAAGTCTGATTTATTTCAATTTCTTTTTAGGCATTTCCCTGAAGAAAATATTAGATGTGGACAATATGGTGGCTCTGGTTCTTGATGACTATGCCTGAGTATTTCCAATGATGAGTCATTGACTGTTCTCTAAGTGAGCCTCTCTTCATAATTTCAACTTCAAGAATCTCAAAGCAAGAGATGGCTCTGGAATTTGTGCAGGGATGTCTTTGTCAGCTTATGAACTGTTCTGTCGGTTCCTTATTGCTTTTTCTGTACAATTCCGAATGGTTTCACATTTTTCAGATTGTTTCAAATATTACTGTGTAGCTAAACTAGCTACTCAGGGGAACATATTTGCCCAGCTAAAATTGCCATATGTATGACTTGATGAATGATTATGCGCTTTGAACTGGGCGCTAAATGGATGAATTTTTCCCATCCAGTCCAATTTTAGCTCACAAAGAGCTGTTATTTGTTTTGTAAGTTATTATTTTAATGAAATTGCTGAGGATTTAGCTAAATTGACTGTAAACCTCATCTGAAAATCCTAGCATTGCATTTGAAATCGAATTATATGTCAGTTTTTTGTGTCTTCTGTATTCCTATGTGAAAATATCTTCATATCTAGATAAATTTTACCTTGGCAAAATCCGTCAAGGCAAAAGGATGGTCTGGATATTGTACAGAAATACCTTTAATCAGCTTATGAAATGATCAATTGGTATATTGTTTTTTTCTGTGCAATTTCAGATTTTAATTTTACTGCATACCTTGATTAGTTGTGCAGGGAAAAGTATTTGCCCAGGTGCAATTGCCATGTTCCTTGATGGCTGATGATTTTGTGTTTATGATCTGGGTGGCAGATGGATGAATTTTTCCCATCCACTCCAATTGTTGCTCATTAAGAGCTTTTATATGTTCACGTAAGTTATTGTTTTTAATGATATTGCCGAGGAATTAGCTACCTTGACGATGAACCTCACCTGGCAATTCTAATCTACTAGCGTTGCATTTGAAAATAAATTGTATGTCAAAATTTTTGTGTCTTCTGTAATCCTATGTGAAAATATGTTCATGTACTTGTTTCTTCATATCATTCTGTTTTTCATGATGAGTGTGTGAGAAAAGTGTAAATGTTAAAAAAATGTATGGTTGAATAGGCCTATAGCAAGACCATTAAATTTCATTCATGGAATAAGTTTTTTTTAATTATGTTCTTCCATTGATGGCTATAAATGAGTAAATAAATATAAGTTTGAGAAATTCTCATGTTTCAAGGTTTTGTGTGGCAACCAAATACATGGAGAAATGACATTTCCTTCAACCTGAGTGTTCGCAATTTTTATCAACTTAATGTTTATCTTGACGGTTGAACTCAGTGACTTGGATTAATAATAATTATATTTAGAAGTAGCATAGATAGCTTGGTTGTAAAATTGGTACTTTAATTTCATCAAGACTGTGAAGTAATGTTCCTGTAGCCTATAATAAGCAATTTCAGAATGACTCCAATAACATAATTTCTGTCAGCCAGTGACCATCAATGGAGAGAGTAAAGGGCTTGGCAGTGAGAATACGTCAATGCCAAAGCACTGTTCAATGCCAAGCGTCTTCTTTCATCAAGACAGATTATGTGATAGTTGAGTTTATCCTTAATTATTTATTCTCTTAATTCCGAGTAATCACTGTGCTTGAGACCCTAAACTTGATTACCTTTATTTTAGTTAGGTTTAATAAACATTTTTGTCTGATAGAGAAGGAATTATTCCAGAGTATAATGGCATTATTCAAAGGAATTTACAGAGCTTTATGTTTAAATTAAGTGGTTATAATTGGTAGAAATTATTTGTAAAACTATCTTTTATGAACACGTTATTTCGCACATAAAGCTTATCCTCATCTAAGTTCTCTAAACTTACTTGTTTATTATAAGTATGATATTATGTGCAAATTGGCTGAAGAATCTCATAAAAATTATAATTTTCTACAGAGCAATATTTGAAACCATACATTGAATGCTAGTAAAGCTGATTTTTTCAAAAGTTTTAATTTTAGAAGGCTGCAAAAGTATAGTAATGTCAATAGAAAAAATAAATCAAGGAATTCTATTGAAATGCCACAGTACCCAGAGTGATGATGCAGAGGGAATCCAAAATTTGCCATGTCAATAGATTTTTATATACACTCATTTTCTGCTTCCCTTTGCCAAGCCTAGCTCTCTAGCCACTAGAATATAACGCCTAACATTTTTGTTTTTTGAATTTTATGATTATTTAATAAACATATTTGTTGCACTCCCATTCCATAAATAATTTTTTTCGCTGATCCAGGTTTTAACTATGTAGGCATACAGTCATACCTAAAAATGACTATGTAGTATAAGCCTATTTCTGCACGAAGTATGGTCTGGTATATATAATCAATTACCTAATAGGAATCTGATATAAAGGAAAAAGTCCAACTTGCCCCAGCAGTGATGTTATTGAGGTCACCGTTTTGTCAGGGTTCATTTAACCTTGCATTATGAAATGCTTTGTTGTGAGCTTAGGAGTCCTTTTTAAATGGACAATTGTTCTACTCTTCCAATAAAAATAAAGTTTTTAATGGAAGAATTTAAAAATAATTTCATAATTGAATAAGGATAGATCCCATATCCTTAAGAAGTTTTGATAAGGAGAGCAGTATTTTACAACAATTCTCAACCATTACTATGCATATGGCACAATAGCATAAGTGCTTTAGAGCCATGAGTCACCAACGAGCATGCTCACTTCGATTATTATTATTATAAGGTAACCGGTTAAGGTAGGTTTTGGATGGACACAAATACCAAATAAATATTTTGTGACTCCTAACAAAAAACAATGCAGCAACCTACTCTACATAAAGTCCTACTTTACCTCTGTGTACTTCCTTCATCCTGTCCAACATCCGTATCCTGTTCCTGCCCTTTCCTTGTTTGCCTACCATTCTCCCCTCTGTTACAGTTTTCAGCATCTCACTGCCGATCAATGCACCCTTCATCCATTTTTCCTGCCGCCTTAGGATTTCTCCCAACAAACCCCTCTCCTCACCCACCATACCTAGTACTTCATTTGTTCTTTCGGTCCATTTCACCTTCTGTATTCTTCTCCACACCATGTTATCTACCTCCATGGTTTTATTTAATTTAAATTTCCTCAATGCCCTTTCTATCTTGTTTTGATGTATGCTTGGACCTAAACTATCTAAAATTGCTTATATCCTCCTATCCATGTCTATTCTTACTGACCTTATGTTATTACAATATTGTTCCCTTTACATTCTTTCCAAATCTCTCGAAACTGGTTCACTTAATAATACTCTTGATTTATCTTAGACTGTTTGCACGGAATTTCTATTATTGCCTCTTGCTAGCGCTTCCACATTTCTCCACAGTGCACTAATTTTACTGTTCCTCTGTGAACTTTCCCTATCCTTGCGCAGCATCTTCAAACACGCTTCATTTGCCCCTATTATCTCCCGTCTCAGTTAATCATTCAATTCTTGGAAATGTTCTCCACGTGAATCTGTGTTTTCAACCCTCAATTTCCTTCTCTCGTCTATATTTCTAATCATCTCGTCTGTAATCCATGGTTTTGTTGTCCTTTTCCTATTTACTAATCCTACAGCTTGGTTTAGAGCTTTCGAAATTTTTTTTGGAATGTTAAAGATAGCCAGTAATTTAAAAGGTTGCAAGCAAACTTTACTGAGCTCATTGGGAAGTCAGTGCGATAGTCATGGGCTGAGAATTGATGTAAGCAAAATAAATGTAAACGTTTCGAGGAGGGAAATTTAAGGGTAAAAATAGAAAAGAAACATAAAGAGCAGGTTGATCAGTTTATGCATATTGTGTCTTGTACCAATATGGTCAATGTAGTATGGAGATTAGAAGTAATACGTTGAACAAAGAAGCTTTCACAACAATGAGAGAATTGATGATAGGGATGTAAAGTAAGGATGTAAAGACAAGACTAGTGAAAGCTTTCGTATGGAGCACGTGGCTTTGTACCACTCGAAAACATGGCCTTTGAAGCAAGTTAATATATTTAAGATTTAAGGCTATTGAAGCTTGAGTGTGAATAAGGACGAAAAAAGTGAAATGGATAGAAAGGAAAGCAAACTAGGAAGTTTTAGGCATGTTTGTGGAAGAGAGATATTAACCACCAAAGGAGGCAGGAAAGATAGCTGCAGGGTGTTTTGGTTTGTAATGGTATGTTGAAGACTGATGTAGACGGAAGAACGTTAGGTAAACGATATATGGGTTATGTAATGTATTAAAACCTAGTTTAAACGGTATACTACGTGTTTACCTTAAACTACCAAATTATGATTATGTTTATATATACACACGCATATATATATATATATATATATATATATTATATATACATACATACATATATTATTATTATTGGGTAATCTACCGGTTAAGGTAGGTTTTTGGATGGACAGATCTACTAAATAAATATTTTGTGACTCCTAACAAAACACAATATCCGTCATCCAACTCTACATCAGGTCCCTCTATCTCTGAGTACTTTCTTCCTCCCTTCATCCCATCCAACAACCCTATCCTGTTCCTTCCCTTTCCTCGTTTGCCTAACATTCTCCCCTCTATTACAGTCTTCAACATCCCACTGCCGGTCTATACCCAATTCATCCATTTTTCCTGCCTCCATAGGATTTCTCCCAACAAACCCTTCTCTTCACCCTCCATACCAAGTACTTCCTCATTTGTTTTCTTCTCAGTCCATTTCACCTTCTCTATTCTTCTCCACACCCACATTCCAAAAGCCTCCAATCAACATCTATTCTCCTGCTGCAATGACCACGTTTCCAAGACATACATATCTACGCTCCATGCCAAAGTTTTTATGAGCCTTTTCTTAACATTCTTACTCAAAGTTCCTGTCAGCAACTCTGTCCTCCTTGTGAAAGCCTCTTTGTCTAGTGCATTTCTTCTCCTTACATCCCTGCTACTTAGGCTGTGTTGGTCCAAAACACTTCCTAGATATGTAAACTCTTCTATCTGCTCTATTTTTTCCCCTCCAATTTTAATGTTAAGCTTAGCCTTTTTCTTTTTGGAACATTGCATAACCTTTGTTTTATTAATATTGATTCTCATCCCATATCTATGACACTGAATTTCCAATTCACTCAGCAATGCTTGCAACCCCTTGACTGACTTATAAACTGAAGCTTGGTTATCAGCAAACGTACCTGATTTTACGAAAGCCCCTCAGGCTTTCATTCCTACCTCCAGTTCTTCCAATGCCTCTTTAATCATTTCCTCTACATATAAGTTGAACAGCACCGATGATAATGGGCAACCCTGCCTTACACCACTTCCTAACACCACTCATCTGGACTCTCCATTCCTCACTCGCACCTGAGCAGTCAGAGACATGTACAGATTGTGGATTAGCCTCCTGTCCCTCCAATCTATTCCTACTTTCTGCAATGTACTAATTAGTTTTTCCCAATTCACTCTATCAAACAACTTTTCGAAATCTATGAAACAGGCAAATACATCCTAATTGTATTCTATATTCCTCTTGATTAATGATCTCAGTACTGCAATGCATCACGCATACCTCTCTCCTTCCTGAACCAACTCATCATTCCCTAAGTAATCATTTTCCCTACTCTCTATCCTTTTGTTGATAATCCTGAGAACAACTTTAGCTGTGTGGGATTTCAAACTTATTGTTCTGTAGTTCTCAAAAGATGTAGCCTTTTGCTTTTTCGGAATAGGAACTAACACTGATCTCACAAAGTCTTCCGGCCAAATTCCTTCCCCATATTTACTACGAATCAGTCCATATAGAGTCTTCCTCCCTCATTTTCCTAAGCGTTTCACTAGTTCTGCAGGAATTAGTCTTCCCTCAAGGCCTTATTTGGTTTTTATCTCCCTTAATGCCCTTTCTATCTCATTGTCGAGTATGTCTGGACCTAAGCTATCTTCATCTACATCATGTGCCTTTTGTATGTCTAAATTTGTTGGCCTAAGTTCTTTACCATACAGTGCTTCTATTTATTCCTTCCATCTCTCTTGGATATTTACTGTATGAAATATTATCTTACCTGACTTATCTCTAACTGTTAGCATAGATCTTCCCTTCTTACTTCACAATAGTGTGGTATTTGTGCTGTTCTTAACCTTGTTGTATAGCACACCAATTTCACCCTTCCTCTGCAAACTTTCCATATCCTTGCACTGTGTCTTCCACCATGCTTCTTTTGCTTTATTTGCTGACCATCTTAATTTATTATTTAACTCTTTGTACTTCATTTCGCGTAACTCTGTGTTTATATTCTTCCCTCATCCATCTTTGTAATCATCTCATCTGTGATCCAAGGTTTCCTTGTCTTTTCCCATTAATGGCTCCTATAGTGTTAGTGTCTTTTGCAGCTTTCGATATCCCCATCTTGATACATGCCCATTTTTCTTCGATAGTACTCAGCTCTTCACCAGCATCTATGATTTTTTCTACAGCCTGCTGATACTCCTTCCTTCTTAGTCTCATTAATGCTTCTACATTCCATTTCCTAACCCCCTGCCTTATCTTTTTGAAATGGACACTACACTTCATAACAACTAAATTGGGGGTCAGAGTCCGCATCAGCTCCCGGGAAGCTGTGAGAATTGATCACCCTGTTCCTAAATCTGTGCATTAGGCAAATATAATCTAACTAATACCTTTCTGAGTCACCTGGCATTTTCCATGTAAACCTACGACTTTTTTGGTGTCTAATCCAACTGTTGGTGATGACTATTCCCTGTCTACTGCAAAATTCAATGCTTTCTCCCCAAGGTCATTCTTTGTGCCTAAACTGTAGTCCACCACCACATCATCTCGTCCTTCGCCTACCATCGCATTCCAATCCATTATCAATACAATCAAATGATTCCCTGCTGAAACACACGTGATTATGTCCTCTTAACTGATGGTATATCCTATCCACTTCTTCCTCCTTATGATTGATTGGTGGCATGTATACCTGAACAATGACCAAGTTCGTCAGTTCTGCTTTTATCTCTGCTAGTAAAATTCCACCCGTGCTTGTTCTATGTTTTACTACCCTTCTTCCTACCTCTTTTTTCAATATTATGGCAACCCCTCGTTGGCTCTTGTCCCTGCCGCTTTATATTATTCTATAACTCTCACTCCAGTAATCCCTGCTATCCTTCCATATCACCTCACATAAACCTAAAATATCTATATTTCCACTTTCCATCTCTCCCTTAATATTCTCTTATTTTTCTGTCCTCAACATCGTCCTAACATTCCAAGTTCCTATTCCAACTGATTTGGTCTTTTCCTCCTGTGTGTTCTAGCCTGCTGCTATCGCTTTTCCCTTGCAAGGGTTTCGTGGGATGATGACCATAGAAGACTTGCCTCTCTCACTACCGGACATGACACACAGCTGATTGGGCTTAGTCCCGTAGTTACCAGGACTAATATTCTCTACTGTCCATCATTATGCTCTTGGGAATGATAATTGAGGTGGTTTCCCGTTGCCTCCCTCAGTAGTGTTTTTAACATGACACCATCACTAAATGGCTGCCCCATTAGGGTCAGATGCCTTTTCGATCTCCTCACTAAGGAAGAGACGCTGCATGGACTACCTTTCATCTGGCTCCTAACCTTTGACCTATCCAGCATGGGTGACCCTACCAGGAGCAATTATCATTACTTCCGCCAGCATAGCTCTAAGGGTCATCGGGATGCACAAGCCCTTCCACCACATCAAGATTGTAGTCCATGGGAGGGTCATTAAGCTTATATAATACATAAAAAAACATTTTTGACCATGAGCCGTCAACCCTTATGATTATTCTTTATGTGCAAACATTTCCAACAATTGTAGTTTTGCCTTGAGGACATATACTACCTTGATCAAAAAGTTCCCGGAATAACCACCGTGTGGCGCTCCCATCGTTCCGATTTGAGTTCTGTTTTTTTTGTTAAATTGGTACATCTGTTGTTGATATTCCCTTTAAATCTTAGTGTCATAACTTGACATTTGCAAAAGTTACGTAGCCAAGAGTACATCTATCTCTGTGTGTGTTGGCGATTTTTTACAATTTCAGAAATGGATTTAAATTTGCAACAACGAACTTGTATTAAATTTTGCGTAAAAAACGGATTTAGTGGCGCACGGACGTTGGAAATGTTGGAAAAGTGTTTCGGCAACGATTCTCTAAAAAAAACGGTCGTTTACCAGTGGCACGAGCGGTTCAGAAGTGGTCGTGAGTCAATCGAAGATGATGAACGCAGTGGCAGACCATCGACATCGAAAGTCGGTGAAAAAATTGATAAAGTAAAAGAAATGTTGGTCAATAACCGCAAATTAACCATCAGAGAAATAGCGGAGGACTTGAACATTGCCTATGGATCCGCCCAAGACATTGTGGTTAATGATTTGGGTTTCCGTCGTGTAGCAGCAAAGTTGGTGCCAAAAGACCTCAATTTCATGCAAAAAAGAGACCGTGTTGACGTCGCAAAAGACATGATTTGCGAGGCTGAATCCGATCCCACATTCATCAAAAGGATCATTACTGGAGACGAGACGTGGGTTTATGAGTACGACACGCAATCCAGACATCAGGCAAGTGAATGGCGTTCACCAAATGAGCCGAGACCAAAAAAACCACGTCGTTTTCAGTCAAAAAAGAAGGCAATGCTGACGGTTTTCATGGATTACAACGGTGTAGTGCATCATGAATTTTTGCCAGAAGGCCAGACAGTAAACAAAGAGTATTATTTGGGCGTTATGAGACGTTTGCGTGAAGCAATTCGCCGAAAGAGACCAGAAATGTGGGCAGAAAACTCGTGGATTTTGCACCATGATAACGCACCGTCGCACAGTGCTATCATTATTCGTAATTTTTTGACGAAAAATGCAACAAATACCATTCAACAGCCACCGAATTCACCTGATTTGGCTCCCTGTGACTTCTTTCTGTTCAATCGAGTTAAAAAACCATTACGGGGAACGCGTTTTAGCAGCCGAGAGGAAGTAATGGAAAAATCGCAGGAAGCACTGATGGACATACCGAAAACCGACCGTAACTTTTGCAAATGTCAAGTTATGACACTAAGATTTAAAGGGAATATCAACAACAGATGTACCAATTTAACAAACAAAACAGAACTCAAATCGGAACGATGGGAGCGCCACACGGTGGTTATTCCGGGAACTTTTTGATCAAGGTAGTATTTTACTAACTCGTTTATTTGCCAGTCCTTTCAACTGCATAAAACTATGATTATACAGCATAACTCCTTTTCCAGCAGATAATATCTCTCAGCATACATTATATCAAAATCTGGAGACCTAACAACCTCGTCATGGCATCAATTTTGTCTGTTTGCATTGTCCCTGTTTAGATAAGAGTACAAAGCACACACTTTTGAATTCAGCGATTGTTTCGAGCAGTGGCCTTTCATATTTTTATACATTCCATAGTGATAACCTTTCCAAAAAAAGCTTCACTCTGTACGCAAAAAAAGTGGTTACAGAATTTAAATATGAACATTTAAACGTTTACTTGTGGTTTGTGTGCCATCTGAAGTTCTCTATCTGCACATGTAATTTTTAATAAAAATAATATGGATTGTTCAATGGTTGTAAGATCTATACATCCAGAATCTTTAGAAATTAAACAAATTTTTGCTTTGTGTACATGTAATTTCCACAGGGAAGAATTATACATAAACTGTTAACCATATGACTTGGACCCAATAATACATTTACATTTAGACATTACAACAGCATTTACCTACATATTTCCAGTAAAATTTAGTACAGCTTCAATGTCATGATAGAAAATGCATTAAAATTACATCATGCATACATAGCAAATCTTGACTGATATGGACCCAATACATAATTCCAAGCTGAGCAGTCATACACAAGAGTTGGCCAGGGCAAGAGCAAGTAACAAGCTTTACCACAAATTTACAAACTTTTATTTATTTTTACCATAGTATAAATGTGACCGTTCAAGCAACCAAAGCCGTGACTCTAAAAAACAAAATCTAGTAAAAATGAAAAGTGAATGAAATGTTTCATGTTTTACAGAAATGGTTTCCATTGTGATAGATTAATAGTACCAGTTAACTCTAAAGCTAATATTTGAATTATTTAAGCACAAACATCTTTATCGTGGTAAATGTTTTATCCATGTGAGTTTAACCAAGTGTTCATAATAAAGTATAAAATGTGGTACCATCTTACAATATTACACAGTTACCTTATCACCTCAGTTAGAACACGCAAGTGCTGAAACTCAATAACTCCTCTGTACTTTTTATTTCTTGGGCATCAAATACCACCACCATTAAGAGATTCCACCTCATCACCATATCCAAAAATACAGCATACCACCACATCCCAAATTATGGTGTCAAATCCATAATCCTTCAACACCTTTCATATTGCAAAATGTTTAAATATTCTGAGTTATGATGTAGCCATCATAAAAGCAATTTGGAATTCTATTGGCAAATTTAAGTAGGCATTTATTCAACTATTCAAAATACCCTAAACTACCACATTAATTTTATAAATTCTTGGTCATATTGCACATGCAAAACTGACTAGGCACAAAAAACTTAATCAACATGGACGAATTCATAAGATTTCCCTGTATTGTTCATTTTTTGACCCATTTCCAAAATACATAGCAATTCACACAATTAAGCTTTATAAATAATATGGCATAGTTTATATACTAGTGGAGAATGAAGAAGCTCAGGAAAGATCTGAAAATAATGATCACTTTGCTATGTTTAGCATAATCAGGAATTGCATTACACACTCTTACTTTCACTCAAGAGAAACCCCATTCAGCCATGCACTTACTGAATATTTCAAGTGCATTATTCTTTAGGTTACCACCTCCTCTTCACTGATCATCCAAATAAAGTTGGCAAGATCTCAATTTATCTTTTACAAATTCCAATACCCAATTATAATACCTTTGAAGAATATTGTTGACCATCATAAATTGAAAAATATAAATGCCTTAAGGGCTGTCTCTGGTCAAATGGAATTTCTAGAATCTTTCTCATAATTCTATTGTTCCTAAATCACATTTAAATTGGAATGTCAAAGAAATTTGAAACTTCCACTGCATTTCTGTCCAAGAAATCTTTAGCATAACTAGTAAATTTTATAGAAACCGGTTAGTCATTTAAAATCCAGGGGCAACTATGTTCAAAAAACATGAACAGATATGAAAGTACATGTATGTTTTTGCCAGATGATTCTGAAGTAAATTGTTTCAATTTTGTGTGATATGGAATTAACAGAGTACTCAAAAAGCAAGTATTCTTTGCAAAGCCATAGATCTTATACCTTGAAAAGGATCTCTAAGCATGACTAGCTTGGCAGTTAGTAGAAAGTGCCCATATCATTACTTCTACTTAGCACACTTCAGTCGATTAGCCTGGCAGTGGTAATGCATTTGCTCCACAATTCCATTTTTCATCTACCAGCTTTTTATCAAAATATATCCATACAGAACCTATTTACATATCAATAAATAGGTGAGTTAAATCACATCTTTTTCTCGAAAACCAACAAGCATATGGCCACAAGATATGTGATACCATTCATGCAACTATCCTTACAACCTTCATTTAAAATGCATATCCAAAAGTTTAGATCTGACCATATTTTATAAAAAAATACAGTCCTAAGCATTCTGAGCAAATAAATATAGCGTATATCAAGCTTGAGATGAAATTTCAGGATAAAAATTGAAAAATTAGTTATTATTATTTTCCTGCACAATCTATTGTCATTAGTTACGCAATTCATGTGAAAGCAAGTACAGACACAATGAGAGCAAGAGTAAAAACCGATAGATAAAATTCTGAACAAACAATCTAATATTTGACAATATCTCAGGTAGTATGCTTAGGTCAATCTACTGATCATATTTATTCAAGCAACAGCCTTATTGAAATAGATGATCATGCACATTCTCATGCAAAAGCCTGGCTTTTCAGATCTGTATGTAAGAAATACTACTTGGCCTAAGAATGGATGCTTGCCAAAGCATTATTCATAACAGCAAGGAAGAAAAAGGTGGAATAATTCTTAAAAAGTTTAATAATTATATATAATTAATATATATTATCATAAGCTGAGTAGATATATCCTTAAGCATTCAGTGAAAATAAATATAAGTACAATTTCCTGAGACATAAATACAATCCAGAAAGTTCAATATACATAACACATTTCAGAGCTTGAAAAAGAACAAAAGCCCCTATGCATGTATTGATTCTGAATTGCACTTGATAAAAGTATCGAGACTTTCATAGCACAGCCAAAAATGTTTGAGACACATTTGAAAAATACAATTATTCTTTAATGGAATGGCTGAAGGTGATTGATATTTTTAAGTGATTTGTAAATCATAAACTTTTTCAAATGTTTCAGTACGTTCAGTTCTTTGCTTTAACTAACTTTTTTGTGATTAATAAGTTGCTACTTAACACATCATACTCAAGCAATTTGAGGTCACAGATGATGTGCCCTTTAAAAGACGCAAAATAAGATCCCTATTCAATAAATTAACAAATGGGAATGTAATCAAAATACATAAAAAGACAAGAAACACAAATTAATGGAATTCAATGAAAATGAGGATATCAAGTTGAGAAAAAATGTAATATTTTTCCAAAAGAAAAAATGCTTTTCTAACCCAACAAATGACTTTAGATGGGCATAGCCTCAGAATTCCTGAGTTTGGCCTGTACTCCTATTGATTGCCTAAGTATGTATGCATACCTAAAATAAAAGCATGTTGAGCTCATGGTGTTGGATTAGAAAAAATAATGAATTTTGATGATGATATGTCAAATACGAAAACGATAATTTAAAGTAAAGTAAATTACATAAAAAAATATTGAATAATAAATAAACAAGTAACATTAACAAAAATAAATCTCTTTAACAAAATATCAATGAAGTCAACTTGAAACTCGAAGTTTAAATCTGCATTACCTTCGTTATCATCTTTCCCTTCAAAACTCACCCAGATGTAAACGCAACTACAAATCAAAAGAAAATCTCATTTGAACCATGTTGGTAAACAGGCTGAACTGGAATTTTTGGCTCAGATATTGTCTCCAAGCATAGAGTAATACATGGACATATAGCACATAACATTAATGATATAGTGTGCAATTTGAGCAAGCACATCCATAAAGGAAGTCAGCTGCTAATTTGAGATGGGGGATCCAAAAATTCCGCAGATGTAGATTCTAATCCTGAACCACCATCTACCGGACTAGATGATGATGCTCCCTTTATCACTGGCAAAGCATCTTCCCAGGCACTGAGAAACTAAAAATAAAAGTTAGAAACAGCACTAAATGTAGAGGATATGAGTCTAAATAATCACTTGCAAACAAGGCTTGTATTATGCATTAGTACATTATTTTATGACAGAAACATTATTAAAATATAATTTCTGCATTTTTCATAAAAACCTCTTTCCTAATGCTTACTTTATTTGATGAAAATTCTTCCCAATGCACCACTAATAAATTAAGAAATAGAATAGCTAATGATTAATTACTGATACCACGCAGTTTCTGCATCAAACAACATATATTTTGGATCTACATTTTAGTCTAGCATTTCAATAATTTTACATCACTTTTTAAATTATTAAACTAGGTATTTCGTAATTCATTCTTTTCAGTGCAAGTGATTTATGTATTTAGCATTGTTACTTAGAAATTCAGGCAATATGACTATAATTACCACCACTTTATAAGGGCCATCACATTTTTCAATAATCCAAAAATTTCCACTCCCCAGTGAAGTTTATATGAAGTTGAAATAAGCTTTTTGATCATATGAATAAATAGTTAGCATAAAATGTGGGCAAAAAGCTAGATTAAGATTCATTTCAGTGGCATACTGTTAAGTAAATTTCATTTTAAATGGATTGTCATGACAAAAAACACATAAGAAATTTGATCACTCAAACTATAAAAATTATGTCAAGGCTTCAATAAATGTACAAAGAAAGGCAGAGTGTGGACCAAAACTTATTCTTTGAAATGGTGAAATTTTGAATTTATGATTCAGTTAATAACATATTATTTATAAAAACATAGTAAGTAATCAAATGCACTTTTCAAGTCATAGCAAATGACACACCTTCAACTTGTGACAAGTGACACAACCACAATAAACTTGAGGAAAGTACATAGTTCTTATTTTAATTATAGATGCCAATATAAATACTACACGTAAATGCCATTTACATGTAGCGACACTTAATTCAATTAGGTTTTCAAGTTGAAATATTATTATTCGCCCATCTCAACTTATTTTCCTTTGATATCCTTGCTTCAATATTCATTTCTTTACTTCCATTGCTTTTAATTTACTTCCATTTGCTCCACATTTAAACTTGTGAACTCTACATTAGTAACATACATTTAAATAACTTTTCTTGCCTCCCAATGGAATCAAAATTAAATTATTTCAAAACAAATAAATACATATCATTTATAATATTTACCTCTTGATATAGTTGCATTTGCTGCTTAGCCAAGCCAATAAATAGTTGTTTAAGATCATCTTTCTTTTCTAGATGCCAGCGCTCTAGATCTGCCCTCAAGTTTTCATTAGCACATTCCATTTTATCTTGATAATCCTATCAGAGAATTGTATTCAATTACAACAAATCATAGCAAAAACAAGAGCATCAGTCAAAAGTCAGGCCACAACTGACAGCAATGTGCAGTGTTTTAGAACCTAATAACCACCTGCTTCATTGCCAAAAATTTATGTAAGCATATTCTTCAGAAGTCCTGATATGTAAAAATGTAAGAGACAGAAGACACACATAATTATTACTATTTGGTAGTCTATTGTCTAAGGAAGATTTTGGATTAGATAGACTTCACATAATCATGTTTCTAAGAATATGGAATATAATAGAGAATTGCTCCAAGGATAGATCTTATACACACCTCAACCTGCTGCACTAATTCTGGAATGGTTGTGCTCAGACGACGAAGCTTCTCTTCTCTTGCTTCGCCAGCACTCTTCCAAAGTCCAGAACCTAGTTGAAATGGGGCACCAGCTCGAACCTGGGGAGCACAACCACCTTGGGCCTCACCCAAATCTCCACTCAAATCCCCCACCTGCTGCTGCAGCAGACCTCGTTCAGCTCTCTTCCTCTTTAGTTCATCCACATATGCCTCATATGTGGCCTGCACTGCATCTCTTCGAGCTAGGGCCTCTTTGACTGCCTACAAGCACAAAAATGTATGCATGAAAGTCCAGAAATGGAGAGGGAAAAAATGCATATTTTATGCTCATTGAGAGAAAAGGAACAGAAGTTTAAAGAAAAACACTTAAGAATCATGGATGGTAATATTTCTTAATATGAGACAAAAATTGTCAATCGATCTTTGGGAAAGGAATATTTTTATGACGGAACACCTTCCTCTTTTAACATGCAATTGAGTTTAACTGAATTTTCTAAGCATTAGTTTCATATGTTAATATGTTTCTATCGTCCAACACATCCATCAACCTTTATCCATTAAGTTTTAAAAATAGGAACTGCTTGAGCAATCATACCTCAATATATAACAGGTATTCCCTAAGGGGCCTCGCTACAAGTGTTGAATGGGCTGCAGTCGCTGAACGTTCAGCTTTTGCAGCCCTCTCAACAGCAGATGATACTGCTGATAATGCAACTCCAAGGCCACCGACTTTAGTCCCAGCCTCACCATGACTGCTATCAGGTTCTGCTTCAGATGCTGCCCAAAGGCTTAAAATGGGATGAAGCTGCTGCAATCCATTCAGGTGTTCTGCCCATGAGTATTTACAATATCAAGATGAAATGTGAGTTTTCTAACATGTGCAACAAAATAGTAATCATTAATTAATTAGCATTACTAATTGCAAATTGTGGAGAGCCACGGAGACCTTTAAAAATTTGAGACTCATTATGCAACTTAATGTTCTCAATGCATGAAGAGAACTTGCAGCATTTTCTCAAGATTGATCCATAAAATAGAATTTAATCTTTTCAATGAATCCTTCAGTTTCCCATAAGGCATTAGCCCTTCGGAAGCAAATGAAGTTTTTCCTATAAGGCATAAATTACATGCTAAATACTAAAATTGAATGGTACATTAATGGCTCAATCGGTCCTTTTATAAATTCTCATGAAGTAATTCTATTTCATAGATAGCCTCAATTAATACTTGAAATTAAAATTTCAACTTATGATAATTTCATAGAGCAATGCTTGCACGAGTTTACACTTACCTAACCTCTCCTTGTGGATTCGTGCTCCAACTTTGTCTACATTGGCTAGTTTATCTCCAAGACTGGCCACATATTCACTCACACGTTCAAACTCCGGAGGAGCCCTCTCTCGAGCCAAATATACATTTGCAAGATTATGAATGGAGTCAGAGAAGCGGCCCAGGAACCCTCCACCCCCAGACCCATCTTGCCGTTTTGTCTTTCTTATAATCGAAAATTCCTATCAGGAACAAATTTAAAAGAAAAAAATCATAACATAATATTAAATATCCTGGAAATTAAAAGTGAACTATCATCACAGACTCCATAATTCTTTTATACTTAATATGACATAACATATGACATAATTCTTTTATACTTAATATACTTAAATAAAGCAATGTCCCTACTAGGCCTTCTTTACCGCTTCACCGAAATTAAAGATCCCATTGCACTCCATTCATACTTCTCAATAATTGTCCTTCCCATCATATCATATTGCTCCCCCATTTGGTCCACCTCATCCCCAACTAACCTTAAATCCCTTGATTGCATCTCTAACTTCTTTGCCAAAATAGTCAAACACCGAGTCCCACATTACCCCAATATGTCCTCAAATGCTGTTCTGTCTTCCCTATCCATTTCTAGTCCCCATAGCTGCAGACTTAAAGCTGATATTAAACTCCTCTACAACACCATAAACTCGGCTGTTGACTGCCCTGAACTGCTATCTTTCTTCAACTTCAGGATACCAACCCGATCCACCCGCACCCACTCCCTACTCCATCTGCCTATTCCTAGAATATCTCTCACCAAGCGCTCACTGTTATTTCGCCTCTCCTCTCTTCTAAATTCACTCCCTCACACTGTCGACCCCTTTAACTTATCATGCAGCAACTTCACCACCCAAGCTTTATCCCACCTTTCAGTAAATTAAAATTTTCCCCTGTCCATGCTTGGTTCTCGTTGTTATTGTTATGCTGTTATTGTCTTTTGTCCTCTTTCATATTTGTTATATTTCTCACTGTAAAATGGCGCCACTGCAGTTAGTGAACAATGTTTTAAAATAAATAAATGACAGAAAAATTCAGTCAGTAACGTGAAAGATGGATTATTTTTATCATACCATCCATTTTCACAAAAAATTACAGTTAGATTGCACTGCTGAAATGCATAAAATTGTGTCATAAGGAATAACTTTAAGGGAAGATTTACTATTTCCATCCTCTGCCCACTATACACTTCTAGGTCTTTTATGTAAAGTAGGTTTGCATATTTTTTCATTTAATATGCATCAGCTGCAAGTACATGGATATACACACAATATACATAAAAAATCATAAACACAGTAATAAACCCTAAGGTCGGTTTGGTAGGTGATGGTAGAGTTCACCCAGTACTTGGCCAGACAGCATGTGAAATTCACAGATCAGGGTAGGAGGGCCAGTCCCTTTCCCTGTCCCAGCTTTGTTTTCCTAGGAAGACCTGGTACCCAAAAAATCACAAAGCTTGGGTGGAGCTGGAGGTGACCAGAGAGGCTTGCACAGGAATCAAACCCGGACCATAGTCCAACCCTGGACTACTATGACCCCCATAATATTCATAAATTTACATAAATATGGGATAAATATTTTGCCTATTAATGCATATTATGTACATTTATATTTCTTTTCTAATTGTATTTAGAGAAGGTCTATTTTACAGAATGTTGCCTTAATGATAAATAATATTTATTTATAAACAGCAAACAAGGGTAGGTTGAAGAAAGAATATTGTTAGAATTTTCCATGTAAGTACATGGAATCCATGTAAGTACACACCACCATACATAGCATGATGATATAAAGCCAAAATGCAAGTATGTCCATATATGAAAAACATAATAATCTCTTGGTGCATCTACAGTAAATGTGGAAGTGTGGCACAATGGGTTGAGAGTGGTGCAATCTGCGGAGGTTTGCACATGCAGCAGGAATTTGGAACCATTGAGAGAGATAAGAGGAGTCGGGTAGCAAGATGTTTGGGTAAAGAGAAACTGTTCTTTTTGTGTGAGGGACACATTGCGAAAGGATGCAGGAAACGTTTTCATTTGGCAGTTTCTCCTCTGTCGATGCAATTTTCCAAGGTTAGAGCTGATAACACTGATACACATGCAATGCAATGGCCACCACATCTCCCTCACTTTCTCTCCTATTCCCATTTCTAGTCTCGCCTCCTTTGCTCTACGCCAAGAAATCTTTCCCCCACTGCCTCCCATACCTCTTTCCACTTGAGCACACTCACTTGACCATGGGCAGTACTTCATCACCATTGTCTTCCCCAATATCAAGTTCTCACTTCGGTTGATGGTCACCTAGTTGACCAAAATATTAGTCATAGAGTGCCACAAAAAATCAATATCGCCTATAGAATAGCCACCTTATAAACTTGCATGCAATAGTTCATGCCCTCTTCATTTTAACATTGGCAATGGACGAATGCATTACACTCAATAACAGAGGGATGTCACATAAATTATTTCTAACATGAAAATGTACATATATTACTGGAATTGCAATGACTAACGTTTGCAGCAATGTAAATGATGCAAAAATTACAAACAATAGAATAAGGATGTTTCTCATGAAAAAATACTGAAACGACAAAACTAAGGAATCAGGGTGAGGAAGTAAGCAAACTTAACACAATGTTGAGAGAAGGGGTAACTTGATAGTTTACTCAATGGCCTTGGCTAAGAAGTGATGGCCCCAAAGACCTTATCTTTGGCTAAAGAAGAACAAGAAGGGTGTGTCAAAAGAATGACCCAATTTCCCAAGTGCCTTTTATGTAGGCCTGAGATAAAAAGAGGAATGTGTACCTGGTACACAGATCTATAACCTGAGTACCTGTGCTGCAATATACATGTATTTAGATTGACTACAGTGATAACAGCACCATTGCTACCCACTAATGCCATGATGATACAGGGTGTGGTTATAAAGTCAGTCTTAGACTCTTCATGTATCATTATGATTACAGGTAGAAAAGGATGTGAAAAACTGGTTCAAAACCAAGCGTCAAAATAAAACACAAAGGATGGATCAACTCCCCATTAGCATCTTAAGACAGTATTTGATCTAAAATGAATTTCATGTAATAAGATTCATGGTAAGAGTTTCTACCAGTTATTAGAAGTTGGAACTCAATCCAATTATTTTGGCAAATTGGAGAATCCCAATCTTTGCCCAATGGTTGTTTTAGTCAGTCAATTTGTTTCCTCATGATGCTACAGTGGAAAATGGTGCTTCCTGACCACCTCAAAATGTGGTTCAAGACTCGAAGCATATTGGACTAACAACAAGTTGCTATATGGGGCAGCTTCTTCGTCCATAATGCATATAAACAGTCAGCGTGCAAGATGCAAAATTTCCCTGTTAGAAATCCGTTAGATAGCCATTCCTGACATTCTGTTCTTTTGTGAACACTGGGAACTGGTTAGCAAGCAAGGAATTGGCCTCTTCTTGACTTACTATACATAAAATTTTGGATGTATTCTGTCACGTGCAGTTGAATCAAGCACGATTTCAAGAAAATAGGTACGTTTTTATTTTTTCTTTCACCATATATAAAGAAAATAGTCCACTGGCAATGATGACAAGGCATCAATACACTAAAAACATCATTGAGGGTCTAGAGATGGAATGCTTTGGTGAGACGAAGTTTTACATATCTCCTCATGTGGGTAGATAAAATGCTGGACTGGAGCAACTCACAGGTATAAAGGTAAAGAATTATGTAGCTTGTTGTGGAATAAATGGCCGGGAGAGAAAAAAGTCATGACCATTGTGCATACATTGTAAAAAAAATGCGTGCAAAGCATTTGTTTAGTCAGCCATATATGTTAGATGAACGATCCGCCAACACCTGTAAGGACAGACTTTTCAACAAAATGTGACTTTGCAGAGGCAGACAGAAAGTTATACCACTGAAAAGTAATTATTTTTGTCATAATTTTTTCCATATGTCTTTTTAGTTAATTTTGTTATGAAAAAAGTGTTTTCAAAAAAATGTTACTAAAAATGTAAAACTATTGCTTATTAAAATCAAATTTTTATTGCTAAAAAAATTGTTCCTACTTTGTAGACTAAAACAATTATAATTCTTTTGTAATAAGCTGTACTTTTAATTTTTAAATGTTACATAATTCAGTAACTATACAATAAAAACCTGCACGTTGATATCTTTAAAAATGTCTTCAAAATATTTTTTTCCCTCAGATAATAAATTTGACTAAAATTGCCCTCGGCACTTTTCGCTAGTAATGCTGGCAGAATGCAGCACTTAAGAGGGGTAAAGATTTGATTCTCATTATGTCTATTATATTAAGGCGAATAAAGCTTCAATAAAGCGTTTCCCTTGGCTGGGTAATTCCCACAAAAACAATGCTTATTTCACTGTACCCTTTTATTTTTAGGGTAAATATGATAGGCAATTGAGGAAAAACATTTTTACAAATGCATATTAGGTAAAATTATTAGTAACATTGCTTGTTTAAATTTGTTCACAGTGATTATTTGTTCTTTTTACCATGGTTGACATCTCTGTGTCTCTCATAACATCCAATTGAGTGCGATAGTCTTAACTAGGTGCATGCAAACCTACATTGGTCAGAAATATCTTTTCACCATTCACAATTCATGTTACAGCCAAAATATTAATATCATTGGAAAGGAAATTTGATTGTATATATGAATACCTTTTCATATCCCTGAAATCACAAATATATGATGGAAAAATAAGAACTTTCTGAGGATTTCTGTATCTATCCTAAAAGAGGGGTGGTGTTGGCACTGGGCTACTAACAGGAGGGCCCAGAAATGATTCCTGTTGATGCCTCTGGGCACCCTCAGCTTCGTCCAAGCTGTAAGATTTTTCAGGAAGAAGATCTTTCCGAGGAATCACAGGCAGTACAGGGGAAGGAACAGTCCTCCCTATTCTGATGTGAAAATTTCTCATGCACATGGACTCAGTACGAGGTGATCTCTACCTATCAAATCCACCAATCCAAATCAATTTTTTTATTGACATAACTGTGTAACTACTGAGCTATTTCAACAAGTATCATAGAGAGGAAATGTGTTTAAAATTGCAAAATCTACCACCTCTCATTCTATTTGCCATCTCTTTTTCAACAATCTGTACATAGGTTGAATGGGAAGGTTTTGAAGCAAACTAAGCTATGCAAAGAATTAGTGAGCTCCTACAAGGACAAAGTTTGCTGGCAAGATAGGGGTTGGGAGTTTTCATGTAACCATTCACAAGAATAGGATATACTATCATGGCATTATTCATTAATTTAACAGGCATTAAGCATTATATCAATTACTACCACATTATTTTTCACTAGACCGACATATATAAAAGCACACTGGAGAACCAAATGAATCACCCAGAATGCATTAAAGAAAACAAACATATTATTGAACTCATTAAAAATCAGTTTCTCTTTAAAATCAGTCCTATGAATAGATTCATATTATAAAGTAAGGACTAACAGTATTGGTCATTAAAAGTTATACTGCTTTTGGTAAAAATAGTGATGTGCTTGGCAGCCATAATATTGGGCATTTTCATGAAACCAGCCTATTTCTGTAAGGATTACTCCCACCTGAATCTCATGAGGTAACATTTAAGCTAATCATTAACAGTATGGAAAATCTAAACTCTGATGGAAAAAGTTGGCTAATTCCTAAGTTATCCATTAAAAATTGATTAAGTTTTGTTTGTTTGTTCAAACTATTATTTGATATGCTAAAGGAAAAAACACTGCAGGCATACCTCTAATTAATAATCACCAATTTGGAATAGTCACTTCGAATTTTTAATTACTGAATGATAAGGCATCCCACTTATGAAAGTGATAAACCAACAACCACAAACAAATGATAAATATTGTCTGAAGGGACTCACTGAGGGCTTGGCAGTCAAGAAAGAGCGAACTGAATGATGGCAGCTTAGAACAGGATGATCTGCTACTCTATTCAGGAATCGATGAAGCAATGCCATTCTTGCAAAAACAAAATCCCTGGAGTAGCGATCCAACTGTCCAAGGAGTGAATGCTTTTCAGGAAGCGGCTGCAAATGATCCAAAAACAAACAAATCAATACATAAAAGTTAAACTAAAAACACACGTACCAAATCATGAAAGACTTTTTTTGAATGAGTCTCAATAAGATGACAATAATTTAACTGATCAGATGCTCAATTTTTATGGCAAATAATATTTAAAATCATGAAAATAACTACATATATTAGTAAATAATTCCTTCAATGGATAGAGTCATTTACAAGAGATCAAAGCCCACAATTTCCTAATTTTCCATCCAAAAAAAACCTCACCGGAATCAAATGCGTAGGAAAATCTTCCACTAGTTTTTGTCTCAGCCAAACGAAGTCATTGTAGCGTCTCCTCACTATATATTCAGTTTCTTCATACTCTGCACGGGATGTCTGTAAGACAAAATAATTTCTTAATATAGCATGAAGTTACTTGTTCCACAATCTATTATGTAAATCCCCAAAATATGAGGGTTTTCAATTGTACAAACAAGAGATTTCATTGTGATCAACACACATGTACAATAACAAATACATGGATACAATCATTTTCCTTAACAGAATTTCACGACAGGGAGAAAGGGAATCCATGTTTGTGCTCAATTATGATGTAGGTAGAGATACAAAATTTAACTGAGAAATATGACAAAATTGGTGGAGGCATAATTTAGGTCTGGATATATACATCATTTTTTCATTCATTATTTTACTGAGGAAATCACAAATTATACCTTTAGATTTTTCAGTTTTTATCCTATAATAATGGCAGAATTATTTTAATTTAGAAGTTCACCATTACAAACTACTACTAGGAAATAAAAACATGGGACAGCAATCTCACCAACATTTTCAAGATGGTCAATTTGATCAGCAATACTACTATGTATTCAGGCAATATAACAGGTATAAGGCTTTTCATCAATCAATTTCTATGCAACGCTTCTACCAATAGAAAAACATATTTTTTTGTAATCAGTTATACTGCTGATGGTCGAATAGCTGTTTCAAATATTAGAACTAGCAATGACAAAGAAAAATATACTGATAATACCCAATGACTGGATCCCTAATCTATTAGCAGGCTTGCTCAACACTACCTATTCCTTCAACCATTTTTACTGGAAACATAATTTTTATAATAAGATTCAAATTTTTTTTTGGCAACTACCTCAGCTAAACAATTGAGTTCTTTAGTATTATGATATTTTTAAACTAAGTATTGTCACAAAAACTAATTCCAAGCATGAGTGGGAGAAAAAGGAAGGTAAGAGTATCCTTTTACAATGACAACAGAAAAGAGGAGGGTGTGACATGTTTGCACCTAAATCATTTATCACTTTATCTACTTTAAGAAGATGCACATTGAAATTTTTTTCCCGTTTCATGACACAAAATAGCACACAGCATGTGGATGGCCAGAATCTGTTAGTGTGTTAGCAGGATATATGGTCATTCAAGGGGTGACAGTAGTAGCTAGTAGGTTTCTACTGCCCCATCACCTTCCAACCATTATCAATCCATTTATTGGACAGCCAAAACTTCCATTGTGCGAGCTGACCTAAGACATTTCTGAACATTCAGCACATATATAAATTGCTAGAAGCCAACATCCGCTCTCCAATTTTCTGGGGACTCTTCTCTTATGGCTTTTCATGAGAATAATTATCATTTTTAAGGTTGAATGAAAGAGTGTTTTGATCATCCCCCAAATACATATCGTGCAACCTTCCCTCTTAGATTGGATCAGGAAACACCAAGAGTAGGCCTGGCCACTGAATGTATTCATATTGCTGGAAATTAATCCTTTTAATTCTAAAATTTTCTTTCTAACTTTCCTTCCTTTACTTATTGTGACAGCAAATGATACTGCAGCCTCAAAATTGGTACACGAATGGAAGCAAAGGTCTCTCGGGGCTTTATAGCAAATGAAATTATGATATTATATTGCCAGATATATATACAGTAGTCAAACATATAGACTAACCGGTCAACTATCATAATGAACGAAATATTTAGCTCTTCCCTCGACGCAGACAATACCTTAAAAGATAAATTGGAATTCCCAGTTAATTGTGTACGAACATGTAAACACCATTCATAAAATCGGATACTTCCTCGCTTTCTAAGAACACATCATCATGAACTGCCCAGTGCGTGAATTTTCACAGGATAAAAACACTAAAAAATATATTATAAATTATATAAATTGAAATAAAAAATAGGGTGTCTGCCTGCCAAATACACTTACTCTGGTGGTAATTCGGAATGTTATGAAGGTTTCTAGAGTGTTGAGATGTTTTTGTGGGTTATCCACCCTAACTTGTAAATCTCTCGTATCTATGCCAAATTCTGATCCTTCTTGATCGGGCAATGTTGAAAAACTCTCTATCGAAGGTGAGGCCACCTAAAAACATTTTTAAAAATACAAACAGCATTATGCTCATTTATATAAATCGTTGAATCCCATTTATTAAATTGATGTTTTAATATTCAAAACAAAATTCCAAGATATACTCACAACGGATCCTTCAACAGAATTACTCCAACGGGAAATTGTATCATTATCTCCACTATTTTGACTCAAAAGAGGGGAAGGTTTAATTTCTGCGGAAACTTCCAATACAGCTGTCTCCCCGTCATCCGCCATTCTTATTCAATAGTTATGCACTAACGTCCTTCTTTTATTTTATATCTGGAAGAATAGGATCGAAGCAAGATGGTTGTCAATATACCGGTATTGTGATAGATGAGGGTTGTCATTGGTACATCCCTAAGAAATGGAACAGGATACATCAGTGGGAGAAGAAAATAAATCGGACGAAGATGTAGCTACGACTGCAATTTTTAGTGATTTGGAACCTGTGGCTTGGTTGAACGATGACGATCCCGAGGGGATGTTTTTCCATAGAGTGAATTCTGATCAAATTATATATCAAGCAAAAAAGAAAAGATGTAAAATAATTGGAAAGTATGTAATGGGCGAACTACTTGGAGAAGGTAGCTACGGTAAAGTAAAAGAATTATTAGATTCAGAAACACTCTGTCGGAGAGCTGTTAAAATCTTGAAGAAAAGGAAACTGAGGAGGATTCCAAATGGCGAACAGAATGTTCAAAGGTACGAATTAATAGAGTGGTACTCGTTCATTTACTCTTAATTAAATTTGAGTTTATTTAGTGTCGTAACTTTGTCGTCGCAATTTAAACTCTTGGTCATTCCTTAACCCTAGGGAAATCCAGTTGCTAAAAAGGTTGAGGCATAGGAATGTTATTGGTCTGGTTGACGTTTTTAACAATGAGGAAAAGCAGAAAATGTACATGGTGCTGGAATATTGCGTTGGTGTGTTGCAGGAAATGTTGGAAAGTACTCCCCATAAAAAGTTACCAATATGGCAAGCCCATGGGTAAGGAATACTATTGAAGCTATATTATGGCAACTATCCCCCTGTTCACTATCTACTCCATGTAATTTTAATCATTAGACGATTTTATGAATATCAAGTCATTTTGTTTAAAGATTATATTGGGCAAATTTTGAGCGATTCTATATCAAGTCCATTGACTGTTGTTGATGTACAACTATCTAAGATTTTTTAATTCGTTAATATATGTCGCTCATCCCATCTGCATATTTTATCTTCTTCAGTCATCGGCATCTATGACGCCTTATGCTATTATTTATATTTCTAACTACATTTAACTTAAATGTCCACAGTTACTTCTGTCAATTAGTTGATGGCCTCGAGTACCTGCACAGCCAAGGTGTTGTCCATAAAGACATAAAACCCGGAAATTTATTACTCAGTTTGGATGGAACTTTGAAGATCTCAGATCTTGGTGTAGCAGAGGTAGGTCCCAACTCTTTGGCCCTACCTTAATCATGCCTTCACAATATTGTCCAATATAATGTTGCAGAATTATTTTGCTGTTATAAAATCGATTTTGATTTCATCATTAACGTAAAGTTACCCATAGTAATTTAATTTCTGATAGGATTTTCTGAAAATGATATTCAGCTTGAGAAAATTCTGTAGATAGTATATACCTATATGGTTTTAATGTAAAGGCCGATGTTGTCATCAAGTGCTACCCTGCTTTTTATTCTCATAATCTGTTGATTTTTAATTATTTTTTTGTTGGTATGATAATTAGCAAATTTAACTCGTGAATGTGATTAATTGCATGCCATTACCTGCCTTATGTCCATTTCCATTGCCTGCATGCCATTGTTTTAAAAAAATTTGCTCAATCGGTTTGTTTAAAATTTGTTTAAATATTTGCTCGCTAATGACTTTCCTGAGAATCGGAGTATAATCTGGACTCTTATTTACTTTTGTTACCTTACAGATGCTGGACATGTTTGCTGAAGAAGATACTTGTCATACAGGTCAGGGTTCGCCTGCATTTCAGGCCCCTGAGATAGCAAATGGTCTTGAATCATTCTCAGGTTTCAAGGTTGATATTTGGAGCAGTGGAGTAACGCTGTAAGTAATCATCTCTATATTATTAACATTGCGATGAAGTATTTACAAGTTTATGCTCATTCATTCATATATGTATGAGTTTATTCTATATACCATTGAAAATGACCTTCTGGTAAATTTATGACGTTACTAAAGCTGCATGTACATTATACAGAGCTTTTTAATCTGATGTTTTCCAATATGCATTAGGAATATGCTTTAATTTCTCACTTTACATGACTCTTGAAAAAATTACCACTCTCCAATTCCCAACTTTAGTACACCTGCAGCAAAGAAAAATGATTTCAAGCATCAATAATGTAGTTTTAACTCATTCTTTGAATATATTTTCTCTATTTGTGTAGTCAATTTTGGTATAACTGCGTGTGAACGCACTCCATAAGCATTACATTCCATCTGTGGCAGACTTCCTATAATAGTAAAAATCCCTCTAAAATGAATGTGGTTTACTTCTCCCTCTATTAAAATGGATAAAAGTTTATTTTTCTTCTGTTAAAGTTAATGATAGTGCCAAATAATTCATTAACAAAACCTAATCTGGTATGCGTGAAATAGAATTAACTTACAGCTATAATTTCTAACATATAGTGGGAGTAATGATAATGAATGTAGTAATTCCATCTTCTCAACTCAAAATATGTACGGTTGAACCCAGATGTGAAAAATAAGCTTCTGAGTATCTATGCATGTATTAGGAGCTTTGCCCAAAATACATTTAGTAACTTATTATTTATATTTAAAGTCAATTGGTAACAGTAAGGCCTGCATTTTTCATTTCATATATGTTCATGTTGTATATCAATTGATATTAGTGATTTACATCTGCAATATACCTGGAAATCATTAAATTACCCCAATGTTTTACGGCCCAGTGCACATTTTCCACCGCCATATCCTGCTTATGCATAATTTTTGGGAGCATGCACTTTTGTTGAGTTGTTTGTTTTCTGGGGGCTTTATTTCAGTCAGATTGCTACACCAACATTGCCCATTAAAATTCTGGAGTCACTGACTGCCCTATTTGATGACTTTTTTTCGGTAGAGATGTGCATCAGGATAAAGTGCTTAATATCAGAGAAGCAGCATGAGTGAGACTTAATTAAGACAAAAGTTGATTATATCAGTTGCAGATTAGAAATGTTGTGATGGTTTAGTGGAAAAGTTCACATGGTTTAGTGGAAAAGATTTATGAATGAGCTGCCAAAGTTCAAATCATGGTCCAAAGAAGATTCTTAAAGGAGTAGCATCAATATAATTAATTTAAATGAGATGAAATGACTTCTATAACCTCCTGTCTGATGAAAAACTTGCTGCGTTATTTGCACCAAATGGTGATGGATACAGGGAACCATTTTGACCTACAGAAAAATATTCTGTCTTGTCTTTAGATTTTTGTTCATTGGTTTAGATTTACCTTTTCACCTTAATTAGAGCTTTGGTCACCACTAGCCAATAGACAATATTTGAAAAACCTAGGTTAGTGTAAGATGATAGAATTTATAAAAGTGTCAATCAGTAGTTTAGATCTGAATGATCTGAAACGAAATAAGCCTATGTTTCCCCATTTCACGTGTGAGTTTTTTAGTTTAATGGTTTTCTGCATATAAATTGAAATTGTATGGAAAATACATATTAATATATCATCACATAAGAAAATGTACTTGGTACATAATTTCACAGGAGTATTACAGTTACAAACACCATGCAACAACATCATCCGTGTCGTAAGACATTGTAGAAAGTGTATTAACAAATAAAATGTCCAAACTTTAGTAGTTGCAACATTATTGCATTTTCATTAGTATCACATATCCATTTTGAGTTGTGATGTATAACTTCCAGAAATGATGTACCATGCTCATCACTATTAACTAGCAAAGTCCCCAAGGTTGACCATTGGAAATGATCGTTGTTATTACAATATGTTATGTTACGTTGTTATTACTGACTGAAGGGCCCGAGTTCAATTCTTGTGGATGCCTCTAGGCACCCTCACTTCACCCAAGCTAAGTGATATTTCAAGTACCAGCTCTTGCAAGGAAACTATAGGTGGCAATGGAAAGAAAATGGCTACCGTACGGTTCTAATGTGTATGTGAATTTCAAATGCCGTTTGACTCGGTATTTAGTGAGCTCTACCCTTCCCTATCAAACCATTTTTCAGGTTGATGTCTGTGGTATAAAGATATTAGATAATAGTTTCATGGTTGATATATTTGTGCTTCTGCCATGACGGTCATTGGCATTAGCTGATAAATAATTATAAAATTGCCATTGGTAATAACAAGAACTTGATAGAGTGAGTGATTTTGAGGAATTGTGAGCCCCTGTAAAATTAAGAATCCTCAGTGTGTACTTTTGCCCTAGGCATCTGTAATCTTCACCATAATATCAGTTGGTTCTATGCAGGACCAACAATTTTGTGATATACATATTGCCGACCATGGTGGCGGCAGGGTAACGTCCTCATCTGCCATTCCAAGGGTCACGGGTTCGATTCCCACCAGAAAGGGCTTTCCTCCACCAAGGGCTTGGGTGTTTGTAAATGTGACCATTGTTATCATTGATAATAGTGCAATTTAAAGGCCAAAATGTGCTGTTTTCGGACTAATGCTTAATAAATAAATTCAAACGCACTGTTTAGTTACAAGTTGGTGACTTAGTTGGTGATTTGATGAGTTCAGCAAGCATGTGACATGAATTTTTATGTACCAATATTTGAGTATTTTTTTAGAAATATTTGACTCTTTATTATAGGTACAACATTACCACTGGTAAATATCCTTTTGAGGGTGATAACATTTACCGTTTATATGAAAAAATTGGGAAAGGGGATTTTACCATTCCTGAAGATTTAGATGATGAACTATTAAGATCTCTCCTAAAAGGAATGCTTAAAAAGGATCCAAAGGAAAGATACTGTTTGCACCAGATACGTCATCACCTGTGAGTATCCCATTTCTACTGTCAGCACTTTTTCAAGTTGTTCAGCTGAGATTTATTGTCTCAATTAGAAGGCTGCAAATTGGGCCGTGGGTTGTTTATGAAATCAAGTATTGTGATTGTATTATAGGATTAAAAATATTGAGATCACTGCGCTGAACATTGATCAAGAAAAAAAGAGTTTAAGTTATAAGAAATGTCATTATAATTACCAGTAGGTCTCTCATATCTCATGTGTCCATAATTTTGAAAGCTCATGAAATGAAATAATCAGTTAAAGACGTGTCCAATTCTGCATTTAGTAATATTAGCCTGAAATTCCTGACCTATGTTTTTCATCATAGTTGACCCTTGCCTCTCAGGTTCATGAGCACAGTTAAATTTAGCATGTGTGAATGAGAAAAGACATGCATTTACATACATGAACTGCCTGAGATTTTTAAATGAACTAGTGGAGATGTTACAATTTTCAGAGGTTTAAAAATTAGGTGATGTAGTATAATTGTTTATGAATTCAGCTAGAATCTCTGCATTCAGTAACAACCATTGACTTAAACAATGTAATTGCCCTTTTGTTTAAGCTGGTTCACGAGGAAACCACCAAGGTCACTTGAGTGGGTGCCTGTCCCACCTCTTAGAGGAGATGAGGTAAACCCGATGACTGTGCTTCCATACTTGCACCAATTTCACTATAGGGATGAGGTATCCCTTCTAGAGATGGAGGATATTGACGAGGAAATATGCAGAACTTTTGAACCTGCACAGCATCTCACACCCCATCAGCATGGTTGGTTATCCAAGTTTATTTCCATATTCTTATAAGATTTGTTAATGGGTGAAATCATGAAATTGTTGGTGTGATAAATTTTCAGAGGAGAGATTCACATAGGTGTTCAGTTTATTCATGAATGACACATTAAAATTCTTTCAAATTTGTCTTGCTGAATGTGATTTATAGCTGTGCCAAAACTTATAATTTAAATCATTTTACATTGCTGTTATTTTGATTTCATGATAATTTTTCTGTTGATATAGATAATACGGATCCATCTTATAATGCAACCATATCGAAGATGGATATCAATGAACCGTTTTAGCAATAACACACTCATGTGCATTATAATACTATGCAATTCTCATTATTATACATCGTCTAAATTTGTACATTTGTTCCAATTAAGTGTTTTCTGAAATTTCACAATTAATAAAATTCTCAGTATATAAATAATAAGTATATAAGATATATGATTCAATGAATTCATGTAATAATATTTCCATTCTTGTGCCTTAAAATTTAAATGTCTATTATAAAAAATGTTATGGTAAAAACTAATCCAATACAGCATTAAAACAGTTTTACCATTTTCTTAGTCACTGTTATTGTAATTATTATCAACAAATGATTCCAAAATTGAATTTTGTATTTAATTTCAATTTAATTAATAATTCCAAGGAGACTGTGATCAAGAAATATATGTGCTGAATTTTAATAGTATTCATCAAAATAATATAACTAAGAGTAATGCTGAAATGTTAAGATTGGAATGGGTTCATAGTAATATACAAATAATGGGCGCATAAAATAGATAAGCAAAAAGTCCTTTTTTTGTTGAAAAAATTCATGGAAGAATATTTATTCTTTCATTCCATTTTCACTCTGAAGGTACTAATGTAATAATAACTATTCTCTAGCTTAGTTTGTAGTGTCACTAACTTTCCTGGTATTGTTTATATGTAATTTTATGATTTTATTTACATATATTGAACAGCAGTAATTGCAATATGCATACATACTAGGTACAGTAAAAATATTATATTCCTCATTCAATCTCTTTCATATTATTTTTAAGAAAAATCGTGAGGAGCATAGAACTTTTCTGAAATTACAACAACTGAAATATGTCTTGAGGTACTTTTTTCTGTGTAGTTATGAATGATAGGTCAGCTAGCCAATAAGAACATGTATACAATCCCTCTTTATTTAGCTTCAAAACAGGAAGAATCATGCTAATTTAATATCGCCTATCTCATTACCTTTTCTTTGAACATATTTCTCTTGTAAATGCGTAGAAAACCATTGAGTGCATCTACCAGTTAGGGGATTGAGAATCTTCATCTGTATAGAAGTTAGTTGATCTAGATAATACAAGTTCATCTTATAGCCCAGCATCATTTAATAAATGTGTATGAGCTGTTGAAATCAACTAATAATTGGTAGTGGGTTTAGAGCAGTGGTATTTATGTGAATGTGAGGGTCTACCATAGGGTAATATGGCCTAAAATTGTTACAAAACCCAAAGGTAATGAATGGTGTGACTGGGCCAGTAGCTGTCATCAACCAGTTAGTATCAACCATCTGAAGTCACCTGAAGGAGGGAGCAGTTGTTGTCCTTCATATGAGCAATTGGTGGAAGCCAAGTGGTATAGACAGTAATACATTTTCTGCAGACATACTTAATGTTATTTTAATGACTGCATTACTCCAATTTGAAAGGGAACCAGAAACCACCTCATTATTACGAGAAAGGATAATCAGTTCTTATACACCTGTTCTGCTTTTCACCATTGAATAAGAGACTTGAGGCAACCTTACTGGATGAAATATTTCAGCGCTTAACTTTTGACTCATTCAGATCTCCAAGTAAGGGCAATTCGAAAGATTTTTCATCTGGTGTATGTGTGATTCATTTTTGATTATGTGGTGTGTCATCTACAATAGAGTCTACTCAAAAATGTAAATGGAAGGGTAATGATCAGGAGTAATGCTGTGGAAGAGTTCTACAGTATTAATTTGGTGCTTCCTGCATTATGATGAAAAATTAGTCATGATGAAAATACCAATGAAGTCCATGGGCAATGCATTGGTACACATTTAAATGCCTAAAACATATTACAGCTGTAGAAAATGCATGATTATGTCCCAAAATATCGAAATATGTAAATAAGGAGAAAATGTAATCTTAATTGACTGGACCGAAAATTTCTAGACATCATGAAGTTACGATCAAGAAATTTAATGACAAAAAATATTAAATGAATGTGTACAATAGAAAATAGGTATTGCAAGCATGTTTCAAAATCAATAATATAGGAGATCTATCTGGAATACTCATATGGGCATGGAAAGATTCCAGATTGATTGATACAATTACTAAGTCTCCTGCTAAGGAATTGAGTCAAGAATTTGAAAGGCTAAATTAGGGAAATTGATTATATGACCATAATTTAATGCAAAATAAAATTCATCTTACATTTTTAAATGGAAAAAGAAGTGGCTGCAAAAGAATTTGTGGTTCAGTAACCTAAGTAAAGCATTACATTAAGAAAAATAAATGAAAAATGGTGGTGCACAATATGCTTCAAAGAATAATGGCAAGATGTGATGTGATGAATATTGGATACCAGCAGAAGGAAGTCTTGAAAAAGGAAATACTGGAATATAAAATAAGTGTTGGTTGTTCTAGAAGTTAGGAAAAATATCAAAATCTGAGGAGGGGCATGAATTTTACTTTAGAATAGGAAATGAAGTCAGACAAGAAACAGAAATTGCTATTTAATAATGGTTAAAGATCCTTTTCACATTAATACAGCATGGTCGTGTCCACTCAAAGTCAAATCAAAGTTGAGAAACATGAAATTTCACCTTCATGGACCCTGAAAATTTGAACTCTCAAGAGTGAAGTTTTATTAAAGCTAAAGATAAAGCAAAAAAATGGAGCATCTTTATGATATAAAGGAAACACATGCAAGAATAATCCTTAATAAATATTAATGGCATGATCTAAAAAGCACCATAGAGATGGTGTAATATTCCATTTTAAAGTTCCAAAATATGTAGTTTATATTATTCTGTCAACTTCATAAGAATTTCATAATTGTTTTGGCATCATCTGTAACTCTCCCCTTCCAAAACCCCAAAAATGGACTTTGCTTAAATATTAATCAGCGATACTCAAAAGCCAAGGTTGGTTGGTGTGTATGTAAAATCCTCAAATACATTTAAGTATTTTCTTTAGTGATGCCTGTGGTCTCTAGGTTACAGAAAAGATACATTCCTTAGGATGCCTCTTTTGGATTAGTACATGACTCAGGCCCCAGTTACCAGTGCATGCCTATACTTTATGAATAATATTTTGCCATGGCAGTGGCTCATATTTTTAAATAAAGGCCTGATCATAAGGGTGAAATTAATGCTTTATATGAGAAATCATATACCCATACAATGAATAGCCCTGGCACAAACATGTGTTGCCATTCAACTATACCGGTGTTTTAACATGCATGGAAGAAACTAGTTCCTGAATTATGAATTTAATTTTGAGCCATCTATATAGAGAGTCTTGGAAGCCTGTTCACTGAGAATTATTGAAAGCAAATAATGAAAGACATCAGAATAAGCTACTTAGAAAGGATGAAAAATTGCCAGTCAACAGAATAGCTTAAAAGGCTGGTTGGCAAATCCTGGCAATAATCAATGAAAATGATGATGAACCATATTTTGGATTTGGTTTGATCTGCCATGCTATAGGTCATACGCAATGCAACAAAGTTGTCAGATTACTTATCTGATGGTTGTTTATTAATACTTACATTGAATTAAATATTTATTTTTGAGAAGTACTAGGAAATAGCATAATTGAAGGGCTAGAATTTATGGAAGATTAGGAAAGTTATGAAAATAGAAAATGGGGCTTGTAAGCTTGTAAACTTTACTCAAATCAGTTGAAATAACTTGAAGTTCTGGTATTTGGGAGATAAGTCCTACGAAGTATATCATTGATGTAGGCATTCCAAAGTTCTAGTATGAGTAATTTTGTAAAAGTGAAATAATACCCTTATAGTTTCATGTAACTTCTCATGTACGTGCATGTGTTTGTGATTTTAGTATGATATCCTGGTCTAGAACTATGACTGCGGGGCTATTACTTCTGTGATTCAAGTTCTAATTATTCTGACTCCTTAGGTGTCAAATTTTTCCAGCCATCTTGCCACTTAAAGTCTCGTGTGGAATATCTTGCCTTAAAGAGTTGATAAAACTCATGAATCAAGGACTATACTAACCCTTTGTCATAATAGGTTAAGAAATGTATAAAGGCATTAGAGATGGAAAATGTGAAATTGCAATCTATTACATTGTTTTATTTAGAAGTATACAGATTCTTTAAAACTTTCCTTAACATATTTATTTCTGACCTATTCACATGAAAATTAATATATTTCAGCTTTATTCTGGTTTTATTTTTAGAACTAATGTCGCATGCTCCAAAAACTGGTGATTTTATAAAAAGATTGATAGACAGTATATGTTCCCTGCAGCAAATAACATTCGGTAAGAAAAATGTCTCTCTCTTGCTTAGTAGTGTTAGGCTGTTTTTAAATCTTGCACATATTTAAATCCTCATCTGGCTAGAGTTAAATACCCAGGTATCTCGCTGAAAACCTCCCTGTACATTGAAAAGATAATAATCATATTTTCTCATCAGTCAAAATAATGAGTGAGATATTTAAATGCTCATTGGAAGTTGCTTAACCTTCTCCCTACAGATTTATCCTTAGAGGAGAAACTTTTTGTTCAGAGTGATAATCTGTGAATATTGGTATATGTAATGTGTGCATCAACATATCACAGTACCTTGTAGAAATGGAAGTTAAAATATTGAATGAAGAATCTAAGACAAAATGTAATCCAATAAATAGATACGGAGATGTTGAATACCTGAGACCAACCATAGGCAGAATCTATGTAATAGTCAGAGCCTTAGGATTGTGAGGTCATATATGGCAGGCAATTTAGTTCGTATCAGGGCCCCAACCATGTAAAATTATCAATTTACAACATAGCATCCCATAAGTGATCAATGTGTGGTAGTTCTCCGTGGAGTTGTCAAGTACCATCCATATGAGAAATTTTTCATTGGAAAAATGATTTGCCTACGTAGAAAGTCAACCTTAGGTCCTTCAATTTCCGACCAAGTTCCTTTGCTGGTTAAACTACCAAGGCTTCTTCTTACACTGTAAATTTCTAATGACTTTAGAGGAGTGATATTTGTTGACATGCATACAATATCACAAAGTTGCTTTTGTTTGGGGATGTGCCTAACAGCTTAGGTCATTGGTGTCATTATTACAAAGTAATCATAGGCATGAGCACAGCACCAAATTACATGAGGTTAAAGCCAGCATTTAAAGACGTTGGTATTTGCCTTCAATATATTCAAAGAAACTGCTGTAATTGCCACAATATTAACATGAGCTTGTATATTTGTTTATTTAACAATCCATTGGATTATATAAGGGAAATGAGATATTATACATAGTATCCCAAAAACATTGAATATTATTTTTTTTATGCTTTGAAACCTAGAAAAAAACATGATATCAGAAACTAATTAATTGCTGGCCACACTGAGGGATACTGTTGTTAGTTCAGGAGTGCCCTTATGCAGCATTTAGCCATAATCATTAGAATCTGGGTGTTTGGAATGTCATCATTATTACACCTCAAGGAAGTCCAAGTGACACAAGAGCACAGAGGGGAGAATGTTAAACAAGGGTAGGAGAATGGAGGAGAAATTCCACGGCTAAGTAGGACTTAGTGAAAGAACAGGACAAAATTGAATGCCAAACTAAGTCCAAAAGCATTTAATAAATCCATGACTGTGGTTTTCTTCTCCTCTTCTAAAATTGCCATATTACTTTCACATTCCAGAGAGTTCATTTTCCAATCATTTTTATGGTTTCTTAAGAAACTGTGATCTCCAGTTCATTTTTTACACTCATCACATTTAGACTACAGTGTGAGCAGTAGGTGGCTTTCAGCGAGCTTTGTTTTGATGTCACCTTGACTGCTTGAGGGCTGAGTTTGAAGCCAGTCATTTTCCCTCCCCATCCATGTAAAGAATTGCGACTCCGTGCTTCCACCCATTCTGTATACTCTTAGTTGTGATTGATTGACCATATATATCTCAGTATATAACTGAAATCTCAAGTTCTTCATTTGATTCATCACCTGTCTTTTATCTGCCGTCTGTGTCTGGTAAAATAAAGTTGCCCTTTTGCTATGTCCTATTTATTACTAAACTTTCAATGCTTTTTCAGAAATACTACCATGAGGCCACTTATCTTGTTGATTAGTAGATTAATCACTGAAGTGATATAATTTAAATAATTATAATTTATCCCAAATGGAATATCACTTTAAAAATGAAGTGTGCGTCACTGTTGTAAATGGAGCTGAGGTCAAATGCCATTGGAAAAAGTTGAGTTAGACCAGAAATTGAACCGTAGGATTTTCAGTTTAGTTCAGCTTAATAATTCTTGGTTCCCTCTGCTACTCAGGATATCTCTTTCCAAAGCCATCTGGGAATTTTCATAAACAGAAGTAATTTTCTTGAGTTGCATGCATATTCCCAGTAATCAAACAGTCCATTATTCAGTTCCCAGTGGAGATAATATTTTTCAATGGCTCTGAGACTTGCATTCAAAGTTCATTTTCAGAGTAATTATCGGCTCATTCTTCTGTTCAGAAACCTTAAAATTGGCTGTGGAAAATATGATTTTATCCTGGTTTAAGGAGCAAAAACTTTAAAAGATACCTACTTCTGCATTTTAAATTTCATATTACCAGAGGAACTAGAAAAATTATGTAGGTTTCACCAACCTTTATTTTGGTACGACCTGTTTCCCACACAATGGAACTCACGCAATCAAAAAAATGTTAATAGTAAAAATTATATATTTATTTCTTAATGGAATATATCATAGTAGAAGTATCTACCTTAAATCTCTTTCAGTGCTTGAAAAACTGCATTCACTGTAATATGCGTTTTTCCATTATTTTGTTCATTACAGTTATTTTTATGAGGACATTTCACTAATATTACAGCTCTCGTCACAAAACTTCACAAATACTCCTGAAACACACTATTTATATTTTTATTGAGTACAAATTTCTTTGTATTAGGTATTTCATTTTTTATATTTGTCAGAGCACGTACATTATATTTCTTAATTTCTCAATAAGAATGTTATCCGAATTCTGTTCCCTACACTAGTGTGTTTGTGAATATTTGATTTGATTTTGTCTGAGTGAATTTTACAAGTTCCAGTAGTTTGCTAGTCCTGTATTTTACTGGTATTGTGAACTGTGAACAATCTTTATTTTAGCAAAATGATGCAATCATTTTGGTAGCTAAATTTTAACCAGTTATGATGTACATTGTACATCTGAAGTTTTTATCTATATGTTTTGAATTTAGAGATAGGAAAATTTTAATGTATGTACATTTTATTGGTGCCTACAGGATTTTATTTATGGAAAAGGAAAGTATAATTTATGTGTTTTTTGCTGGAAATGCCTTTTTTATTCAAGTAAATATAATAATCAGGAGAGCAGAGTATTTATGACTTAAGTGCTGACAAGTGTAAAAGACAAAAACCAAGCATCAACTCTAAGCAGATGACTTAGCATGCTTTGTTTAAAGCAAATCTTCATGCCAGACATAGTTGACATAAATGTTTTCTCCAAAATGGAAATAAAAATTTTTAGTGCTGCTTTTAGGCCTGGAAATATTTGATAATGAAACTGTCCAGATATAATTACATCAAAGATAGACGTATATAATTATATCAAAGGAAATAAAGACCCCTGAAAAAAATCTATGAGCATAGTGGTTTCCCTCATGTGAGGGCATTATCATGATGGGCAGATGATGAATGTACCAAATACTATTACATAAGCTGTGTAATAGTTGGCATTAGTATTGACATTCATTTTTTGCATTGAAACTGGGTTCCCTTTTTCATTTAAAATTTCCAAGAAGTCTTAATTATCAGTGGCTAATTTTATGATTCCTTATGGCAATAATATTTGTTTATGATACATTATTCATACAGCAATGACTATTCTACCAATATGATATTAACATACACAGAATTTTCATAATGAATATCAGGTTATATTGATTTGCACTTAGACAACTTCATCTCATTACATTTTATACCAAGAGTGAATGAGCAGAAAATCTCCCAACAGCAATTACACAAAGAGGAGACTGATTTACTTTTCAAAAATTTGGTGCAATGCTAATAAAAATTAGAAGGATAATTTTTCTTGTTGCTTGATTCATGTCAAGAGATTTTCTATTGTTTCGTTCTTTGTATTAAATGAAATATGTATAAAATATTTCTTATTTATCAATTAATATTGCTTTCTATTATGCCTGGCGCACTATATAAGCAAATAAAATAAACTTATCTAAAGAATATATTCTATTGTTTCAGGCTTCACTTCGTGGAAGTAATTGATATCCATTATTGAAATAGAAAGAAAGACTCGTACTTTTCCACAGATTTTATTATACGGCACGACGCGTTTCACCGACTTGCGGCATCATCAGGTACAAATTTGCAAAACAGACAGAGCAAGCATATATACCCTCAGGACAGAGTGGGGGCCTGAGGGTATATATGCTTGCTCTGTCTGTTTTGCAAATTTGTACCTGATGATGCCGCAAGTCGGTGAAACGCGTCGTGCCGTATAATAAAATCTGTGGAAAAGTACGAGTCTTTCTTTCTATTTCAATAATGGTTATCTAAAGAAACTTAAAATATAACTATGGATGTACAATTCTGCGAGGATAATGAAGGAAGGAAATAAATAATATAGTAAGATTGTCAACGCATGTGGGCTTCAAAACATACATACAATAGTAAAGATTCACAAAGTGGTTTGAAAAAACAATTGAGTTTTATTTTTTAAATGAGGTCTTCTGCTTTATGGTGCCTATAACTGAGACAATTGATGCATGAATTTTGAATTCTTATCTTCTTCGTGGATAAATGGACATTGTTTTCACACTGCATGCTCATTCACTTAAAATGTGCATACTGATTTTTAGTGGTTATATGTATAGCTGTTGATTTTTCAACCTATTTCATATTAACAATTGTTATTATTTTCTGAATGCTATGAAATAAATTCATTGACAGAGTCAGACATGAGATTGAATTCGATTTTCAAAGTAGGAGTCTAAAACAAAATGTAACTGACTGTTAATGAAATATTTAGTTTAATATTGAATGACAAATAGGAGAGATCAATTCATTTTTTGAATGAGTATGTATGATTGTAAAAGATTTTTTTAAATTTTCATGATTTGAATTAATAGAAATCTGATGGTGCAATTTCAGGCAAATCACCAAATTCCATTGCAAAAGAATTGCAGGAATTGTGCTTTGAAAAACCAGGAATAATGTATAGTATCGATAAACTATTGAATCAGTTATCACTTGGTGGAAATGATTCATTGTTAAAGATAAGCAGACTTGATTTTTCCATTAATTTTTTATTTCAACATTACCCAGAATTAACTTTGCTAAGTCATCTTCAGATAAACTGATTAAAATTATTTTACGGAACTGGTCTGTATACTATTGTGAAAATGTGAGATTTAGGTTTGTGAGCAGGGGATTGGTAGATTGGGTTAAGAAGTAGGGAATGCAGAGACAGGGAGTCGGGAACCATCACATTGGGGGGCGAGAAAAGATCCCCCCTAGACCTGAAGACCATTTCAATGAGTAGTAGTATCGATAAATTACTTCATAGATGTTATAAAAGTTATCAGTAAGCATTATTAAGGAGCAATGGCACAACTTAAAATAAATATCAATTAAATAGCCAATAAATATAATAATAATTATTATTATGAATACTGGAAAATATTGTTTTATGTATGTAATACATGATAAGGTGGTGAAATGAAGATGATGATTATTTTAACCCCTTCCAAGAGGTCCGATTCCTCTTATGATTTGTTTCCATGTAGGTGTTAAAAGAAAATATATTTATACATTAAGTGTGCTCACTTTCTCACAATTCTCCTACTTCTGCCATTAGTAAAAATAAATTTCCCTACTTCATCAGAAAATTGCACTCTCTGATCATCTTCATCATTTGCTCTTATAGACAGAGATAAATCCATCAACACTAGAAGCCTTTTTTAAATTTTAATATCACCTGTTAAAATTGGTTCTTGAATAATAGTAGATTTCTCTAGACTTAAATATCCAGTATCCATTGCCTTTATTTTAAATAAGTAATTATTATTTATGCTGCAATTAAATGAATATCTGGCCAGCTGAAAGTCCTAGATATAATGGACTGAAATTGTAAATTCTGTTATCTTATTTTGAGAATTAGTAGATCATAGAGTCATTATTTGGCAACATATAGACTATACTATAAATTGTATAAATAAGATGAATTATTTTTTGTGACTGATCCTTTATCCCGGAGTGTTTATCTATTTTGTGCAATTTTTGGAACCAGCTATCTGGTTATGCAAAGGATGCCTTGAAGACTGAAATTCTATTGAGAAAACTTGGAGAAGTTGGCATGAAATATGTGAGCGTCCACTTAATGTAAACTTTTGGGCTTTTAATCCTTCTTGTAGTCAATTGAGCAACCACGTAGAGGAAGTTTTCAAAGCCCAAAAATACATATATCTTTGTCAAGTCTGGCCAAGCTCTAGTGATTTTTGTACTCTTATTTTGGTGAACTTTTGTCCTGTCTCATATCTATACTAATGCATATGAACAAATATCCTTAAAGATGCACAAGAGCTGGTATTGAGTTGTAGTATGAATATTTAATGTCATTTTACTTGGTATTGAGTATCTAGAAAAAACTAATATCAAGGCATCTCACTAATTTTTGTATTTTGGGAAGCTGTAGTGATTTTTGTACCCATCTTTTGGCGAGCATATGTCTTGTCTTACATCCATAAATTTTTTTGGTAACTTGATAATGAAAGCAACTCCCAGAAAAATTGTTGCTTAAGTGTGGCTATTGCTTGAGCCTGTCCTTGTGATAACATTCAGGTTGAGTGCAAATCTATGAGGATCAATACTTTGTGTATCGATAGTAGTGATTCAATTCACATATTTAAAACATTTATTTAACTGATTAAAGCTTTCAAAGCCTTTCAGTGAATGAAGAAGCAAGGGTACCATTCATACTGATGACTTCCAATGTTTGCTCCTCTGCTAGAGACTTAGTCTGAGTGGATTGATTTTGCTGTGTACCTCATAACCAATATTAGCGTGGATGATTTCCACCAGATTTGACAAGGAGCATCCCAAGAACCTCTGCTTTTTCATGGCAATGTGCATTTCCTTGTAGTTAAGTTCATGTTATTTCTAGTTTTGCCCCTTAAATTTTAAAGTGAAAACGAGAAGATCACTATAATCATATTACTCATGACATCAAAATCATTGTAGTAAATACATAGCTAAATAGGCTAAGAGTAGAGATGAACCTGGAAGTATATTTTATGTAATAATTTCATAATATCCATATCAAAGATGGAAATTTACCTATTTAAATTGAACGAAGCCATTTTTTGAAAAATTCCCCAAAGAATTGGTTGTAGTGAATTGTTTTTGTTCTGTGCCTGAAAATGACATTCCTGTGAATTCCACTTATACTGTGTTGGTTTATGCTCAGGGGGCAGAAATTTGTCAGCTGGAGACTGGGAAAGCATTGAATGTGCTCATAGCAGTCGGAAAGGGGTATCTGCCAGTGGAAAGAAACGGTGGCGCCGTCCCATGTCATGCATAGGAGCCAAGAAGTTTCCTAGCTGCAAGCAGTCATGATTCAGGTCTCGAGAGTTTGTGCCTCTTTTGAGATGCTTAGGGTTCCTGTGGAGGAAGTAAGAGAGGAGTTAATGGTGGAAAGAAAGAGAAGAAAAGTGATTTTGATCCCTCCTTTTTTTGAAAGTGACTGGGGGGAGGGGAAACTAATCGGTAGGAAAAGATGGATGTTAGCTCACCCTTCCTCTTCTCCAATCATATTTTTCCCTGGGAAACTCCAGCAGTGAATCAAAAGACACAGGTGTTAGAAAGAGAAGGAAAGAGAGGGAGTAAGTGAAAAAGAGAGAGAGAAAAAGACTGCCCATCTGTTGCTGCTGCTGAAGGGAGGATATTCCCATGCCTGATCATTCCCTGTGCATCCATATTGAGTCTGGAGGTCTACACTGCATTTTGACTATCAAAACATAAAATGAAACGATCTTTCTAATACTCTATGGAGGCATGACTTCCTAGTAATGGATAGTTCCAAACTTATGTCACTGTCAATTCCCTATATTTTCATTGCAATGAATTTCCTAATCAAACTGTACTTCTCCTTACTTTCTGTTCCCTAATCCAAATGCTCTTCAATGAAGCTCTCTTTATCACCTGAAAGCAATCACAATTTTTTCTATTCACTGCATGAGGACCAGCACTATTCAAGTCAGGTCTGGCTCTCATTGAACTTCTTTGAGTTAATGTGTTCAACACATGCTGCTTGATGTGTTTTGGATGTCATATCTAAGTGGAATATTATGACATCGTCACTGTCCAAAATTGATTAGGTGTCTTCAGGTTCTCTAACTTAAAAATGTGAACTGGTTAATATTTTGCAAACATTTTATTCACTTCCTTTGGTTATTAATTTTTAACATATCTGAAAGCAGCTTAATAAACATGCCATATCACTTTCTAATTTAAAATCAACAAAAAGACCTTTAATGTGCCTTTGCTCCAGGTTTTTTAAAGCATAATACCTAAGCCAAATAGCACAAAAAGTTGGTGATGGGTGCCATTTTAATAATTATTTTATGTGTGTTAATACTTTTCCAAATGTTCGTAAATTATAATGACAAATTTCATCCCATTGTGTTTGTAACTAGTCATTAAAGAGAGTTAAACCTTTGGCACATATAACCAAATACCTATTATAAAGAGCGCTCCCTACTCATACTTAAACAATTCTACTTTTGTGACAGTACAAACGGTGGGCCTTCTCCTAATTGACTGGCTATTCTCTGGGAGAGACCTCATCGCAGAATTGTAAAATTGTAAATAAAAAGAGTGATATAGTGTATCTCTTGTTTTTAACTCTTTCTTTATGTCCCCACTCTATAGAAATTTGTGTATTTCCCTGTTAAAATTAAACAGGAAAATTTGTTATGAATTATAAAAGCTGTGCAAAAAATGTTATAAATGATTCTATATTATTTATTCTTCCTGAATTAACCTTACCCAATCAATCTAACATAATATTTGCTGCATAATCAAAATAGACGACCACTGAATTTAGCCTGGAAAGAACTGCAGTTGTGAAGCACGGAAAAAATGATATGCCATTATAATTTTGCTTGATTAGAATACTGAATATTCCACAACAATTAGGTTGGCGGCAAAAAAGATTTGGCTCAAGCAAAGGACCATACTCTCTTCTCAAGCCTGCTGGTGCTAAATATGGTGTCGGTTTGTGGAAACCTGGGTATGGCATCATTTATCAGGTATTAAAATTTTTATGTTTACTCAGCTGTTACGATTTCCAAGTCCAGAATTGTTTAAATAGGGACAGAAATTGATCTGACAAGCTCATTTGAAAAATATTTAGCTTCATTCAAAATTAGAGCAGCAGCCACTGAATGAATGCTGAAGTCAAGTCAATTAAACTTGAACCAGTTAGTTGCACCTTTCACTTAAAGCTAATATTATGCCATAAAGTTAAACTTTTGCATTATAGATTCCATAAATAAAAAATATACGACCACTTTTTATTCAAAAACCCATGTAGGATAATGAAAAGGATTTAAGGTATTTTTCACGGCATTGACTGCTTTTCAAAAATTAAGGGGTGATCTATGAATAATGTTGTGTGTCCTTTCCATGTGCCAGTATGCTGCATTTGTGGACTATATTGTTAACTAGCTTGAAAATGTGTCTGGTGAAAATATAAACTTCTAATGTATGCTTCATCTCCAACGACATCTTGTCACTGCTTGATAGGCAGGGAGAGTAAAGATTGTATTTTTGAAACTGCATATGCCTAACAAGTTCATGCGGGTGGTGTTCCCTCACTCTGTTTTTGCTTATAATGAGGTATTTGATTTTAAAAGAGATGAAATGCTGTTGTTAATTTAAGAATATTCATTTTCTTCGTGATAATGATGCCCTTTTTTGTAAAACAAATATATCAAGTAAAATAAGTCCTTGCCCAGGAGATACTTTTTTCTGCTGAAAATGTGCTCCGAAAATCAGCCTGAGTAGTGTATACGGTATAGCTTTGACCTACAAGGGTTGTATGAGAAGTATCGGGAACAACTGATTTATTTCAGATATTGCTACTGTGTCCCAAAATTCTTCAGAGTACATCCCTTGAGCATCGACACTTTTACCAGTGGTTTTTCCATGAGTCCGCAGGCACTTAACATTAAGTAGTATGAGTGTTGTAAAAGCATGGAAAATGTTTACTTTTCATACAATTTTTATAATAACAAAATACAAGCAGAAACTAAGCATTGCACAAAAAGTTAATCCTCTTCGGATTTTAAGAGAGAAGATTGTCATACAGCATTTCATTTAAACTTGAATAATGCTTCAGAGCAGGGAAACAAGACAGCTGAAAGGTGTTTTGGCCCACTTCTGACTGAGAAGAAAATGTGAAAATAGGGGAAGCAGAAGATTGATCTGGTGAATGAAGATATGAGTCAAGCAAACTTTATGCTCATGTGTTCCTAAATGGACAAAGTTTGAGGAACATGTTTAGAACTGGATAATGAATCACAGAAAGAATGGGATTACTGATTTCAACAAAAATGATTTTACTTGAGAGAAAATAAACGATGGGTATGTTTATCACCAGATTTTCCCTGGAACAGTGTCATGGTTCAAGAGATTCATGAAGAGAGATAGTCTATGTATCTCATCTACAATACCAAAAAAAATTGCCGCTTAACATCAAAGAAATAAAAGGTATCAATTCACAACATCATGTTGACAGGAAAAATGAAACCAGTCAATTTCTAGTATTTTTGATTGGCTGACATAGTCCTGGCAGGAAGTTTAAAGTGAGACATAATGTATTTGTTAAGAATGTAAACTTGGGAATAAACTAGATGAGGGTGAACATAACATTGAGTTGCGGACACAATCTGAATAAGCTCACATTGAAGGTAAAAACTAGCCTCTCTTAATTACTTCTGTTGAATTATGTGTGTATTTTATTTCTAGATTATTCTGGAGAATTATGCCTTCCCTGGTCTTCTCGTTATTGGAACCGACCCTCACACACCAAATGGTGGTGGACTTGGCGGCTTGTGCATTGGGGTTTGTGGTGCTGATGCTGTTGACTTCATGGCTGATATTCCATGGGAACTGAAATGCCCAAGTGTATGTTTTTGTGTGTCCCTCAAATTACATTGCCAGTACAATTAGCAGCCATTGAAGTAATTTTCCATAGCTTTTTCTGTTAAAATAATTTTTATCATTTATTTCACAAATAAAATAACCCTGTTTAAATATTATAGTAGAGCTGTCACATTTTAAAAGTTAATTTCCTTAATATTCTATCCCAATTAAAAAGTAGCATAAGAAAACCTCCTTACAAAGTGAACTTGGGTGGTGGTTATTACAATATCTTATGATACTTATATCTAGTAAACCTTATGAGTTAAAAGCATACGCGAAAAGGCATAAAATATGCTTGAAAACTTATTGACGCCAAATACATTTCAATTTCAGGTTAAGCTATTACTTTCTGCTATAAACTGTACAATTAGGAAAATGTTAAGTTTAAGTGGTCTGAATGTATTTCATTATTATATTGATTTATTGAAGATATTGTAAATGTATATTAGTGTAATTTCTGCATTTGTATCTATAATTGTAGAGTTCTAAGTAAATTTACCTCCATTTTTGGTTCAGTTTTTTGGATAAAATAGTTAATTTAAATGAAGAATACAATGTATCTTTCCACTGTCCTTTATTCACGTACAACTAGTTTCAACGCTCAAGCGTCATCATCAGTTACAAATTAATCAAGTCGCATTCTATTTATATACCATTCATAATGGAGAGGAGGGGTGGGTGAGAGAGGGGGGAGAAGGAGGAGAAAGAAAATGGGGTTGTGATCGGCGTTGATGGGGAGGGGGGAGAGGGGTCACGGGGAGGTCATTAAAAACACGTTCAGAGGAACACAAACACTGTTTCAGGAACTGTGACCTCCAGCAATCACACTTCACCAAGCATTTATGGGAAGAAAATCATGGGAGTGATTTCAACCAGGAACTCTTACACCAGATAAAAAAAGGAATGTGGATGGACAAGTGGGAAGAGCTCGAAATCAGGAAGAATTTAAAAACAGGTCATTTGGTTAATGATTTATTGTTTGAATACCTCTCCCCAATCCTGGAAGTACCCCTTTCCTTCACAGATAGACCCGACAAACCCCCCACCCTACTGTAAACCAACCAATCACCTTTCCTGATGCTTAACACCCCTCTCCCCCCTCCCCATCAACGCCGATCGCAACCCCATTTCCCCTCAGTATGATTGAATCTCTCTGAATTATTCATACAGGTAATTAGTATTAAGTTAAGTGGAGATTTAATGTGATTAAATTACTTTAGTGTGCCAGAGGAAGAGTTTTTTCCAATGGATGAAATTTCTATTGAAGTTGAGAGAAGGGGTGGGAATGAATAGAAAGGGAGGCAATGTCTCTTGCTGGGACTGCCTGATTATCCACTAGAAAGATAATCGGTAATTAACAATTAGGTAATAGCATCAGGTATGCCACCCTGCTATTATCAATCACGAAATGCTCTGATTGCATAGAAATGTTTATGTGTCTTCAACATCAAATGCAGCTGATCACCATAAGTTTCTGTGATCCATGATATTTACCTGATATTATTACAGTGATTTTTTCAATGGTTACACTGCAATGTTTTTAGGCATAGCAACTATCTGCAAAATGGGGCAGAAATTGATGCAATAACCTGGGTTTTCCCTCAGAATTACAACATGAAAGATTACCTGGTGGCCCCTGGAAGATCAGAAATTGCTCAGTAATCTGAGAAATATCAAACACTCTCCTAAATGCTGATTCCAACGCTCCATATGACCAGGTTGGTATAATTTAAAGGCTTTTTTAAGTTATATGCTTTCATTACTTGTTGTGGACTTCAGTATCATGTGGAACTGGCTGGGTAGATTGCTTTGCATATGAATGGAGGATGCCAACTGCAAAATCTTTGCTGCCTACTGCTAGTGTAAAAGTGAAAAATGCTCAACTTCAATTGCTAGAGTGATTTGTAGATGATAATTAGTGTCATGTGCCTTGAAAACATTTAGGTTAACTATTTTGGTCTAGCTGGCTTAGCATACTGCTGGATAGCATATCCAACACCAAACATTAATGTCACAAGTTAGTGTGAAACCACCTCTGTGGTTGATTAGCCTTAAATTCTGTGACTTCACAAATTCTAGGGATATGGAGATCATCAAAAGGTAATCAAGGAAAAAGATATTACTCTGTAGATGCCATATTTTACCCCAGAATTTTTAGTCCCTGTACCATAACCACCTTCAGCCAGGAACTTTTGTTTTCCCAAGGAATTCTGTTAAGAGAAATGTTTCCATTGGTTTATTGTAGTAATTAATAATTGTAATAGAAATACCTAAATCCGACATTAAACATTTTGGTGAGATGTGGAAATAAAAATTAAAAATGTTTCAAAATGTAGCAAATATTAAAATTCATTTAAAATATTATAATATTTTTGTCCTTGTGAACTCCTAGTGATGATTTCATTTTCAAATAATATCTCTGTGCATGCATCATTCAAGGTCAACTCTTTTTGTTTAAAATATATGGTATAAAGTATTACCGAGTAATTTCTGGCTTACTTTAAAACCACTCCATTTTGTAATACCTTTTCTTAATTAATTATATACAGTTCTCAATGGTCCTATAACATGAATGACCAAGTGACATTTGGTTGATGAGAGTAATTCCATCTATGTTTAAATTGTATCTATCAATAAATACATCAAAATTCAGAGACATTATACAGGAGGTCTTAGGTAAACTATTCTTGAGTAAAATCATGAAGTTTGATGTTTAAGCACCTCAAACTGTAATTTTCACGAACGATTAGCCATATGTTCCAAATATTTCAATTTTTGTTGCCATATTGTTTTATTGTCTTGGCCACTCTCTCTCTCTCTTCCTCAGCACTTAAGATGAAGGGGATGAAGAAATTTTGTTATTTAGGTTCTTCTTAACTCAATTATAAATTCCCTTGCTATTGACATTTTATAAAATTCCAGCTAGTTATTCTCATATCATAAAATGTTTTGAAAATTTCTAAGATAGAGTTTAGATCCTATGATACAGTGCAACATGATTCAATAGTTGACTGTGTAACTTCCTCCATGGCATCCATATTAATACTCTAATTTGTGTGCTAATTTATGACAAAATATGTAATAGCAATTTTCCAATAGATAATATTTTTTTGCCAACCAAGTTTCAATATATTTTACTATCTTGTGGACCTAAACCTGAAGATGAAGTGGTGTATGGAAACCTGGTTAGTAATAAATTTTTATTTAGTTGAAAGGGCAATCATTTAGTCTTTAACTAGTTCCAATTTCACTGTATCATGTGTGAGACTAGGCATTTATCGGCTAATTTCTTGAATCATCTCTTCCTCATAGGTCATTGAAATTAATCTTAGTGAATTGGAGCCTTATGTGAATGAACCGTTCACTCCTGATCTTTCTCATACTATCTCCAAGCTTGGTGAGATAACCAGAAAGAATGACTGGCCTCTTGAAATTAAAGTTGGTATGTTGCACCATAACTTTTACACCTTACCTGAAAATTTTAATAGTTTTCCCAACAGCAAACAGTGAAATATTCTTTTCAAGGGGACCCTATTAACGCTTGGGTCAAATAAAATTTTGTACCCCTATGTACATAGGAATATACTCCACCTAAGGTTCACCCAGTGATACTCCTCAGTTAAATTGAAAACCTGCATCAAATCAGTTGACTGCGGCTAATGATAAAAATTTTAATTTTTTAAATTAATTGTTTTCCTCAGGAATATGCATTTATGTCTATGCAGTTCATGTGTGCGTCATTTGACCTGCTTTGTTCTAATTTATTGACTCTATATCAGCATGTGCTCTTGGTGCAAGAAAATAATTAATATGACAAACATTTTTTTTGTTGACTTAATTTAATATTTAAAATTTGATATTATGGTTAAATATTTGAAAATGAGTGCAAAGTACAAATATATTATGGATTATTATCATTTGCATTTTTCCATGAAATACCTCCTGATATAAGTGCCCATAGACTTAATTTTAGTTCATTGTTTCAAGGAAAGTTCTTATTAAAAAAAGTGGATGCTCTTAAAAATATGATAATGAAGAACATATATTCTTTCTTTGTGGATAGGATTGATTGGTAGCTGCACAAATTCCACCTATGAGGACATGGGTAGCTGTGTAAGCTATGTGAAGCAAGCCCTGAAACATGGCCTCAAGTATAAAATTGCTTTCAATGTGATGCCCAATTCCAAGCAAATCCATGCTACCATTAAACATGATGGAATTGTAAGTCATATATTTTGGTAGCTAATCTTTTCCTTGCCACTTGTCAAATGACCCCTAGATCTGTGCTGGTAAGAGCATTGATTTTCCTCCTGGTAGGGTCCTCCATGCCGGATTGGTCCAAGAATACTAGCCAGATGAAAAAGGTATTCCTGGTAGTGCCTGCTCCTCAGTAAGATTCCTCAAAATATTATCAGTAGAAGCATAAGTTAACAAACTTGATTATTGTTCAGGTATGTATGCATCTAAGCAATCGTAGGGAGGGAGAAGTTGCTGGTGTATACTCATACGATCAGTTAAGAGTACGTAATCGTGTGTGTTCCAGAAGGGAATATTTGATAATGATGGGGGATTGGAATGTGACAGTATGCAAAGGAAGATTGTGATGAGGTGGAAGGCTACATTTAAGTGCAAGGAATGACTGCAGAGAGAAAGCAATAGAGTTCTACAGGATGCAGGGGTTACTCTAACAAGCACCTGGTTTAGATCCCACAAAAGGCATAGGTATTCATGGAAAATACCTGGAGATGCAAGAAGATATCAGTTGAATTATATTATGGTTAGACATAGATTTAGGAATATCATGATCAATTTGCATTTTCCTAGGAGTGGATGTGGACTCAGACCATAATGTATTAATAATGAAGTGTAATGTCCAATTGAAAAAGAGAAAACAGGGAAGAATGATTAGGAAATGGAATTTGGCTTTCACCAGAAGGAGGTGATTGATGACAGGGAATTGAGTAAGAATTTTAACAAAAGGCTCATCAAAACTTTGATATGGAGGCTGGTTTGTACAGTGTGGAAACATTGTCATTGAAGCAAGACAATAGGTGGAAATTGGAGGCTTTTGAAATGTAGGTGTGGAGAAGGATAGAGAAAGTTTAGTGGGCAGAAAGGAAAACAAATTAGGAGGTGGAGGGTATGGTGGGGGAGAAAAGGGGATTGTTGAGAAAAATCATAAGGAGGCAGGAAAAATGGATGAAAAGCATGTTAATTGGCGGTGGGGTACTGTAGACTGAAAGAGAGGAGAATATGAGGCAACTGAGGAATGCGCAGGAATAGGATAGGGATGTTGGACGAAATGAAGGGAGGAAGAAATATGAGGAATCAAAGAGGGGCTTACTGTAATGTTGGATATCAGGTAATATTTTCTTGAGAGAGGCAAGGGAATTTTCAATGTATAATTTGGTAGCTTTTGTCCATCCAAAGCCTACCTTAACTGGTAGATTACCAATTAAAATAATACTATTCATTAATGATGCTTTGAAAAAACTAATTATAATATTTTGAACAAATGAGCCATACATTTCCAACCAGGTAGCTTTGTTGAATGACAACATTTTAAAGAAATAGCTCACTCTTTGTCTTTGCGATCACTTTATCATGATCATGATGATGGAATGAGTTAACTTGAGACATCAGTGTTTGACAATGCTTTTGAGTGGGAAACTCGGAACTGCAAGAATTTTTATTCAAATTTTTTGGAAGGCCTAACTGAGGTCTGCAATTTTGTGTAGTAGAAATGAAGAATATGCCCAGTTTTTTTATTTTAAAATGACAATACCGATTTTTTTATTTTTCTGATTACTATGTTGATTGCAGGCCCAAACATCGCGAGACTTAAGATGAGTTGTTTTAGTAAATGCTCATGGTCCTTGGATTGGTCAGTGGGACAGAGGGAAGTGGAGAAGGGGAAAAAGAGCACAATAGTGACCTCATATAACAGGAACTTCACCGGTTGCAATGATGCCGACCCAGCAACACATACGATTGTGACATCTCCAGAGTTGGTGATGGCTCTATCAATTGCTGGTACCTTGAACTTTAGCCCTCTTGACTGATAAACAGAATGGAAAAGATGGTGGTTGAAATAGTTGGATTTTTTGTGAACTGTTTTATTTGTATTTTGTCCTGGGAAAATCAGCATTCCATTTCTATAACTATCTTGTCATGTTGTAGGTAAGGATTTCCTTATGGATTCCCCTTTTGGTAATGAACTTTCAAAGAGTGGATTTTATCCTGGTTTGGACGCATACCAATCCCCACCTGCTGATGGAAAGACTTTGAAAGTGAATGTGAACGGTGTCTCAGGGACAGGAAGGTAGAAGAGGGGTTGACTCATCTTCTCCGGTGACATCCGAGGAAGACACACATAGGTGCTGAATATGGTGGTAGATGGGTTGTTATGGTACGCCATGATTATTTTTTTTAAATAACACTTTAAAATGGTTTCATAAAAACTATTTTAAAACTGCAGTATTGATATTAGTCTACATGCATAGTAAAATAATTTGAATTGCTTCCTGGAATTCTGGACTAATGTCTGTCTTTGTCCTTGAGAATAGATGAGAGAAGCTGCAGGGAACATACAGCTTTGGAACCTTGCCATCTTGGAGTACATACCATAACAGTGTAGTCATTCGCCTACATTCATGAGACCAACCTGAAGAAGCAGGGGCTTTTGCTGATGACATTTGCTAACCCATCCGATGACAAAATTCAGCCTACTGACTAAATTTCCCTACTTGGACTTGCCAATTTAACCCCAGAAGAGGCAGGTTTCCAAAATGTGACCTGTATATCTGGCAGTTTTATTCTTTTCTTTGGTTGATTGACTATTCTTCAGCTGGGATATCAAAGTGCGTAACAAATACCCGGGGAAAAATCCCCCACCCTTTCTTCCTCTTACACACCTCAACTCTCCTCTCTTATCTTGAGCACACTGAATGCTCACTTCAACACTGATGTCGACACCATTCATGCATCTTTCCACATAAATCCAGGGTCCATTTTAGGGAAATTTGAGAAACTTCGGAAATTTCCCTCTTTAGGATTTTTGGAATTTGGTGTGGTTGATGGAGTGTACAGAGGGCATTCAGCTTCTGACTAACTTGATGGTCCTGGGCATAGGATGATGAACCTTGACACCCCCAAGCCTCACTCAAAATGTGTAATTTATGGATGCCAGATCTTCCTGGGGAATCTGAGGCTGCTGCACAGGGGAAGGAAATGCTACTAATGCTAATGTCTTTTTAGTTTCATGTTTAAAATCATATGCTTCAAGGCTTAGTGCAGGGTGGTATGACTTGCCTATCTGACCCGCCTTTGCGTTGATTATTATTTATTTTCTGTAAAAATGCTCTTTTGATGGAGGAATGCTCACTATGTATTGCATTCAGTAGTGTAAGAGTTCAGAAAAAGTGTGTCAAGAAATGTTATCATAACAGTTACATTTTGCCTTTCATGTTTATTCTAGCAGATTTATATTCATTTAACTTATGACTCGATGATAGTTGTTATTTATTTATAAATTTTTTGTTTAAAGGATGTGTGTAGTTTTTTCCTCAGCCCTGCAGTTGTCCAGAAATTTTCTAATGCATGTTAGTAATATCAAGTTTCCCAATTGAATGATGGCTCTATTCAATTTCTAACCCTGAAAGTGACTCCAAGGGTACCCGTTTCTCATGTCATTATTTAACTCTTTTTTTCATGTACAATTTAGTAAAACCTAAAAGATGCCCTGGATAGTCATTAAATAACCATTATTTTCCCTTGGAAAAAGTTATTCAATTGAATAATGTAAAATAAATTGAAATGAATTAAAAAACCACAAAATATATTGGTGGCGAACATACAGAAAGCCCTCAACTTAGTTTTCCCCTTCCTGATTGAGACCACCT
>NW_027286874.1:6783714-6923714 GCF_022747635.1 Hetaerina americana | reverse complement strand
TCAGTGTGAGGGTATGGAATGAAGATCAATGCAAATAAAACAAAGGTTATGAGGTTTTAGAAAAAGAGGAAAGATAGGTTGAATATTATAATAGGAGTTCATAAATTAGAGCAGGTGGAACAGTTTACTTATCTTAGAAGTGTTCGGGACCAAAACGCTCAAAGTAGTAGGGGATAAAGAAGAAGAATCGTCGAATTTTTACTCGTGAATAATAATATTAAAAAACTTAGTTGGTTTATTCATAGTTCCTCTTAGCTGTAGCCATGGCAACGATATCAACATTTATCGTATTTAAGATAAACATGATGAGGTATTTCTGGAACGGAATTTCTTCACAACCACTCTCTCACAAATGTAAAATATTGCTTAGATAATGGAAACCACAAAGATTAGCATAAATTATGTTTTCTGTTCCTAAATAACTATAAATGTCGGCTACGAATGTGCATCTTCACCATTTGGTTGGAAATTGCAGTCGTCAGGAATGTGGAAGGAGTCAGAGATGAAAAGAAGGAGGAATCAGGGGATGGGGCAATGCAATGCTAATAGATTTTAAGTCTTTTTGCTACACTTTCAGCCTATTATCGCTCATTTGGCGAAGAGATATCTTCTTTAAACCACTCTACTCTAGGGCACTCTACTACACGGAGCTCGTATCAAACGTAGTATGTTGCTTTAGCAATATTCATGACTTTCAATCAACTCCTCAGTGTTTGCTGGCATTTGAAAATGCCTCGTTATAACTGCGCTCATTACATAAATGAGCCTGACTGTACATATAAAAATTCAATTTTTAATCGACAAATGGAACGGCCTATAACGACCCTTGAACGTTTTTTTACAAATGCGTGTTATTTAAGATTTAAGAGGCCATTTAAAAAAAACAATGATTTAGTATTTGCCTTCCACCTCAGCATTCTGCTAGTTCTTTATTTTTTTAAACCCTAATGACATGCGATAATCTCCCGAGATCCTATAAGTACAACAGCAGAATAGCGAAGGTTCTCTTTTTTTCCCGCCGAAAAAAAATGGTCTTGAGCATCAGGCTTGGCTCGAAGCCTTAATTTTTGGACATCAAAAGGAAAAAAAATCTTAACATCTTTTGGCAAAGTTTGGAATGTTTATAGGAAGCCCTAAGAGAAAGGGTGCTCGCGTATCCCCCTCCTCACTTCCCCCATCTCCCGTGCAAGCTACGCTTAATGGTCTGTGCACACTTCCCCTGTGATCACGCTGCCGTGCACCGCGCATCATTCGCCGATACGCACCAACCCGAACCCCTACCCGATCACTCATTTCCTCCACTCTGAAATTCTTTGTCGGTCGGCGAGGGAGGCGGTAGCTTACGGGGGTGGCGGGTGTGTGCATTGCGAGGGTGGGTTGTGGGGCGGGAGGGGAGAGTTTGGCATGAGTGGCCAGGGGGAAGGAGTGCAATGCGTTGCACATGGCCGATCCCCTCGCCATACCCACGGCAGCTTTTCAAAAACACTTCCGTCGCCTGCTCTCTCTCTCTCCCTCCATTCCCTCCGCCCCACCCCACTCTCCGGCATGTCCTGCCCAACATCACCTGCCCTAAACCTCCAAGACCTACTACCTATGCTTCCCTCCTTTCCCCCTTCCTCAGCGGTCGCGTTCGCTCTCCGGAAGGCTGGCGCACGGATGGGCAGAGAGGAGGCCCGTAGCAATTACAGAGCGCCGAGGGGGGGGGATGGAGGGCGTCAGGTGGGATGGTCGGTCGGGGGCTGTGGGGTGGAAACGGAGAGAGGGTTGCTGCCTGGTGTTGGAGGGACAGGCGGTCGGTTGGTAGCTAGGCGATGGCCCTCCTCCGCTGCACGCCCCATGAGTACTTATTCACTCTGAAAAGCGAGGCGTCATCCTCTTGCGCCATCCGCCATCGCCTTCCAACAATTCGAGGCACTGGGCATTCCCCCTGATGACCTCCCGTCTCCACCTCGAGTTGGACCGATACTCTCACCCAAAACTCTATGACGGGATACATGAGTGGAGCAGGTTTTTTTTCTTCGCGTACTACAATTCAAAATTTCCGTTCATTATTTACTTTAAAGGGAGAAATCATAAGGAGACAGGAAAAATGGATGCAAAGCATATTGATTGGCAATGGGATGTTGCTCACTATGATAGAGGGAAGAATGCTAGGCGAAAGAGAAAGGGTAGGATAGGGATGTTGGACGGAATGATAGACAGTTATTTGTTTTTATCTTAGGGCGAGATTGAGACTATGGAGTCTCTTCTACCACCTAACCCTTCGTCACACATTTACAATATTAAACGTAGGGATAAATTACACAAATTGTGCATAAATAGCAATAACATTAATACGTATAATATCTTAGGACTAACATAAAACAACAAAATACATTAGTTGCCAAGTTAATTAATGACTATAACACAAAATATATAACATACACGCATACAACACAAGCACATAGAAATACTATACATACACATGCCAATACATGCAAACAATACTTGCAAAACAATATTCCAGATTATATTATAATCGCCAATACAAAGTGTGATGTTCCTGCGAAAGAAAAAGGAAGGATCTCGAAGTCTGTTTACAGCTGTATTTTCACTTTTTGGTTCGTTGGGAAATTAGTGATTTATAAAATGCGCTCTTGAATGATCGGAGAGATGGTGCATTAGCTACAACGGATGATAGCTCATTCCAATGAAGACATGCTGTGAATGCAAATGACTGGTTGTATGTAGTTGTTCTGTGATTTGGGATAAAGAGTTTATGATTACCTCTGGTATTTAGCTAATGTATTCTATCAAGGCTGTTGAAGTCATTGTTAAAATACTGAGGGGTTTTATAATTTTGTGTTTGGTAGATGTGGAGTTTCCTGCGAGAATTCAGGAATAGTTAAGTTTATTAAACTATTCTGTAATGTGATCTGTAATTTTCCAATTGTAAATGAAGCGTACGCATGAGTTAAATGCCCTTTGTAGGTTTACCGACAGCTCGTTTGAAAGGTCTTCATACGCTCTGTCACCATCATCAAAGTGAAGAATAAAAAGAGAAGGAACTATCTGCTTTTTTTTAATATGATTGGTTTAGCATACTGATATTTCCTTAGGGAGTGGAGGGATTGATTTACAGTCCTGCAAATTTTAAAAACTTGTGAATAACATGAGAAATTTCCATCTATAAGAAGGCCTAGATTTGTAACATTCTTAAATGGAATGAATGTGCCTTGAAGATACAATTTGAGTGGTTGAAATACAGCGATAGATTTGAGCAGTTTAGGATATCCAATCAGTATGGCTTGTATATTATGTGAATTTAGGCTAATGAAGTTTTGCATGCTCCATCTTGTTATGTTATTGAAGTCAGCATTAATTTGTTTTATAGCGAGAGGAGGGTTATTGATTGTGGTACTTAGATAGTATATCTGAAGGTCGTCTGCGTACAGGTGACATTTGGAGTGTTGAAGAGATGAAGAAATGTCATTACTGTACAACGAGAATAGTAGGGGCACCAGGATTGAGCCCTGTGGAACATCGCGCGTTATGCGAGCCATGAAGAGTAAGTGTCACCAGCCACCACTCTTTGTCGGCGATCTGAGAGGTAAGAGGAAATCCATGTAGCGGCGGTTCTTGAAAATCCAAGGCAAGTTAATTTAGCGAGCAGTACATCTTTATCGATGGAATCAAATGCTTTGCTAAAGACAAGCAGGACAAGAATTGTGACCATCTTTTTATCCATAGATCATCGAAGGTCATCAGTTATTCTGACCAAGCCAGGAAGCCTGGAAGCCAGATTGGAATACATCCAGAATATTATGCCGAGACATAAAATATGTTATTTGTTCATGCACACGTTTCTCTAGCGCTTTGGATTAGATAGGTAGGAAGCTAATCGGTCGATAATCAATCTGGAGTCTCGGTTTTGATTTTTTTGGGATTGGACGAATTAATGGATTTTTCCACAAAGAATAAAATGTTTCCCGAGATAGCGAGCATTCGAAAATATTTTTGATGCATGGAAGTATGAAAGGAGTTAATTTATGAAGAAGCAGAATAGGAATTCCATCCGAGCCCTATGCTGTGGATTTGATTTTTCGTAATGATTTACGAACTTCTAATTGTGTTACCAGGACAAATTAAAATGTATTAGTAGGTGGTAGATTGTTATTCAGTTTATTGAGGAACGCTTGCAGAGTACTGGTTCTCGTCAAATTATCCACTGCATTTGGTAGCAAGGGGAATTTATTGTTCGATATGTTGAGCGACTGCAAAGAGGGTAGAGAGCTACATCTTTGTTTTTACCTATTCCGACTGATTTAAGTTCACTATAGAGGTTATTGGGATGTTCCTTTTTGCTAGTAAGCGAGTAAAAATATCTCGTGTTTGCATTTCCTATCTCCCGCTTATATTTATTCCTGAGTTTCTTATATTTATCAATTAAGGTTATGTTTTTTGATCTCTAAAAGTGCGGAAAACTGTTTCGCGTGCAGCCATGAATTTTCTTACGTCTGGTGTCAGCCATGGCGCACACGGTTTAGATATACTTTTAGTTCTTTCAGGAGCGAGTGATTCTAGAAATTGGATAAGAAAAGAATATAAAACTTCAACTTTTTCTTCGATGTCATTTAGTTATTCAATGTGGCACCATGGAAGTGATGCAGCGGAATTAATTAAATCATATTCATTTATAAGATTCATGTTACGTTTACGTATTAAGGTTTGCTTAAACTTTGGGGTATTTAGTGAGTAGACTATGTAGATTAAGTGATGGTTGGAGATTCCAGGAGCAGCAAGTTGACCATTACAAACTACTTTTTCAGGATTAGAAGTGATAGCTGAATCGATCCAAGTTGAGTATGCTTTAGTTGTATTTGTTGGCTCAAGGGGCAAGACATTTAAATTATAAGTATTAAACATGTTCCGGAGATAAGTGGTATCACAGGAGCTCACATTTGAATTAAAATTGACATTCTGACATGACATGACTGTGATCATGAAATGTTCATAATCATTGACATATTTCGATATTACTTTATCAATATCTGACAGCTGAGTCATTTTTGGCGGCCTGTAATAACGCCCACGCAGATTTTTTTGCATTAATACGAGTACCATAGCTATTTCCAAAAACGTGTATTTAGGCCTTCTGGAGTGATTGGGTTTACTAGCACTTAATTACTTACATCTGAAATAACTTCTGGTAAAAAAATCCAAATCCCCCCTCTTTTCCAAGGCGATCGTACGTAATAATTTATAATTGGGGATTTTTTTAAGAGTCGGATAAAATTGAAGGCTTTATCCAGGTTTCGGCTAGTGCAATGATATGCGAATTATTGTTAATAAAGAAGGAAGGAGTAAGGAAGTACACAGAGATGAAGAAGGGTTCGTTGTAGAGTAGGATGTTGGGTCGTGTTTTGTTCGATGAGAAAAGAGAAATATTTTGCTGTCAGATCTATCCTAAACCTACATTAACCGCTAGAATATCTGTAATAATAATTTACTATAATGTTGGCCTATAACAGGACAGGCCATAGAGTAAGGATGCATGACTCATTTGGACTTGTCTACAGAGTTTTAGAACTTCTTTGAAGGTTTAAGGTTTATAAAAGCTTTTGCACATCGTAGAGCACTAATGAAACATTGGTCGTCGGGATGAACGAAGGAACATTATTATTTTTTTGGTCAACAGTCTAAATACACGACCAGTTTCGTAAACCACAGCAACAAAATGGAATAAATCAAATTCAAATCAGGGAAACAATGCAGAGAGGGTGCCTAGTTGTGTATAGGTACATGGTTCTTTAAACTCCAATGGATCCTCTTGAATACATATGAGGTGCTGCCCTTTTAGGAGTTTATCTGCATTCTATCGGTATTGAATGGCAGAATCAACTCTTTTTTCTAAGTTTTCAATTTCGTAGGGTTCCGGTAACCATAAGTGAAACTGCAAGTTTTTAGCATCTTGCTATATAGGAAATAATACGATCGTGTGTTTCATCAGTCATGTCGTCACATTATTATCGCCATCCTCCATTTATATAACGAGAGAACAATAAAGAGTAGAAAAATGTCGTCCCTTCCGGCTCTTACGCCTGGGAAAGCGCTCGGTGAAAAACCAAACGAAAAATTCTTACGGCAAGAGGCTAAGAGAGGCTAAGGAGGCTAAGAGACGCGTGCATTATCCGACAATGAAACTTAGCATATACCATATCAGTGGCTACATTGTGCATAAAAATGATGGCAGTTAACTCAGCGACGATCTTTGGATTCCGACCATGCTGGTAGGGTTACATCTTCCTTCCGTACCAAAACATCGATTATAATACATGGCCGAGTAAACCAGATCCGGGAGTCCAAAGGAAAGCCTATATTCCACCTTCCGGCGATTGCTTCACACTACCCATTTCTAGAAAGTCGCGGGACAACACGTGTGGCGACATAATTGATTCAAGATGATATTATGACACTGGCAGATTCATTCAAATACATTAATAGAATGCTCAAAATCCTATCCACAGCTTTGAAAAAATGGAAACTGAAAATGAAAGTGAAGGAGACAAAAGCTATGATAGTTTCTAGAAATATGACAGAACCCCTTGTAAATTAATGATGGGGAATGGGGAAATTGGAATTATGGGAATGGGGAAAGGAGTATCAAGTATGGGCCATGTAGAAATGTTCTGCCCCCTTGGAAGCGTAATTACAAGAGATAACAGATAGAACTCTGCAGTAAAAAGAAGGACAGCCTTGGCAATTATAAATATAAAAAAATCTTTTGGGAAACAAACAAATTGGAAAATCTTTTGCAAAAACGTTCGTTTGGAGTGCATTGTTACACGGATGCGAAACGTGGACAGTGGATGGAAAGATGGAGAAGTCTCGGTTGAATGCAATCGAAATATGGATTTGGAGTAGGATAACAAGTACGAGATGGATAGACATGAAAATCAACATAGAAATATTGAGAGAATTTAAAGAGGAAAGGAATTCAATGAAAGAGACACAGAAAAGGAAAATTAACTTTTTCGACACGTTCTGCGGCATGACTTCCTGGAAAATGAAGGAGAAAATACCAGGAAAAAAAGGAAGAGGAAGGCAAAGAAATGAGTTTCTGGATGACATAAAAATTACCATGAGAGTCACAACATATAATGATTTGAAAAACAACGACAAGGCTTCGCCTTTAGAAGGTGATGCTGACATACTGTAATACAGAGAAAGAGGGTTATAGCATTCAATACTTGATTCATTCTGAGATAAATAGCCATTTATAATGCCCAAAAAGCAATACCAAGACTTTAAAAAAATATATTTCTTGTTTGGTTTAAGGTTTAATGGGAATATATCCGAATCGTTTGAACAAAAAGGTACTAAACTTAAAGAAATCATTTCATGTGATATAAATTGGAGCGCATCGATACGATCTTCATAAATAAAGTGAATGCGTGTCACCTAAACTCATGAAAAGAAGAATGTTATCGATTGCCTCGCCAGAAGAGTTTATGCATCGCGCAACAGCTTTCGGTTCGCCCCCCGTCCGGTCTGCGGAGTTATGCGCAAGCGCGACAGACGTTAGTTCCAAGACCTTAGGGAAACTTCCGGCTGACAACCACTTTTGAAGCCTTGATGTTCTTTCATTTCATCCGTTCCAGCATCGGCACATATAGGATGCAATTGGGGTAATGTTCGAAGAGGAAATGATTCAAGAATTACTGCTAATTTTCATTAAACCATCGAGTGACACCAATGCTAGTAGTAGATATGAGTAGTATATTCTACTCCACTTCAATGAGTTATACGACATTTTGGCGAACGAAAGTGTTTGAATCGGATACATTCGATTAAGTTTTGAGTTTGCCATAATGAATATGTATAGCGCTCATGACTTCAACATGTATGATGCAAAACGAATAAAAAAACACGTTTTATTTTTTTGATGGATTATTTTTAAGATTGAAATGCGATTTTTTTGTGTCTAATATAGAGCTAGTATTCAGGTGCAGGGAGTAGTCCTGCAGTGCACAAAGAACTCGATTGTTCCCTAGCTGACGACGACAGGGTTGGCCCTTGTTCCCCGTTGCCCCGGTCTCGAGCGTGATGACCCCGTCGCCACCCACCCGCCAACATCATCTCAACCACCGTCGTGTTCGTAAGTGCCGCAGATATATTGGACCTTCATGTAGGGAGGAATTCTTTATCGATGGGAGAGAATCAAGTCATTCTAGGGAATAGAAGAACAATTATAAAGGTGGTTTAAAAAAATAATAACTATACTCAGTTCAAGAGCGTTATTATTTTAAAAAAATAGAATTTATCATCAAAAATCTTAATTACATCATTAGGCTTTATCATTTTGATGATATAAGATAAAATATTTTCAGAAGAAACAATGCCGTTTTTTATTTTCCAAAGAAACGTCGTCCAGAAAAAAGAGTTTCCCCATGATGAATAAAGGATTTCGCGTAGGATTTATTCTTGGCAGCAGTGAGCATTATTCTGCATTTATTGTCACTTGTATTCCATCCGCGCACGAAATACGCCTGATTAGCTAACATGTACACTTAAAGCAGTAGTCTTTGCCAATAACGGTTTCTAGATTTATTTTCCAAGCCATTGGTGCCCAGATATATCTACAGAGAATCCGGTGACTTGTTTTTTGCCCTGAGTACACCTACATACCTCTAAGATTACATGCACAACTAAAATATTTGACGCATACAAATATTTCGAGTTTACAATGACAGGAAACAATCAATTTTTGCGTCGCATTGGTAGGCGAGACCCAAGATAGGCGTTAAGGGAGATTGACTGGCGATCAGAGCCGACATGTAAAAGAATAACTGTTTTTCTCTCACTGATCCGTAATTCCACTGTTTTTTGGGTACTTGAGATGTAGACATGAGTTGTAAAAGAGAGTCTTTCGAATCTGACCCTGAAGCAGACAATCTCTCACCTATTATATCACTCTTGCTGTAAGATCGACCGTTAATACCAGTATTATACGGGGGCACAAACAACTCATCGGCACTCACAAAGGCGCTCAAAGAGTATCTATGTATACGCAAGTATAGAAGTCTTAGTCTTTCCGGGTCTCTTCGTGTTTGTAAAGACTCCCAAATTCAAGTTCATAAAGTTACCTTATCGCACTATCTTTTCTTAACAGTTTTTACGCCATGGTGCGTGCATAAGAAATTACAAGTGTTTCAGTTAAATTAGCAAGAAAATAATCATTGAGTAGGTTCTCCAATAAAAACTGAACAAAAATTTGCGGTAATGAAATCCTGGGGATAAACACCTTACACCCTTCCCACCTGAAGTCTCTTAAGAAATAAAATCGATGAACGAATTGAAATACATGTGAGACACACTTATCGTAGTACCTAAAATGTAGAAAGCGTGTAGAAATTCTGTGGCGCAGCATTAAGGAAACTAGTGTTCATGAAATGAATGGAGTGCGGAAATATTCGAATGAAAAGGCTTAGGAGTGATTTTGCGAAGATACCTTACATAGACGAGGAGCCATCACGGTCTTTCGTTAGACATTGCGTAGAATATGCGACGAGTGTTTGTGACCCTTAAAAGAAGGACTTTATTTCAGAAATAAGAAGGATACAAATATATTTGCTGCCAAACTTCACACTCCTACATTTAAAATTCTTGCCAGACAAGAGGCAGCCTGCCATCCTACTTAAGGGTTATATTCCCTCTTCAATGCGACATGCTTCTTTCCTCTCTTCATTCCGTCCAACATTCCCATCCTATTCCTTCTTCTTCCTCGGCTAACGTTCTCCCCTTCATCACAGTCTTCAACATCCTATTTGCCAAAAAAATCTCTGCATCCATCTTTCCTGCCTCCTTTGGATTTCTCTCAATTTATGCCTCGCATCATGCTACAATCAACATGTTTCCGCGCCGTACAAAACTACGCTCCATGCAAAACTTTTAACGATTTTTTTCTCAAAATATTTACTCAACCTCCCTGTCGACAACACTATGCTTATTGTGAAATCTTCGTTGCCTAACGCAATTCTACTTCTGATGACCCCACTACTTGGAACATTCTGTTCCATAATACTTCTTGACCCGATTTCTAAATTACATGGCTTAAGCAGATGAATTACAATCAAGTGAAATTTAGTTTGCAACCCGCGTCTCCTTCTTCCGTTGGGCGAATCTCGGCAGCCGCTTCTCTCAACGCCATTATTCGTCAATGCGTCGTCTAGGAGTCGATGCGGGGGGCCCTTCAGTTGTCGCGAAGGGGTCGGTCGCTTCAAAGCCGCACCGACGCTGGCAAATCGACGCCCGCACGTCTAGGAAGCCACAACTTGTTCCCTCAATCTAGGGTCGATGAATTGGCATGGGCGTGTTTTCATCGAGGAGAGATTGATTGGGGGTGACGAACCAATCCAAAACTATTGAGTGGTTTCGCGCCACAAAACCACGATAATAAACCCAAAGGTTGGATTTCGGCAGGTGATTCCCGCCATGCATTAACCCCTCTTCTCTATGGCGTGTGAAATTCACACATTAACAGGATAATGTGGGGGGGAAGGGGAAGTGGGAATCAGGACCTTTTCCCCTACTCCGCCCTACGGTTTCCGTAAAGTTTCCCGAACACGTTGGTTTAGGAGTTACTCGCGGGTGTCATTCGGAACGGGGGTCCTACGGATCAGTACGCGAGATTTTTTTTACTCGCTAGGCTACCACACAACCCTCAATAGTAATGACTACAAACTAGGATGTCGAGTCTAAAAAAATAAATACGCGTAGCGCGTGCAGCTGTGCTTGAGAGAAAAGAGGCATAGAGATGGCTGGAACTTTATTTTTATCGCAATCACCCGCGGGTGTGCACTCAAGTGCAAGAAATACAAAAAATAGAAAAAAACCAGTCACTTACACCGGTGCTCGAAACCTCATTCAACTCGATTTCCTCTCATGAATATTATTATTACGTGTCATTTTACCGATGACGTACAGTAATCCATCGTAACATCTCAACTTCTAAAAATATTTTAACGTGTTTAAAAAAAACAACTTTTTGAATGTTGCTCTAAAGCCAAAGCTAGGAATTCGCTGTGAGAGAAGATGGCTTTGTAACTCAGATGGTGAGGGCAATCGGCAGGAAATGGAGGAAATAGGGTGCGAACCCGTCCCGAGGGACGACGGGTGTTTCTTCCCCGTGCACACGTTCTCGAGCGAGGCTGCGACTCAACGGCAACTGCCCTTTCTTCCACGAAATGTATTAAAAGAGTACGCCGAGTTTCCGGTTTGTTAATTACTTATTTGTAAGAATCGGGCGGTGTACAGAAAGAACAGGCACATTTATTTCTTTGTTTTCTATCCTCAATGGTACACCGATTCTAATTCCCCATTGCTACTGAAATATGTGGTAAAGCTGTATAGACGAGGTTAAACTGCAAAAAAAACCGCCACCTGTTCCATTTAAGTTTGGCTCTTTGGTAGTCTACAACCATCACCAAACGGAATGAATGCCACACCAACTTTGGTAGCCTCAGCAAGACGGCCGGCTCTTCCTCTTCCTAGATCTGTTTGTTACATAACCTAACACGCCAGTGACCTCAACGCCTTACCCTCGCACACTCCCTCCTGAAAATTCGATGGGCAAGATGCAGATGATCCAAAATGCGTACTCCTTCACCTGTTTCACTGCCCCTATCCCGCGAGTAAGAATTGACCGTGTGAGGGGGGGGGTGAGGCGGTGCATCGCCCCAGCGGAGTGGCGAAGAGGGGATGGGCTGGAAAGGCGGGAGGCGACGACTTCTTCAAGGAAGTCCGTGCCCACGCACTTCCGCGTGCGCGTGTCATCTCGATCGTGACAGTGCCGCTCTCGAATACATACATACGCGCATTCCTCCGCAGTACGCGGGGGGTGGGAGGAATGGAGGGAGGGTGAGGGACGGGGAGGGAGGAGAGAGGGATGGGCGAGAAGGAAGTGGGGGACCAGCGGTAGGAAGAATCATCCTGCGAAGGGGGGGGGATAAAGGGGGCTGGGGAATATCCAGGAGGGGTGCAGATGTTCGCCAGGCGTCGACGCCGGGGAGGGCTGGAGGATTGGGGGGGTGGGGAGAATGCTCGCGGGGGTGGAGGGGGAGGAGACGGAAGCAGCAACAATGGGGACGCGCGGCTCCACTACTGCCGAGTGCGTGTTTGTGTGTGTGCGCGTGTAGCAGGAGGGCGATGGGGTGGGTGTAAGAATAGGGGAGAGGGGAGGGTTAGGAGGGGCTGCCATCTGCATCGTCCCAGGAGGGAAGGGGGCGCTGGACGAGTGGAGGGGGGTGGAGTGTTCAATGTTTTTTCTCCCTCCCCAGGGGGGGTGTTTGTGAGAAGGGGAAGGGAGGGTTTGCCGCCGCCTTTTTGGGAGGCTTGTAACCCTCCCACCACGAGGGTCCGGCGTCGAGGGAGCGGGCGGAAGAAAAGGGCACGCTTGTTCCCTGCCTCCTCCCCTCCCACCCTCCGGCTTCCTTGCAAGTCACGTGGCCCAAGCCAGCGGTCTCCGAAGTGATCCCTTTCTCCCACCCATCCCCACCCGTCCGCCGGCCTCGCCTCCAACATTTGTGGAGTGGAGGGAAGGAGCGCGCTGCTAATTGATCGCCTCTTCTCTCTCTCCTCACCCCTGGCCCAAGAGGGCGCTCGCTGCTTGTGCGTGTGTACTTAGAGGGGTGCGAGACGCACCGTGCATCTCGGGGACACTTTACCCCCTTAGTAATCTACACCCTGACTCCGTTATATACCTTGACGGCACCACCTGGGGCATAAAATAGGCACGGATGGTTCTCCAACTAGGACTGGAATATTTTTAAGGGCTCTGCCCTTTCCTTCAGGTCTTTGCGCAAGGCAAAAGGTGGAGAAGACGCCGCCCGCAAAATGACGGACTTTTCCCACCTGCAATGCCGTAAGTAAGCGGGTGGAATTAAGATGGATTACCTTCATTCACCCTCACTTTTATCCAACATCCTCCACTTCACCCAAGGAAAAGAAACTCCCCATCCACGGTGATGGTCAACTTCTCAAACAAATACCCCTTCATTCCTGTATCGAAAAGTTCCCTCGCCCATCATTCGTCCAACTAGAAATTTTGATACATTTAATTGTCGCTATTTTGGCGTGTGGCAAGGGAAGCCACCGCATTTAGCGTTAACGATTTATAAAGCAATATATGGCCTTGAATTTGCTTAAGTGGTGCAAGAATGAGAGAAAAGCGTGAGGCAACACGGGATACTAACCTACACACAGACCCTGATGGTTGAGTTCTAAACCTGTGGTTTATTCTGTTTGCAAGTTATGAGAGGGGAAAGGAAATACTTTAATCCAAATGTGTAAAAGAATATTATACTTTGTTATTTTATCAGGCTCTTGTTATTTGTTCATGTTGAGTCCAATTTCAATAATTAATTCACATGTCTAAGAACGCTCGAATGGCACGTAAGGGACTATCTTCAAAGGCCGAGTATTACGTGCTCTTCTCATTAAATCTACATCTTACCCTGGATTCCGCCTCAAAGGGGTGAGTTTCATTCACAAGCCCGTAGCAATCAGAGTAAAAGTTTGTGATTAGCCATGTTTAACTCCTGATAAAAGTCATGGCTAAAAAATGACCATCATTCTCAGGGCCGAAAACAGTTAAATAGTTATTATTGGAATTTCATGCAATTTTATTTTTGAGACTTTTTAATTTTCCAATTGCTTCGTAAACGAATTGTCCAGGGGAAATAAAACAATATCCACCCAAAGGAGGCGGGTTTTCTGTTCGAATGGCTATTCTTCGCGAAACGTGCAGCTTTTCTCTCTTGTGTCCTCTTTGCGACTATTTCCGAAATTAAGTTCTCCTGTGCAGGGCCCCACACACCAAACACTCGCCGCCGCGTGTTCGAGGTGAAGTCTCACCAACGCGAAATAGCACCTTTCCCTAACTTATTCATTCGAACATTTATTTCCCCCCTACTCGTTCGTTGGATGGACCCCAGTTTCCTGCATTCCTCTCCGCAGGTGTCCGTAACGTACTTTCCCCATTTTCGTCCGGCCCGATGTTAGCGTCATTCCCAGACGTTTCACTTGGTTCTCGGCGGAGAGATTCACTGGGTAGATACTCTTGTCACACCCCCTACCCCGACGTTAATAACTGCAAAAGTGTATGATATGCATTTATTTTTATATACTTAATTCATTACTACCTATATTTCGTTCATATTTAATCGGGGGTCCCACTCATGTTAGGACTTCGTCACATTTTTTCTGTTAACCCAATGACACTTGCTATTTTTATCGTTTAATTGAAAGAAATGGCGATTTTACTTTGAACTTGTTCTAATCCGTTGCGCGTCGAAATATCATTTCGTGGATTCAATATTCAGCACGTATTTTTAAACCAACTGTAAATCGAGTGACATTACAGTTTCATCTTCCGGATTCTTTCAACGTTTTTATCTACACTCAGAGGATGAAACTCTCAAAGGTTGACGGATGGCAAAATTATGCAGCAAAATGTTTTCGCTGCAGAAAAAAAATGGCTGAGAAGGAGCTGATTCGCTTCGAAAATCATACTCATTTGTTTCGATTGGTCGCGGTTGGCCGACAAGGGCTAGTAGACGGTTGCTGACCGCATCAAAGCGGGCGGGGTCAGTGGTGCACGTAGCCCCAAGAAAGTGGAACAAAGACAGGCAACAGGCTAATCAAATACAGTATACCTTTTCCGAGTCAGTAATTTTATATTTACCAAGAATCCTACTTTTGGTGGTTTATTACATAATAAAAGAGATATCACATTTTAAAATGTCCTCCAAAATGGCTAAAGGATTCTGAAATTTAAAAAAATACTAATGAAATGGCATTTTTAAATAACTGCCATCGTTCACAAATGGAGGTGGTGCAATAAAATATTTGTTTGGTAAAATCGGTCGAAGTTTTCAAAAATTATCCCACCGAGTGTTCAATATGATTATGATTGTAACATAAAAGCGATTTCTTTCTCTGTTAGTTTATGTACCTTACACATTTCAGATGACACTATACTAAATTCGGCGAATAATTGCAACATACCTATCAAGAAAGCCACGCGTATATTTGGCAAATCTTAAAAAGCCTTTCAGTTATCCGTTAAAAGTAAATGCACGCTACTCTTAACCAGGACGTATTGGTTTGCATTGGAGAATAATCAAGATTTGGAAATGAGGCAAAGTCGTGCGGAATGGCGGTCAAGACTCTAAACGTCATCAATTATGGTGGCAATGATCAATCGGTCACCGTCTCCGAATCAGTCGCCCATCGGGACCTTGGGAGCGTCGTGCGAAGCGAACACTTGAAACAAGAGAAGGTCGGAGTGAGAAAGAAGCTCGGCTCGGTTTAGTTGTCCACGAATGCCGCGACCGAAATGTTTTTTCGCCGACGAAATTGAGGTCGGCCTCCGGGACAAAAAGTTGCCCACAGCAGAGAAAAGGAGAGGAGAGGAAAAGGGCCATTCTTTGTTCGTTCGAAAGTCTTTTATAGCCACTCAGGCGAAATTCGCGGCATCTTCAACGGGGGGGATTTAAATTTCAACGCTCACGTTTGGGAGCCGAAATTTGTATACAAATCTTCACATTCAAATTCCCAAAGATAAATTCGGATGTGTCATTGGCTCGTATCTTTAATTGTTCGACGTCCGAACCCATTACGGGCACTCGCGGGAAGATAAGATCATGCAAAGATCAAGCACGTATGTAAATTAATAAAGATAGCGAAAGAGTGTGTCAGCACACATTAGGGACAAAAAGGGACGAATTAGTTAAGTGGATATTGCATACGATTTCCCAGCCAGATAATCAATGAGATAGGCTCAAGCTTAACCCTGCAGGATATAGTTAACAATCTGGTCTTAATGATTTTATAGGGACATTCGGAAAGATATATTTATTTATCGACTTATAGTGGGGCGAGATTGAGACTTAATAGTCCCTTCTTACAGCTAACCCCTAAACACATGTAAATTAAAGAAAATTACAAACATCCGAGCCTTAGGTGGAGGAAAACAGGCGGGAATCGAACCCGCCACCTCTAGGTTGGCAGGCGAGGGAGTTACCCCGCCAGAACCGGGGCCGGCAATTGAGGGAATATGATTTATATCATTTATCCACTTTAATAATAATAATTTTAGTCTGAAAGTTACTAAGGTACCTAGAGGCGATCAATTCAAAGTTACCTAGGACTCTGAACTTTAACTGCAATCCTCAGGTCCATTTAACGGGCTAACATTTGAGAAAACATTCTAAGACTGCGAATTCGGGAACTTCGATCTGCGATAGAATAAGACCTATTTGATGCTTATAGATATTCCTGAAATATCAATTTAGTATTGAAATATTTACGGAGATAGAAAGATGTAAATAGTTTAGATACATTTCAATATAGCAGAATACATAGAAATACAGGGTTCGTCCGGAAAATAAGTGTACTGAGCTCAGGAAAAAAAATTATTACACATTTACATATCTTAAGCTAATATTCCTCAAAATAGGACCCTTGTGAGTCGATACACTTGTTCCAGCGGCGTTCCCATTCCTGGAACGCTCCCGCGAAGGCATCATCGGGAACCTCTCGAAGACACGTCGTCACGGCCTCTTTGACGGCGTCCAAAGTCCCGTATCGCGTTCCTTTCAAACTCCTCTTTATCTTCGGGAACAGGAAGAAGCCCGGTGGTGCCAAGTCCGGGCTGTAGGGCGGGCGCGGCAGCGTTGCCACGCCGTGCTTGGCCAAGAAGTCCGACACGACAAGCGCGGTGTGAGACGGCGCATTGTCGTGATGCAGCCGCCAGATGTTTTTGATCGCTGGCCGGACGCGGGCGACTCGTTTTCGAAGCCTGTCGAGCACTTGGACGTAAAATGCAGCATTTACAGTTTGTCGTTCAGGTACAAATTCGTAGTGGACGACTCCCCTTTTGTCAAAAAAGACAATGAGCATCGCCTTGATCCGAGATTTGCTCATGCGAGCTTTCTTTTGACGGGGTGATAATGGGGTGTGCCACTCCGCACTTTGTCTCTTCGACTCCGGGTCGTGCTCAAAGATCCACGTCTCGTCACCCGAAACAACGTTCTCTAAAAAATGTGGATCATTTTTGCAGTGATCCGCAAGTTGTGTCGCGATTTCCAAACGATTGAGTCTTTGATCATCACTGAGCACTTTCGGCACCAACTTTGCACAAATTTTTCGCATCTGTAATTGCTCCCTAATAATCTCGTGCACTATTGTTTTTGGCACATTACACTGCTCTGCTATCATCCGAACACTAAGACGACGATCAGAGTTCAGTACATCGCGAACTTTTCGCACATTTTCGTCGGTGAAAGTCGTTGATGGGCGTCTAGGCCGCGGTTCGTCGTCAACCTCTTCTCTTCCCTCCACGAACATCTTGTGCCACCGAAAGATCATGTTTCTGGACATGGCTGACTCCCCGTAAGCCTGGTTAATCATACCGACAGTTTCGGTAGACGATTTGCCAAGCTTTACCGCAAATTTGATGGAATAACGCTGCTCCAAAAACTTCGGCATCGCGTTCCGTGACGTGGGTCGAGCGTGGAGGTTCGCGTTAACAGAGCTCCTCACTACACCACAGCTCAGAGCCGACTGCCTTTTTCAGCGTCGCTTGCCAACATACCCCCCTCCAATCGCAGCCCGTCAGAGCGGTGCTGGGCGCGCCTGGAGCGGCGGGAAAAAATCAGTACACTTATTTTCCGGACGAACCCTGTATAGCGGATTAGTTTCATGATAAAAAGAACACAAAATGGCAATTGTAATTTCCTGCAGAAGGTTCGATCGTCTGATTATGACGCTTAGTAAATTAACCTAAAATGGGCACGATCGTTTTAATTTCATATTGCTATAATTGTTAAATGAAGTCATAAAAATGCTCACTTGAACTGCTTCCTTCTTGCTCAATTCCAGAATAATGTCGCACACCAACAGATGTGCTCAAATGAAGACTATCTCTACCTTTTAACCTTTATTCAACATCCTGGATTTGTTAAACATTGCAACTTTCAGTACCTGTTTAAATTACTTGAATTTCGTCGCATCGCATAAAACAAACGTTCGTCAGATAAAAATGAAGTGACAAGTGATGAGCAGTATTGAAACGCTGCCATGGTAAAAAATACTAGTAATAACAGACGGCTAACGACTCTCAGAAGAAAATGCAAAAACTTTAAGTGCGCGGACCTGATGAATTATGACAGCTGATCTTAACTTCAGTTAAAACGTTGACCAAAGCTTCATGTAAAACGCAAAAGACGAAGAAATGCCCGAAGTAGACCCTCGACTCATCGTAACCACTTATTCATCTCAATTAGCGGATAGAATTGCAGTAATTGATTGCTGTACGGATAACAGAATAAATGTGAAAGTTATCAGGCAATAAAGAAATGGGACGGCTAAGCAATGTGCAAAGTAGTGGCCGAGAGGAAGGAAAGTAGGAGAGCGCATGTTAAAGGAGGAACACTTCACACGAATTTGGGAGGTATTTTAGACGAGATTGGTCGCAGCAGCCGGAGAATTAAGAGATAAAATGCATTAGCTAATGAAGCAGTTGTTATACATATACGTGGGTCGACGGCTTGGGTCTTAAGACGTAACGAAACTTGTGAAAACCTAGACGTGTGGAGTACAGAGCAGAGTTTTCGCATTAACTATTAAACTTGGTCGTTTGGGTCTAGTGGATAAGGGTAGATGGGAGGCTTTTGGGACGTGGAGAGGAATAGAGAAATGAAATGGACGGAAAGGAATACAAATGAATGAGTGCTCTAGATGGGGAAGAGGGAAAGTAATTTGAAGAAATTCAAAGGAGTCATTTATTTTTAAGATTATTCACTTTCCTAAGAAAACCTCTTCTACGATAATTATACTACCTTGATCAAAAATTTCCCGGAATATATTCAGAAAATTAAAAATACAAGTTTATTCATCTAAATCTATATTGTCCCCTTCAAAGTAATCCCCATCGACTGCAACACACTTATGCCAGCGCTTGATCCAATCCTCGAAACATTTTTTATATTCGGTTTTCGGTATGTCCATCAGTGCTTCCTGCGATTTTTCCATTACTTCCTCTCGGCTGCTAAAACGCGTTCCCCGTAATGGTTTTTTAACTCGATTGAACAGAAAGAAGTCACAGGGAGCCAAATCAGGTGAATTCGGTGGCTGTTGGATGGTATTTGTTGCATTTTTCGTCAAAAAATTACGAATAATGATAGCACTGTGCGACGGTGCGTTATCATGGTGCAAAATCCACGAGTTTTCTGCCCACATTTCTGGTCTCTTTCGGCGAATTGCTTCACGCAAACGTCTCATAACGCCCAAATAATACTCTTTGTTTACTGTCTGGCCTTCTGGCAAAAATTCATGATGCACTACACCGTTGTAATCCATGAAAACCGTCAGCATTGCCTTCTTTTTTGACTGAAAACGACGTGGTTTTTTTGGTCTCGGCTCATTTGGTGAACGCCATTCACTTGCCTGATGTCTGGATTGCGTGTCGTACTCATAAACCCACGTCTCGTCTCCAGTAATGATCCTTTTGATGAATGTGGGATCGGATTCAGCCTCGCAAATCATGTCTTTTGCGACGTCAACACGGTCTCTTTTTTGCATGAAATTGAGGTCTTTTGGCACCAACTTTGCTGCTACACGACGGAAACCCAAATCATTAACCACAATGTCTTGGGCGGATCCATAGGCAATGTTCAAGTCCTCCGCTATTTCTCTGATGGTTAATTTGCGGTTATTGACCAACATTTCTTTTACTTTATCAATTTTTTCACCGACTTTCGATGTCGATGGTCTGCCACTGCGTTCATCATCTTCGATTGACTCACGACCACTTCTGAACCGCTCGTGCCACTGGTAAACGACCGTTTTTTTAGAGAATCGTTGCCGAAACACTTTTCCAACATTTCCAACGTCCGTGGGCCACCAAATCCGTTTTTTACGCAAAATTTAATACAAGTTCGTTGTTGCAAATTTAAATCCATTTCTGAAATTGTAAAAAATCGCCAACACACACAGAGATAGATGTACTCTTGGCTACGTAACTTTTGCAAATGTCAAGTTATGACACTAAGATTTAAAGGGAATATCAACAACAGATGTACCAATTTAACAAAAAAACAGAACTCAAATCGGAACGATGGGAGCGCCACACGGTGGTTATTCCGGGAACTTTTTGATCAAGGTAGTATTTAAAGCATCGACTTGAAATTATTTCCGTTAACTGCAGTCATTGTCGACCGGAGAGAGAGGATATTCTTTAAAGATTAACCTCTTTTTTTCATTTTCAGCGCGCATTCCGATGTGTAAAAGGGGGCGAGGGGAAACCGTCGATAGCGCGGGTGGAACGGCATTAATATTGAAATTATGTTCAGAGAAAAAAATCGGTAGAAGAATTCCAAGAAGCTTTTAGATTTCGGAGCCTGGAGGCGTTCTGTCGGACCATAATATAGCAAATCACATCTTTATTTGATTTAGTTCCCGACTTACTTTGCGCGGAAAATATTCTTTGGAATCTTTCTCATTTTGCCGCCGATTATGAGGACATTTGAAATGGAAATTCTTGGTGAAATTTAAATATCCGTTTCGCCTGGACATTAATTCATCCTAAATTCCACTCCTTTACGCTTCACATTGCGAGATTCTTGAATATTCATTATTATTGAAGAATTGTGCTTTTCCGCGGAATAGTTAATGGTACAGCGCGCATTTATCTGATCAGTCGAAATCCGGAGGAACACGTTACGGTATAAACTATAAGGAAGAGAATAGTTGTTCAATGAAAACTGATATTAACTGAGAATCGGAATTTATCTCTTGATTGTAATAAGGATCATGCTAAAGGGAGAAGGGGAGTTCTTCATGACTAAGACATTTCACCCCTGGTGTTTCTTCGACTTTTACAGTCAAGTGTATAAGCTAAGTGAAAAAAATTACAAAATAATATCTGAAAAATTATTATACATGAAACGGGATGGGTTGCCGTTAGTATTATTCTCATTACTGAATGCTCCGTATGAAATTTTAATATGAGTTTTATCAAATTATCGTTAATTTATCCTGTTTATGTGGAACTATGTCGCCCATGCCACAGGTACTAAGCTTCAGTTAATTCGTAATCCCCTGTTTTCGAAACGGAAATTAGGATGAGTGTACTTATTTCTGTCCGCATCATTGAGGGTAACAGTTAACAAGTTCATATATCATACCTGTCATGTCAGCACATTCATGGAAATGCTATTACTGGTAGTGAAACCTTACTAAGGAGTATAATACACAAAGTTCCAAAGAAACTGCGGGAGATACCACGACAGTAACTTTTAACGGAGTTAATCCCAGTCAAGGCGAATGATTTTTACACTCTGAAATTGTTGCATTGTAATACGCAAAGATTTTCACCGGTAAAATAAATTCGCTTGATGATCGATAGCTATTTTAACGATGCTAATCATTAGAAGAAATACTTACTAAGGATCGTTTTTATCGTTCAAAGAGGATAGATTATAATTGTGCATTAAAATAACATCATAGATAAACGAAATATGAAATATATTTAATATAGTGAATTAGGGTCACATATGGCTAGACTAAGGTGTTATTTAGTTAATGTCCTACGATGGTAACAAAACAGCCAACGTTAAGCGCATCAAAATCATTTGTTGCAACAACAAAATTATTTTAAAAATACACCCAATGTCACCATCATACTAGTTTTGAATAATTGTCGCGACTCATTCTGACTTGGTTCAATGGATTCAAAAACAGTTCGAATCACTGTTATTTCTTTCAAATCGGTGATAATGCCCCAGGCCACCGTTCTAAGTCATTGCTCAGAAGAGTTGCTCCGGCCTCTAATCTGGCCCCTGATATACGGCGTGCACCCAAACGGATCCCCCATTAGTGAGGTGGGGGCAGAGGGGGTGGGCGCCTCTCACTCGGAGCGATTGGATGCAGAGGTGAAGAGGCGGGGAGAGGGGAAAGGAGTCTGTGGAGGAGCACGACCACCTCCGCCACACCTGCCGTCTTGTCCTCCCTCCCCTCCTTCCCCCGCCCACCGCGACTCTTCTCCTCTCTCTCCCACCTCTCCCCGCCCGCCCAGCGCAGGTCCGAAGCCTCGAGAGATCTCTCCCGCCCCCAGTCCGAGCGGCGTGGCGCAGATGAGAGAGAGAAGTGAGGAAGACTTCGGAGAAGACTCGTGTGTTCCTTTCCACGTTCCCTGGAATTAAAATTCCGCACGGAAGGAAGGGAACGGTGGGATCTCCCGCAGACACCCACATCCCTCCTGTCCCTGGGGTTCCCCAGAGGATTATACGCACCAGCAGGTCAGGGGGTGGGGCGGTGGAGATGACATTCATGCTGATATCATTTTGCAAGACACACACACCTTTGTTCCCACTGATTAGTCAAGTGCGGCTTTTTCCCCTTTTTCGCGATTGAGCGGTGAGAAAACTTGGGCAGATAAGCGAGCATTTGGCCAGAGATAACGAGAGAATATTTATTGCTCTTTGACGAGCCATCTTAGCATACGGAATTGATTACTTTTTAATTGAACCCCTCTTCCTGCCAACTGGTAGGACACTTGGCCATTTGGACTGCATTTGTAAAAAAACTCAATGATGTTTTTTTAATAAACATTCTAGTCTCGCTATTGTTAGAGTATTAACCAAACCGAAATACTTAGCACCTGTAGAATGTGTTAAATACCTGCGTGCAATCCTCGCCTAATACCTTTTATAGGGAAACAGTGAAAAATACGCGCACTAACTATCAGGAAATTTGGATTAACTAAAAAATATAAGAAAAAAAATTTGATCAGAAGATTAAAGAGCGTCGCTATGTAGATCTCACTTATGTTAGAGTGTGCTGCTATGATTTGGTATCCCTCCGAGGACGGATTGACCTCCGGAGTAATTCTGGCAGAGCGGATAGGTGCGATGCCTATCAAACGATGTTGCGTATGATGAACAGAAAATTAATTATGTGCCTCTACTATCATTTGTATTGAGCATGATTTAATACTGTGATATATAAACTGATTAATGGGCTTCGATATATAACGCGTCATATTTCAGCTTTGCCAAGTGATTTTACATCGAATTCAGTTATGAATGTCATTCTGTCATTTTTGATAATGGCATCAACAAATATTACTATCATTTATCATACTGCTAGCGTAATTAGGAAAGAAATTATTCACTCCGACAGATATTTCATAAAGGAGAAATCTCGTGTGTAAATACAAGCCAGTCTCTTTCCTGGATAATTCAGGATCATATTACAGGTTTTCATCTACACAATAGACCACTTGTGATGGGAGGAAGGGTGTTGCGGCATTAGCCATTTATGCATGAATATGCACATATCATAAATATACTAATTTATAATTACGCGTACGATACATATACACGTACGTATACTCGTATACAGAAACACACGTACGCTCCAATTTTTGTTTATTTGCAGGCATTGTCTTACTCCCTACCTTCGCATGATACAAACCACAGAAAAAATGCTAGGCAGTCAAGTATTTTGATAATCAACCTCGACCTAAATGGTCTTTAGATGAGGAAAGAGAGCGACGAAGAGAAAGGTTGTGGGGTACTTTAGTGAGGGAATTTTAGCGACCGAACACATACCCAAAACCCGCATCCCATCAGGAGTTTGGAGCTTCCAGAATTTGATGTCGGAGCAACCAAGAGCTAGTTTTTTTGGCTGAAGCTCTAAAATTTTGAAAACGTTTCGTGGTTCCGACTTCCAGTTTATTATCTCTATGAAGAGCGAAGTGTATTGTTTTCTCGCTTTTTTATTGCATGGTTAATCGCCACGATAGATGGACTCCTCCCCAAGTCCTAATTTCTGCCGTTTCCAAAAGGCTGCTTGACAAAAAAACTGGGCATTTTAACAAACAAATTAACGGAGAATTGTGGTATTCGGTGACGATGGGCACATGATAATGAGGATGTGATGCTCCGCTAATCTGTGGGTGAACGCAACCCATCTTTGATTCAAAGCTACATACATGTATGTACATATGTTTGCCGTCATACACATACTACCTTGATCAAAAAGTTCCCGGAATAACCACCGTGTGGCGCTCCCATCGTTCCGATTTGAGTTCTGTTTTTTTTGTTAAATTGGTACATCTGTTGTTGATATTCCCTTTAAATCTTAGTGTCATAACTTGACATTTGCAAAAGTTACGTAGCCAAGAGTACATCTATCTCTGTGTGTGTTGGCGATTTTTTACAATTTCAGAAATGGATTTAAATTTGCAACAACGAACTTGTATTAAATTTTGCGTAAAAAACGGATTTGGTGGCCCACGGACGTTGGAAATGTTGGAAAAGTGTTTCGGCAACGATTCTCTAAAAAAACGGTCGTTTACCAGTGGCACGAGCGGTTCAGAAGTGGTCGTGAGTCAATCGAAGATGATGAACGCAGTGGCAGACCATCGACATCGAAAGTCGGTGAAAAAATTGATAAAGTAAAAGAAATGTTGGTCAATAACCGCAAATTAACCATCAGAGAAATAGCGGAGGACTTGAACATTGCCTATGGATCCGCCCAAGACATTGTGGTTAATGATTTGGGTTTCCGTCGTGTAGCAGCAAAGTTGGTGCCAAAAGACCTCAATTTCATGCAAAAAAGAGACCGTGTTGACGTCGCAAAAGACATGATTTGCGAGGCTGAATCCGAGCCCACATTCATCAAAAGGATCATTACTGGAGACGAGACGTGGGTTTATGAGTACGACACGCAATCCAGACATCAGGCAAGTGAATGGCGTTCACCAAATGAGCCGAGACCAAAAAAACCACGTCGTTTTCAGTCAAAAAAGAAGGCAATGCTGACGGTTTTCATGGATTACAACGGTGTAGTGCATCATGAATTTTTGCCAGAAGGCCAGACAGTAAACAAAGAGTATTATTTGGGCGTTATGAGACGTTTGCGTGAAGCAATTCGCCGAAAGAGACCAGAAATGTGGGCAGAAAACTCGTGGATTTTGCACCATGATAACGCACCGTCGCACAGTGCTATCATTATTCGTAATTTTTTGACGAAAAATGCAACAAATACCATCCAACAGCCACCGAATTCACCTGATTTGGCTCCCTGTGACTTCTTTCTGTTCAATCGAGTTAAAAAACCATTACGGGGAACGCGTTTTAGCAGCCGAGAGGAAGTAATGGAAAAATCGCAGGAAGCACTGATGGACATACCGAAAACCGAATATAAAAAATGTTTCGAGGATTGGATCAAGCGCTGGCATAAGTGTGTTGCAGTCGATGGGGATTACTTTGAAGGGGACAATATAGATTTAGATGAATAAACTTGTATTTTTAATTTTCTGAATATATTCCGGGAAATTTTTGATCGAGGTAGTATGTACGTACGAGTATGTGTATGATGGCGGCGTGCAAGATGACCCGGAAGTAGGGAGTACTTAACACGGCAAAACTGGCACTTCGCGTCGTATCTGGTAAAAAAAATGTATCTGCGACAAAGGGAAATAACCAATTAAAAAAGACAATAAAAAAATATCAGGGAAATAGATAGAATGGATGAAAGAAATTATGGTGGAGTAGCAAGCATTGAGACAGTAGCGATGAGGAAGACGATTGTGAAAGAGAAATATAGTAGGTGGTAGCTGTGGAGAAATACGTGGACGCTCCTAGTGTATAATTCTGTATTCAAAGAAAAGATGTCGCGAAAATATTGAGGAGGAACCTTCGAAGCATCGCGCTGGTTGAGATGTTTTTCTGCGAAGGAATTAAAATTCACCATAATCGAGTCCATGAGACAAGGAGGGTTGAATCGAATTGCGATTTGTCGAGCCCTCTGGTTAAACGTCGGAAAATGTTTAAAAGAGTCTGGATGGATTTAGTGATTGCCGGTCATCATACTGCCGGTGATTACTCTTCGTTAATTGCACTGCAAACAACATTTATTGGGTCTACTCCAATTAAATAATTTTGTCAATTAATTGTTTTACATTTTAGGGCGTAGTGAATTTGATAGTTTGCATTTTCAGCTAGCATAAGCTCTAGTGACACACATTTAGGATGCGTATCCATTCTCTTATTCCTTCTACAGGATCTTATGGCATTTGCAAAGATAAATGCAATTTCATAGAGCATAAACACATTCTGCGAACACACTTTCTAAATCGTCTCTTAAAAATTTGAGAGGAAGAAAAAACACTAAGGAAAGATGAATATTTTCCGTCAACTACGGGATTAGTACTGCATATCAGAGCAAATAATCGTTTGCACAGAATCGTTAAATAAACCAAATAATTTTTATTAGGTTTCTATAGAAATTTAATGCCATTCCTGACCTATTGACATTTTAAAAATCTTCGGAGTACGCTTTAATTAAATTAGCATGGAATTTAATTTTCAATAGGAATGGTTTGCATATGATTTGAGACTTACCCGGTGTATTTCTCAATTGAAGAACTGATGAAGCTTCCAGAGAGATGAGGAGGTCGGACACCAACTTTTCGACTGTTAACTCCAACTTCAAGAGCGATCTTGGAAGAACAAGTTAACAAACTTGAGGATTCTGCTTGGAGGAATGGCGGATATTTTTTTACCACTGCTTCCCTCTCATCAGCTGGACTCGTCGATTCTACATATGGGTTCTCCAGGGCCCCACGGGGTCGTATGGCAGGAAACCTTTCATGGGGCACACACATTAGAAGAATATGCGGGTTAGCCTTGAAGAAGTTAGGTTTCATCGGGCGGTTTGAAAGAAAATGCAATGAAAAAGTAAAATAGATGGTGTTTCTTAAGCTATATTACATTTAGAATATGCTGCAATATATCTGGGATACATGGGAGAAAACATCAATTAAGGAAAATGCTCATAGAAAATCTGCCAGATTTGTTAGCAATTGCCACAGGGGGCGACTAAGCCTGACTGGTACATACTTATGTTCAGCCGGGAGACTCTTGATTCTCGAAGAGAGATTAGGAAAGACTTTTTCTATTGTATTAAATGGTATTCGCAGATTCGTCCAACGGGATAAAATAAGAGCGATAGACACCATCACAGACACAGATTAAAGTAGGCACTCTTTCTTCCTTTGCACGATGCGCTAAAATAGCAAAATCGAACCCCAACACACGAACAAAATAAAATAACTTGCATACTAGAATTTGATCAATTGGTCAACCACAACAATGTATTTCATGTTGCACGTAGGCATGAATGTACGTATACGAGAATTTACGTATTTCAGCTAGAATTTATTTAAGTGTATGGATATGGATGCTAATAATGGTGAATGCATGATTGGATCCCTAAAACCATTAACCCATGCTGCGACTCGCGGGTACTTTTTAGATTTAGATGGGTATGAGTTCACCGGCCATAGGTAAATCGGAGAGTATTAGCATGGGGCATGATGTATTTTCGGGTCGTTTCGCACGTGATGTATCCTACTGTTGTGGTCACGAATCGTGCGCGAGTGAAATATGATTATCATTCCTCATGTATCGCTATCTTCGGCAGGTCGATTCCCCCTATCACTTATCATCTCAGTCTCGCCCACCGATGTGAATTGGGGAGCTATAAATAATTATTCCTTTAATATCAGCGTTAAACTCACATCGGATTTGAATTAAATGGAGTGATTTAAGGCTTACATGCAATCGTTGTGATTCCACTGGTCTCAAATCTAGTATTTCCAGTAACGGTGTGACGTTTCTCCGTCAGTTCGTCACGAAAGGGGCGGTTTTTCTCCATATTCTGCGTATTTCCGACATTAGGTCCATCTGTGCAGGACCCCGAATGATCGACGAGGACCCCGGGCTAGGTGCAGCCAACCATAAGTGACTCATCTCGTTATTTTTTTCAATCAAGCATTTCCCAATTATACGTGTGATTAAGTCAAGCTTCCTAAATCCAGCTCCGCCGATGTCCCCAACGTGTCTCCCACATGCTGGGTCTGACGTTAGTGTCACTCCTAAGTAGTTTAATACTTGGTCCGATAGCTTTATGCTTACCCCTTCAATTCTATAGGCGCTACGGTAAACAGATTAATTTTCCCAAAAAAGCATAACTGCGCTCTTTTTTCTCAGATAAAATGTTTCGAGTTTACATGATGTTGGTTTTAGGTTACGCTGGTAAGAACGAAAACGATATCGTTTGGCAAGTGCTGACGAAAAGGCGATCGAACTTTCACCTGCTGTCGTTATTAATATTGAGTCAAGCGCGACTCCCCGTTCGTCAAGCCATTAAGAATTACTCCCTAAAGCCCAACGAGAAATTTCCTCCCCGAAAATCATCCCTCGGCGGTGTACATGAATCGCCGATTGCAAACGGTGATGTGATACTACTTCAGCGTTCCTTTTCCCGGTAGATGTCTCGAGTGAGCAAAGGGTGTGCGCACGGAAGGTGTGAATACGCGGATGGTTCGTTCCAGTAAAATACTCCATCATTTGAAAACGTACCCATGTTTCAATCTCGCTCCGACGCCCTGAACAAAAAATTTAGGATTTATTAAAATAGTGTTAGGGAAGTGTGATGAAAAGGTTAAAGAGAAATGTTATCTTTCGCAGGTTAGGCTTCGTTTAGAATGCTGCTAGCACGTACATGGGATCCTCATGAAGTTGGAATTGATTAAGATCGCGTGCAGAGTAGAGGAGTTAGATTTGTAAAACGTTGCCATGACAAACTGAGTAGCGTATCAAAATTATTAGCGGAGCTAGGTTGGGAGTCATTCAAGGAGCAAAGGTTAAATTACAGATTAAATATCTTGCATAAATTCGAAGGGTCTCTTTAGTGATTGTGTTAAAAATATATTATTAGCGGAAGGAGAGATCATGGGTATAAAAGTAGGGAGAGATTAAGTGTAGAGCAGATAGATTTAAGATGTGATTGTTCCCACGAACGATAAGGGATCAGAATAACGTTGCCCGACTGCGCTAGGGGGAGAACATATTCGGGTCAAAATTAGTCTTGTGTATAATCACCCCTTGCTACACACCATAGCGGTGGCTAGCAGGGTCCTATGTATTAATATGAATGAAATGTTTCTTCTACGGTGAAATTTGTCTACGATTATTCAACGATGATGCGTTCCTTCTGGTATGAAAACGATCTTTCAACATGAGTCCCAAGACTTAGACGTACTATATTTCTGGCGAGCAATGAAGCGAGCACTGAGGTCGAATTGCATGACGGCGACCTCAAGTGGGTGGGCTGCAACAGCGCGGCACTAAGAAAGCATTTCCACTGCTCTTTCTATAATCTAATCTAAATATCAAATATATGTTTTGGACGACCCATTGCAAGTATTAAGATTGGGATTACTTTCCTCTAGTTTTGCCTTCCTTCATCATTTCTTCATGCTTTCTGCCTTTCTTCATGCCGTACTTCTATTCTTTTTCTTCCTCCAACCCGCTTCGTTCTCCCTTCCATCACGGCTCGTCAGCATCCCACTATCTGTTAAGCAGCTCCGCCTCCTCCTTATTGTTTTAGAATTGCGCCCAGCAACCATCTCTTATCTCTTACCATATTTAAAACTTTGACGTTTGCCTTTCTCTCTCTTTCCAACTTCTACTCTAATCCTGTCCACCTCTCGCCCTCCCAAATACAAATCCTCCTGCCACCAAGATCGGGTTTCGGTTCCGTGTCCACGCTACTCCATTTTTAAGTCTTTACTAATCTTTTCTTTCAATTACTAAGCGTATCTGACATCAGTTCACTCCTTCCGACAAATACTTCTTTTGACAAAGCAATTACAACCCTGACATCCATTCTAGTATTACGTCCATTTTCCATACTGTCCAAATACGTGAACTGCTCCTCCAATTGTTTTTTTATTCCATCCTGTTTTAATGTTTAACCTCTTAGCCACCCAGCTTCCTCAAAAGTAAGTAGAGATGCTAAGACCGCTCTCTGGCAGCTTATCCCAGATGATCTACCGTACGTTGGAAAGGAAACTTCCGATTCCAGGCGCCAGAGATGAGCTCGCAATTGCGCGTCACATTGCTCCGACGGTGGCGTAAGTTGAACTCCCCAGTATTGCGGGGCGGACGATCGGACTCAATTCGCATGCTTGGGGACCAAACGTCTCTACAATGATCATCGTAACCATAGTGATTGTCATTCCTTAGCTGTTTTCAATCTCACTTGATATCTCGATAGGGATAGGGGCATGCGGTTCATGTATTCCTTGACCTGAAAATAAGAGTAGGAGGGTGAGATGAGATCGCCCCGCTCCCCCGGATGTGCCCCTGCTCTCCGGCCTTTCCTCCCGGACCCTCTGTGGCAATCTCCGGCTACGGGGGAGGGCCACACTTGCGGTGTCTTCTCCTCTCTTGTTATGGAGAAATGACGACGACAACCAGAGCGCGCACGCCTGTGTTTGTGCGGGCGCGTGGGGCTAGGAAGAGGCTACGAAGCCACGCTTTCATCCATCCATCCAACCTACCACCCACCCACCCCCTCCCGGAGCGCCAGTTCGAATGGGCGGTTGGTTATATCGCTCCCCTCGTCGCCCCCCACCCCCTCCTCAAGGGCCCCTTCCACTCACACAAGCCGCCCGGCACTCCTGGAGGGCGCACGCGGTCGCCACCTGCCCCCCACACCACAGCGCATGCGACGTGCCAAGTGAAGGGGGATGGAGGGGTGGGAGAAGGAGGGGGGGGGGGTGTCCCCTGGGAGGTAGATTTGGCGGGGGGAGAGGAAGGGATGGTAGGATTTTTGGGCGCAGGCGGGGACGCGTGCCTCGCCTCGAGGGGTGGGATGTAGGGTGCCAGGATGGGGGTGAGGTGGTTAAGGGGTACGACGTTGAGATCCTACTAAGCAGGGCCCGCGCGCGCTCCCACATCCATTCGGCGATCGCACTTGGTGGAAGAAGGTGGTCCCTGTCCTGAGATACGGTGATCAAGCGAGAGAGAGAGAATTAAATTCGCCCGACGCGGTCGACTCCACGAGCACAGTCTCCCCTCGCCTCCGTGTGTGCTAGTGTGCCGTGTGTATTCCGTGTGTGTTCTGTGGGGTCTCCCATTTCCCTCGAGGGTGTTCCTCCGGCTGTCCCTGTGGCCATGGCGGGACCCCTCCGTCGCAGTCTCCCCCGCAACGTGCACCCGCTCTTGCTGGTGCTGTGCTGCTCGGTGGCGTGTTTCTGTGCCGGCGGAGAGGCGGGCCGGACCCCGTCCCCCCAGGGCGAGGACCTCGGGCACTCCGTGAGGACCGAACTGGATGAACTCAGGTGAGAGCAGCAAATAGACTTCTTAATAATTGTGCCGATTCCCCAATCTCTCTCCCTGTCTGTGGAATCATACCACCGCGTTAGTCGGTTCGGTTCGGGGATTCCAATGGTAATCATGCATGGGTACCCTTGGTGCCGGTTATTTTTGAGGGGGGGGGGGTCGAAATTGGTTATCCACATAAAAAGACTGGACTTGGTGGACTCTCCCCGACAACTATAGCGTATTGCTTGACACGTGAACTTTCCATTGTTTTCCATTCTATTATTACCATAGATTCTTCGTGACTTCTAGCTGCCTGTCTTCGTGGCTCCTAAAAAGCACCCTTTCAATTGCTTCCTCTCCTGGACTTCCCTACCATTTCAAATAGCGCAACGTTCCAATTTGTGCTCACTAAGATTGGATTAGGAGAACAAAAGAAACTCATTTTAAGACATTTCAGTTTCGTTTCCATATTCTCTTCCATACCACTTGAATTCTTCGGTTACTTCTTTCGCTTTCATCACCTTCATTATTTAATGGGAATGGAAGAATAATACGGTGTCTGACCTGATTTTGTACATTTTAAATTTTTTTACTATCACATTTCGTTCCAACAACAAAATTTGCATATTTTCGTCACGCCGACTTCTTTGCGTAAAGGTCCCGTTGTTGAGTTGAATTGACAAGAACAGTCTTTAATATCGCGGAGTTTTATGGAACAATTAATAAAGTGGAAAGATTCACGAGAGTCGGCGAAATTGTCTTTATAATCTTCACACCCTTGGAAACGCGAGAGAAAGTTTACGGCCTTTTCAGATTATCGAATTAAATTATTAACTGCTATATAAATGACGACCGATATTTTCAGTATTTTGTGATGGCGTTAAATTTTTCTTAAGTGAAGTAAACATGTATCTGTAAATCGCCGGTTATTCAAAGAAGATCACGAAACTCAAATGGCTTTGGCCAACGGTTGATTCTTCAGTTGAAGATAACCTTCACTTGGGCAAAGACCCTAGTTCAAGGCAGGTCACTGGGCGGTTAAAGTTAAATTTGAAGACATGCACACACACACACATGTATATATATATATATATATATATATATATATATATATATATATATATATATATATATATATATATATATATATATATATATATATTTCACATACATACATTTTTTTAAGTCGGCTCGATGATATATCTTCTCAATCAATACATGTTAACACATTACGTGGGAACTTATGTGAAGGTAAACTCCCTTCCATAAAACGGAAAACGGAAAAAACAAAACACAAAAAACGGAAAATTACGCGAGAAGATAAAATAGAGATTTATATTCTAGACTTCGCTAGAATTAACTGCTAATACGTAGGATGCCACATAGATTTGATTTTACAATTAGCGGTAATACAACGAAGAGAAACTAAAGTTACGAAAAAAAGGACATGATGATAAACATAGTAGTGCGGGGACACTGAGGTAGGAATCACTAAGCCTAATGTTATATACGCTAAATCTTTATGTTTCAGTGCATGTAAATCTTTTTGTTTTGAATATTTTTTGTTATTAATTATTTGTAAATAATTTTGCTCGATGTTAGATATTAAAGGGCAAACCTAATATAAAATATATTAAAAGTTTACCATAGTACAAAAATGCATGTTATTGTATGGCTTCCCTGTAAATTCATAGCTATCTAGTAGCATGATATCGTAAGCAGTTTTTTGTTGTTGAAGAGGTTGCCCTCCCACACACCCACGGTGGCTGAAGGTACCACGTGATTGTTACACCAAGTTCCTTCATACGCTCGATGCACTCACGCCTCCTGGGTGTCTCGGATCTGTTTTTGGCACGACCGTGTGTGCACCTACTACCTGCGTGCGGGGGCTAACAGTACACCGCGCCACCTATTCTTCGGATGTCGTTTCGGAAGAGCGTTAAATTTGAGACACCTGTCTCGGAAAGTGGAGTCCCGGAGGAGGAAACCTTAATAGGGCGATACCTTCGGTCAGTGCCTGTATTTCTTAAAAGTTCATCGTCTGGCTCTGGGTGGTCGGTCGCATAATTTTCCTGAAATATAAGATTGTCTCTGACAGAGCAGACCTCCCATTGAGAAATTAAAATACATAACTTAAAATCAGTTTAGCTTGTAGGGTCCTCGCTCATTTTTACGTAATGAACATTCACGGTTGTCACAATATTATATTCAGTAAGAGTACCTAGTTATAACCATTGCTTCATGTCGTGTCACATTTCCACCTGGCAATATTGTTACTCTCTTATTGTCGGTTCTTTGCAGCTTTGTCGACTAATTAATAGCCCATGTGAAAAATTCTGGTGGGGATATCAATTTCGAAGACACCAAGCGTTTTTTCAAGAGGACACCAAGATTTTGTCATGTAAAAAAAATATGAGCATGTCAAAAGGGTATTTTGACTTAAGATGCACACCTGAATAGTTATTTGCGATTTTTTTATAAATTTTTGTATGACAATATTGCACCACCTTTTGTTTAACAACGAGGATCGTTTGTTAGTAGCGATGATTTCGCATGCACTGTTTGAGGAAACTCATCGTGTATTTGATAATATTTCCAAATTTTTCTTCACATTATTCAGAAATGTGATATAACAAGGATCAACATTTAGTTCGACTTGATGGAAATGCTTAGGTGAATAATTCGTTTTTTTAATGCAGCGTAGTCACTGGCACTGGAATACCGACCTGGAAAGTGATGGGAGTTCGATGATCCATGAAAAGTCATGCTCCGCTTAGGATTTTATATTAGATGTCCTTGAAGTAGGAGTAGCAGGTGAACCGCGAAGGCAGAATCCCTCGATTTTCATACACTGCTGGACGGCCTAATGGCTGTGACGACTGTCTCCAAGACTAATCGACAGGGATATGATTGAAGCAGTACCGCTGCGACTACTCTTTTATATCTTCGAACCAACATGAAGTTCGCTTTCGTTTGTAAATTTATTTTTATTTTCAAATCATTTTAATTTTCGAATGTAAACTAACAAATATTAAACGGTGTTCCCAGTAGGAGTTGTGGGGGCTACCGCGCGGCGAAATCACAAACTTTAATATATTAAACAACGCTATTTTACCCTAGGTTATCGCATTGTTTTTATTCAAATTTACTTCATTAACAGTATTAAAAAATACATTCAAAATACACCGAATCTTGTCGATTTCTAAATATGCTACCAAGAGCAGGGTCGAAAATAAGGTTAAGTGGATGGGGAAGGATTTATTGAAATATGGCTTATGATAATTTGAGTATTCGTATGCTTTCATGCGGCATAATCTTTCTCATATGAAAATAACTCAATTTTAAAAAGTAATAGTTCCATCCGTTAAGCATTAATTTTTTTTGTTATTTACTTTTTTTAAGAATCTTGTTGCTATTGTTTCTTTTATTTCATGGCTCTGATCCTCACGTTTTCTCATTCAGTTATTTTTTCACCATTTCAATTGTTTTATTTTAAGTCCTCGCGCATTCTCGGAAGGAGTACAATAGTTTATTTCGGGCAGTGATCAATAATCGCCGAATCGATACGCGAATTTCAAATGGTCGAGGGGCACTCTAGTCCAAGTCGATGCCCCCAAAGAAATTTTCGATCTATTCATCGGACATATATCATTACTTTCATCAACGAAAATCTGTCGATTTATGAGAACTTCCTATTAATTACTCGGTCACAAATTGATGGTTACATTGCTTTGCTTTTTTTCTCGACATGAGGGTTTCCGACTTGTAAATGAATTGCGTGCGCTGTTTACGAAATCACCAGCAGAAATCAAATGCGAATTAATAAAGAGGGTGTGAGGGTTCAAATAAAATTTGACAGACCTCCGAAACTATTTCCGTCTGCCCCTTATAAATGCTATCGCATATTGAAATTGTTTGTACACTCGTTTCAATCATTAGCCGCTGAATGAGGACCGGACTGAAAAACGGACACGGTAGGGGACGTCTTTCTTTTGTCAGCCTACCGACATGGAGGGAGACCATTGTTTCCTGTTGCACCTTCTTTCTGTTCTCCTCCCTCCCCCACCATGCGGCGGAATCCTCCGTGTGTGTGCGTCTGATTTGGAGCGAGCAAGGAGCAATCACGGATAAACGCCGATAATTTCGGATGTTCTAATCACACGACGGGACGAACTCCTTTTTTTATATATATATAAACTTTAGCCCCCGCAAGCCCGGGGCGCCATATTTTCCCCGGGCCGGTTCCTGGCAAATTACTCGATCCGAGAGAGCGGTCGACGACTCCTCCCTTGAAGGCGCCGCGGTCCCGAATTCCTACCGGCGGACCCCCCTCCCTGGACGGCGCGCGGGAGGGGAGAGAGAGATCTCTGGTGAAGGAGGAGGAGGGGGGGAAGAGAGTTTGTTTGCGTCCGGGCGTGGCGTGCAGCTGCCTCCTCTCTCTGCCGTCTCACCCGGCCGCTGCCGCCACCCCTACCCTCACAGCTCCCCCCTCCCCTCCCCATGACACTCAACATCCCCCAGACGGCCCCCTCGCCTTCCCGCTCTAAGCCGAACAGCTCTTAAAACCCCCACCTCTCTTCTGTTCTTCTCCCCCGCCCCGAAACAGGAGGCAGGTGGAAACTCTGAGGAACCTCCAGCGGGAGGAGCGGCAGCAGGTGTCGGCGACGGCCCCTCCCACTGCCCGCCCCGCGACCTCCGAGGGCGGCGGCGGCAACCGGGCGCGGAACGACCGACTGACGGCGCAGTGGATGCGGGCCGCGGTGCGGGAGCTGAGGGCTGAGGCGGAGGAGTCGGCGGCCTCGCAGCGCCGCACGGCTGCGGAGGCCCGGCTGCAGCACGCCGAGATGTCGTCAGCGCTCTCGCTACTGCGCTCCGACGCGGCCAGCCTACGCCGCGACCTGGAGGAGTCGAGGGCAGAGTCGCAGCGGCTGTCGGCCACGGTGTCGCAGCTCAAGACGGAGCTGGTAGAGGCACGGGAGGAGCGCCGCGCGGCGTCGGCCGTCTGCGCGCAGACGGAGGCTGAGGTGAGTGAACTGCGCTGCCTTCAATGGGTCAGGGTCCTCCCAGAACATCACATACCCAGAAATGTGGGAATAATCCGTATAGGCGTTCGACAGAAATACAATTGTTAGAACACTGGAGCACAAACCGACCTCCGGGTTCATTGTTTTGGTTTTTAAATACTTCGTCCAATATATAGCTTTTAAATATCTCAACTAATCCTTATTCATTGGTCCATTATGACGAGTGAAGACGTTTAGGCCACCCAATCAGTCACTTAAGACCTTCTTCGTGACCACCGACTGGGCTTTCCGAGCATTGGCATGAGATTTCATTGGAAAAAAATGCGAGGATCCTAAGCTTTCCCACTCCTTATCATTCACCTCAAATCACCTAGAAGTATTGGAAATCACTACAACTCTTGTGCATCAAAGTCATGCTCTGCTCAGGGTACAACCCCATGAAGAACTTTATAATGATTATCTTTCAGTAATCGCCTTTCAGGGTAATTGGGAGAAATTAAGAGTCATTTGGGTGAATATAGGTATGAATGATGGAAAATACAAGAGGCGGAAAGTGTCCATAGAGGATTATTTGAATCCGCAAGGGCGGGGTGGGTGCAGAAGTAATTGGGCTAATCTGTAAGGAGGGTCTATACAAGTTGGAGGTGAGACAGATATGCCATAAACGACTGCTTCCTCCTTCTGGGGTTTCCCCCTTGGGTGTACCTCGGCTAGAATAAGTGGGGGTCAGGAGAAGGGGGGCGTGAGATTAAGGAGGATGCAGTTGCCTACGGATAATATCCTTTGAACTCCCATCTGTTGCATTGCGCCCTTTCAGAGCGATCCAAATTTAGGAGCGAAGGAAAGTTAGTTCCAACTTATCCATAATCATTCCTTCGGGATACCATTGGCCTCCAATCGGGTAATAAGGAGTGCAGATGCGCTTATAATCGCAGAAACTGCATCATTTCGGGGCCTTGAAAGAAGGGATATCAACAGAATTTCTCAAGGAATGCGGATTAGCTAACTGGGCGTTAGTGGAATGAATACCTAGTTCCCGTGATGAAAACGTGCCCAATATCAGACCTTCTTAAGATAAATTACCCTATCACCGGCTCACTAATCGTTGCTGTCCAGGTTGAGAAATAAAATAATTTACGATCTAAAGATAGCGAGCATGCTAATTATGATGCAACTTTTTTAACGGCGAGACTGAATCCGGACACAATTCTCCATCGGTTCACCAAAGAGGTAACCCCCAATCTGATAATCCCAAGGTCGTGGGCTGGAATCCCATCTCCGGCTTCGACGTTTTGTAACCTCTAGCTGCTTAAGCTTTCGGAAAAAAAACCTGACAACAAGCCAAAAGTCGCCTAGTTGACGATCTGGAGACTACTACTAGAAACGGGCTACTGCTAAACGCATCCCGAAGGAGTAAAGCCAACGTTGATTACGTCTGAAAAATTAAAATTCTGATCGGAAGTATTTGTATTATTCGAGTATGAAAAATTTGGAAGTATCTCTTTTTCAATTCGAAACTTAAAGCGGATGTAGACTTTAATGAAAAAGGAGTCTTCAGCAACGGGAGAGAGTAAAGGAAGGACGATTATCGAGGGCCGAGAATAAACGGAGGGAAATAATGCGTGGAAGGTTCGAGTTCGTGTGAAAGGGGGAGGGGGTAGTCCCTCGGGAACCGGTTGACGCAATATCGGTGAATGCAAGGCTCTCCTCTTTTATGAGCTCCTTCAATTGGTGGAGTCCCCGCAAACAGGCACATACAGGTGCACCTGGAAAGGGGTCGGAGTCCTTGCCACCGTCGCTATCCAGGAGGTGTAAGCGCGGCATAAGAGGAGACCTCTTCCACCCTGAGAACCTGGACTCGCGAAGATAAATCGATAAACATTCCAATCCCGATTGAGTTTACCCAGGTTATCCGAAATCCGCGTCGCGCCAAAGATCCCGCAAGCCGGCCGAAAGCCTCTCCGTCGGTGAGCCATTGATTCACCTGTAGGAAATTCTCAAGAAATACTATCCCCTTCTTCGAATACCTCGTTCGATCGCACAATCAGGCAACTGCATCAATTAGATAATAATTAATTAGGTACTTTGGGACACTAATCAGCAGGTGGAGAAGGTCAGTGTGCATCATGAACAGAGCCCATGAACCTCTTTCCCACTGATCAAGAGCTCTACGCGCATCGAAAGCGATTGTATTTACCCTTGTATTAATATACGTAGAAATACGGGGTGATTTATGCTAATCAATATCCAATACAAAGTGCATCACAAGGGAAAACTTTAACCTGAACCGAAAAGTGGCTGGTGACATTTTAATTTCCTCATAAATATAAAATTTTGGAAGATTCCTATGCTAAGTGGGTCGCGGTAGTCCAGGGGGTAGATCGTTGGACTACCGACGGAGGATCCCGGGTTCAATTCCTGGGCAAGTCTCTGGGCACCTGCAGCTCCACCCAAGCTATGTGATTTTTCGGGTACCAGATCTTCCTGGGAAACCATAACCGGCACAGGGAAAGGAACTGGCCCCCCTACCCTGATGTGTGAATTTCACACCCTGTCGGGCTTAGTACTGGTTGAACTCTACCATCACCTACCTAACCGACCTTCGGGTTGATTACTGTATTTATGTTGTTTTATCTATGCTAAAGAGGACGACACATATTTATCTCATGAGATTGTCTAATGCAAATGTACCTACGAAGGAATTTTAATAGAAACAGCAATTACCTCGAGCAGCTACTTTTTACAATTGACGACATTGAAAAAAACAAACTGAATTCGATTATTGCAGACTTTCGCCTTTAACAGGGAGCAAGTAATAACCATTCGTCCAGGAAGATCTTGACTTGAAATACTATCCCCTCCTTCGTCTTGCGCGATAAGGCCATAGCCTACGCGGTCTTCCGTTGCAGGACGACAGTTATTCACTCCCTCGGCCGGTTTGAATGGAGCGGGACGCCAGGGAGATCCGGGGGTCCTTTTCTCACGGTCCCTCGCGGCGGCAACGGGGTGCCGCGCCGACACTCTTTTAAAATGTTTTAGCCTCGCCGTTACCGCATAAGAATGCGGCGTTTTGGTGGTCTTGGTCACGCAATACCTTCCGCCCCCGAATGCGACAGGTCCCTTTGAGAAAAATTCCTGCAGCGCAAACTGGATGGGGGGATGTGCATTCCTGGCCGGTATTTCGTGAGAGTGCTGGGACACGGAGGGCGGTGACTTTGGGGGGTGGGAAGGACAATGCACGCGTGAGTGTGCGTGTGGGGGGGGGGGTACAGGGCGAAATTCCTGGTGTGCCGAGAGGAGCGGACGAGAGGGACAGGGGGACAATAGGGATCTGCGGTCGCTCGCCCATTCACCGTTCGCCCGTCCCTCAGCGATGGAGCGCTCGCATTGTTGTCGGGAGTAGGGGAAGCCTTTCTGGAGATTTGAACGCGCGACATCTGCCGCCCGAAGGGGAAATCGGCGCTGCCCCTTTCCCTCTTGTTCTCCTCCCCTCGTAGGATCTGCTCCTTCGAGCCCCCTACCTCCTCAGGGCCGCTCTCCCCCATCCCCTCCCCTCTCGCCGCTCCCGAAACCATCCTGAAGGATCCCACCTCCCTCGCCTTCAGTTCAGATTTCCTGGAATGCCCAATTCTCTCCCCCTATAGCAGCTGCCGCCTCACTCTCCTCCTCCTCATCGCTCCCCTCGACTGCCAATAGCCCCCTTCCACCATCTCTCGTCTTCTACATCGACCGAAAAATTTACCGTCCAATGTTGCCGAGTTCGGTGTCCTTAACACGAAAAGTATGTTTATGTATAGTATGTCAAAGAATTTACTCCACCGCATTTCTTCAGGGGCCTACGTACGTATGAAATGTCCTGCTACAAACAGGGGAGGATTTGGAATGAAGTGTCTCCGGAGGCAATAATCAGAGGAGTCACTTACTCGCCCCATGATCTCCAATAACGGTCGTAAAATTAATGTAAACGCCTAGATATCATTAGCAGACGATTCGGTGAATCAGGAAACTTTATCCACTTAACAATTCAAGGGAAAATTCTTATCTCTGCCCTAAACGTGACCATATTTTTTATATACATATATCATAGATATTAATAGGACATCATAGTATCTTATCTCCATTATAAGATCATTGAGAGGTTATCTAAAAGGGCTTTAATATATATTCTGTTTCCGTATGCATTAATCACTAATTACGATCTTTTAGATAAATTTTTATCGTCTAAAATATTTTCCTCTGCTTTACAAACTATTTCATGTTAAGCGCTTGTGTCATTGGAAATTCGAAGCATACAGTTGGAATGTTGTTCTCTCCTAATTGTATTTAATCAAACAACAATCGGGAATTAGACTTCTATTTAGTTTTTGCGGCAGCACGCTATTGTGTTGGCTATTCTCACTATACCCAAAAATGTAATAGGTAACTATTTCTCCATTTACTTTATTCTGTAAATAATTAAATATTTGCATTTCATAGCATTTTCTCATTCATTATGCTGTTTAGGAAATCGTTATGTTTGAATCTTTTGTGTGCGTGTCAAGCCGCTTTAAAAAGTTTTCAGAATCAGGTGGCCAGAATGAAAATAAGAAAAGTGGCACTAGTTCTTAACTGGCCACACCTTAGCCGCTGGAACTTTACAAAAAACAGATACTACAGAATAAAATTTGATAGATTCGACCGTCGATGATTATGAAGGAGGATTGACCGCATCACAACGTCCTCCTCTTTTAAAATACGCTAGGCGATTTCATCCAGTGATTCGTACAGTTTTGGGGATAACAACCGGTTGATGAATTTTCGTTAACATTCAACTTGGCAACCTTGGGTTAATGAGCCGCCCCCAACGTGGAAGGCCGGAGGGTTTCAGGAGCAAAAAAAAGGTCTGGCTATCGAATGAATGGATAGAGGGATACAAGACAGGGATCCCCCCTGTCAAGGGAGCCAGCATACCTAAGCACTCAGGAGGATCAAAATACCGGGAGGTTTATGTCGCATGCCAAGAGTAGCAGAACTCGGAGCAGTGGCCTGCATGTCATGAGAAGATAATTAACCAGGGACCATGCATCCCTCTGCTCGTCACAATTCATTTCCCGCAAATACAAAATTTCAACTGGTTATCATCAAGTTGTACACACCGACACGTAAAGAGGACATAAATCTCGTACTAATTGATAGTCATTAGTAGCTTTGCAAGTGGATTCGGACTATAAACGGTTCCTGGTTCAAATGCGAGTAATGCTTCCGAACACCCATACCCACCCCAAAGATGAGAAATTTTCTGGGTGCATAAGCTCTGCGGGAAGCCGTAATTGGCATAGAAAAATAAACTGCCCCCCTCTCCCGAGCCACCCGTTTAAATTTCATTTGTCATCTGAGTTAATAAGATATAATGAGTAAGATAAATTCACCAACCAACCCTAACTACCGCACCTAACAGTGTTTAGTGTTGAAGATTTTGGATGCATTGGTTTATGGAAAATATGAAACAAAAAAGGCTGAACATTGAGGGACCAGTGGTTCCTACTTTGGTTCTATCAATTGAAGGGCTACTATTTTTTTCGCCGTGTTCCCATGCACGCATCTCGGATTATTCAAGTACCTATGTGACCATTCAAATCTTAGTTCAATCTTCTAAACACGACGAATTCAAATTATTATCATTCCATTGCTAGAATAAAATAAAAAAGGCTTGTCGAAAAAAGCATTTTAATGCCAATTGATTGATTTAATAGAGCCAGTAACTGGACAGTTAAAATCATTTTCCATGGTGCATAATCAGAGGGCAGATGCTAGAATAATTGGCAAACTCGAAGACATGGGGCATTAGAATTATTGACCATCAGCCGTAGGTTTGAAAGTGAACCCGAATATTTTGGATGGAGAAGTTTCCCACCCATGCCTCCCTAGAAGCAAATCCAAGGACCACAGGTGACAGGATATTGACGACGGTTTTAATTTTAAAATCTGGTATTGATTAAGTATGTTTTACCTTACGTAGCGTATGGAACGAAAAACACCGAATTTATGCCTTTTTCAAGCTAACTACTCGGGATTCAACCTACTGACGACGTCCATTGATTGCATTATTCAGACGACGTTTAAGTCGGCGCTCACGAGGATTATTTCCGGAAACTCGAGGGCATCTTGTGGTGAAACCGCTCCTCAAGTCAATTGTTGGCCACATTCCAACCTTTTCCAGCAAAGAACCCGCGCGTGTAGGAGCCAGCAGCCCGGAAAGGGGGGAGGGCAAAATAAAGGGTCGAAAGGGAGCCGAAAGAAGCAGTGTGACGCAACAATGGGAGCGGGCCCATATTTCCATTATCCATTCTCCTCCTCCAGTCCTTCATCGCCCCCACCCAATAGGCTAACCCCTCTTGATGGGACGGGCGAAGGTGTACTTATTGCCCGGGCGGACGTTTCGGACTACAAAAGAGTGGGGGCATGGGCGCATGTTCTAAACCTGTCAGCCGTCCGTGGCCTGGCTTAGGCGGACGTGGGGGTATTTCTTGCTACCCATTGGTTCACTTCGCTTTCTGCCCTCCTTCCTTCCCAAGCCACGGCTAAGATTTCGAGACTCAAGTAGTCTAAAGAGAGTTTGGGCGTGATTTCTCACAGGGTGACCGGTAGTTCAAAACAAACGAGGTGGCCTGTGTAGCCTACGTTTATTTCACGATAGGAACTGGGCAAAATATCGCATTTGGACGCTTGGTGATACAAGTGCTGTACTTATTTTAGAATGGAAAACTTTCCCAACGTTTACCTCTGGATTAAAAGAAAAAATCCCATAAATAAACATGGATTTCGGTTTAAAAAATTCCATAAGGATACTCATCATGAGGGATGGAACATTTAGAAGTTGTAATGTTCCCAAAGAGTAATGGATTTGGATCATGTTCATATCGTAGAAAGAATATTCTTTTTTCATTTTTTACAAATTTCCTACTACTCTAAAAAAAAAGTAAAAATACTCTAGAAAATAACATTTATTTAGATATGTTTATGTGCCATTGGAAGACATGGGATATCAAGTAGTCCCTGTTATTATGAGTCAATATTAACAGAACAAGCACAGACAAATATATTTGATTAGCTTCAACCTTAAAACCAGAACTACTATCAGTTGCAGTGAATCTAACTTAATGCCATGCATATTAATCAATCCAATTTCAGCAACATGATGAACTTTGTTCATTGATGGTTTTTAACACAGAACTTCTCACAAGGAATGTAATGCTGACTTACCCATTTATATTTCCAGATGAAGGCCTTGCAGTCTGAGTGGGTTGATTTTTCAAAGTCAATGCAGTCTTCTGCAACTGAGAAAAACTTTATGGTAAGCATCATCAGTATATAACAGTCATTAAGTTAATAAATTGGAAAAAAGCTCTGGAAATAGGTTAAAAGGAAATCAATACATACTAGTGTAAAAAAAATAAGTACCAGTGAAATGTAAAGAAAATTTACTCAATTGCAATAAATAACTCGACTTAGCAGGTACCTACCTCCTAATGATGAGTTTGGCATTTAGTTCCATGAAGTACTTAAGCTGCTACATCTTCAAGTATAAATCAGTTTAAGTCACTGAAAATGATAGATATTTCCAATGAAATTATGATTTTTTTCTTAGATCTATGGATCTTAAATTAGACTCATTTCTTATTTTTCATATTTCAGATGGAGAAAGTCTTGGATGCTGAGAATGATCAGAAAGCTGATGTCCAAGGTAAAAGAATATTCATAAAATCCTTAACTTCCATTGTGCAATGAATGTGTTTTGTATTTAAAAGAAAAACGGTTAAGATTCAGTTTAAATCTTAGAGATCTGTATGATCTGCATGCACCCAAATTATTGCTACCTTGTGTCACTTTCTTTAGTCTTGAAAGCCTATTCTAAATAACATCTTCTCATTTTGACCAAAGCATTTCTTTGGTAATTTTTCGATTGTCCTAATAATGATCCCATTATGGCCCATAAAACTTCTCAAATAATACGTTGTGTTAATTATAATCTCATTTTGGTCATGTGACACTGGTCTAAAGAGTAGTAAATTGTTTGAGAAATGTTCCTCAAAATATAGGGATACTACTTTGCATTGCTAGTATAAAGAGCTCTTAATGGATCACGCCATAATCGAATCTACTTCTCTCCTCAATAGGATCAGATGGCCACAGAGTGAGACACCTGGGACACATTAATAAGCAGCTTTATAATTTGCGAAAGACAGACAAGCAGATATTTACTGCCCAAGTTCACCTTGAAAAACGAGTCAGAAAATTGGAGAAGGCGACAAAAGTTGTCTCCAACCGTGCCATAAAGAAACTGGAAAGTTCTGAGCACCTATGCAGAGAGGGAAACCATGAAATTGCACTTAGCACATGTGCCCTGCAGTCACTCATCCGGCAGCTTGAAGACAAGGTGGCCGGCATGGAGGAAGTACAAAGGGTATCAGCGAAGTCAATAGCCTTCAACAGCAGTCGTCAGACGGCAGCACTGGACAAGCTACACCTATCAACATTGCAGTTGCTGGAATCAGTGCAGGCAGTGGAGGACAAGGTGGACCAAAGCTTGCCTGAGCTGCAGAGGGAAATCTCCAAGCTGGAGTTTGGGATGGCGCAGGCGCTGGCATCCGCTCGGGCGGCCAAGGAGGAGCAGGAGGGGGGACAGGAGGCCATTAAGGCCATGCGCGAGACGTTGGAGGTACTCCAAGAGAAGGAGAGGGGGGAAGTGGGTGCACTGGGTGTGGTTCAGGCCCAGCTGATGAACATGACCAGCCGCATGGAAGCTGGCGAACAGGCACTGGCTTCACAGATCAGATTGCTGGAGGATTCCCTGGCTAATGATTTCCCTGAGAGAATCAATAAGGTAATGGAATGCATGTAGCACACATTTAATATTTGTAGACCAACAGCCCTCAAGTAAAGAGAGATCCCTGAGAGTAATGTGAGAGTTGGCTTCTTGGTGATGTCACAAGATAATTAGGGATGTTTTATGATGGGCAATGCAAACAAAAGAATTGGATGGTTTAAAATTTTTCGATACTTATTATTATAACAAGGATATAGTCTACTGTGTAGGGGTATATTTTTGGACAGCTATTGAAAAGTATGATACTTATGTACTCCTTGACTTCAGAAATGATTGTATTTCAATGTGAACCATACAGTTCTTCCTCCTTGTTCCTAATACTCCCAAGCCTCATGATTACTCATTCTCTTATCATTAAAAGTCTATTCCAGCATAATACCCCTAAAAATTAACTCTGCCAATAATAGTAAACCTTAAGATCTGTGAGCAGTAATTTATAATCAATGCTAATTAGGTGATTTTAAATACCCGTCTCTGGAATACAATGCTCATCATTTCACTTGCATTTCATATCAAACAAAGGGAAGATAGCATGGTTGAATTTTCATTCTTACACAAATGAAAATTTAGGACTCACTTTGTTAAATTATCAGAAGTATAATTCATTTATCTTTTCTTGATAGTTGAAGTATGGTGAGGTGGATGACACTCACCACCGTGGAGATCATCACAATGCTACACCTTTCAATAGTAGTGATCTACCAGACTTGTTCCAGAGGCTCACAAGCATACAGAAGGACTACTTGCATGTGGTGGAACAACTTCCAAAAGGTAAATGTTAATGCAGTAGTGATCACAGAGATCTCTGGCTCATCAGAAACATCATGATTCATGAACTTCTCACTTTGCATTTCCCTAAGTTTTTGCCTAAGTGTTGACCAAACTATAATTTATTTTCACACTTACTATATGACCAGTCATATCCAAAATTATCTTTGGACCTTTTGTGTCTTCCAAAACCTTACTGTTTTCTGCAAATGCAGCCTTACCTATGAAGTATTTATACTTTCATTAAACATATTCTCTGATTAAATTTGCCCAGGAAAACTTCAAATGACCTATACCAACCATAATGGTCACATGTTGGGGAGGGTCTTTTGAGCACTTTAACAGCCTTGGGAATGTTATAATTCAAAATAGATACCAAAGAACTATTGTTTTTCATTTAACTTTTTGGTATTTTCAATATTAGGCATTTCCTGTGTCACATATCCCTGGAAATGTGGGACAGTTTTGAATGATGCTGAATTCCCACTTCCTATCAGAACAAGCGGTTTATCTGTATTCTCACTTTTGTCCAACACAGATATGCATATGATTATCTGAATTAAAACTGTCTAACTAAAAAGAACCTACAGGTACTCGGAAAGAAAAAAATGTCATAAATATAAAGAGTCAAATTCAAATTTCATGGCCCCGACATAGTGGGCTTATTTTGCTAGGAATATCGCATGCCGATAAAATGGACAAAGGAAAGGTAGTTGATATTCACAGATGCCTCCTGAAAAATGGATCCCAGGATGACCAACAAGAAAGTATTGCTTAGTCTCTGGTATGGACAAGAACCCACAATAATAGAAGTCCATTGTGGCCCAGGAAGAGAGGAAAACCTTATTTCGTTTTTATTTTTGGTGGTCCATTTTCACCCTCTCCAGCAAACCATTTTCCCTTTACTCCTTCTTCTCTAGTCCCCTGCACATTTTAATGCCATCAGATTGGTTTGTGTGTAAGTGTTTACCTTTCCTAATGCAGTTTGGGGCTTGTCATATAGAGGTACTTAGTACCATAATCTTCTTAAATATTTGCCACCACATTCTACTGACACCATGTATGGAACCATACACTGGATCCAGTTGCGTGATCCTTGAGTTAATTTTTTTGGGCTAAAGAATAGCAAGTAGTCTGTTGATATCAGTATTGTATGAATTTCATGTGTTGCATCATTCCCTTTCAGAGTGCTCCCAAGTGACTGGCCCCAGTGGGCTCTACTTGCTCCATCCCCTGGCAAGCATTGATGTGGAGGACCATTCTGGACCCCCAGAGGATGGGTCTTCATCCAAGGAGGTCCTCCCTTCACCTCTCTTAGCCTACTGTGACCAAGATACCCATGGCGGAGGCTGGACTGTGATACAGAGAAGGATTAATGGACACAGAGATTTTAATCGAAGTTGGAAGGAATATCAAGAAGGCTTTGGATCTCCAGCTGGTATGTTTGCATTGGTTTTTATGCTTATAACCAAGTATATTGACTACACAATACAGTAATTACATTTACAAGCATTCATCCTATTATTAGGTTCCTCCTTAATTAACAGGGCATGGCATCGTTAATCATAATGAATTCGGTGGCAATCACCAAATTCTTTGCAATGAATGGCAACCTGATAGCCCCTTATTCCATGTAACTTGAAACTCGGGGGTGAAATGATTTTTGTATAACAAGTTGATTTATGAAGTTTTTTCTTCAGACAAATAAACATCCAATAAATAAACACTATTCTTCTAATATAGCTTTCATATCAACACAGATAGGAAAGTCATAGTTAATTTGATAAAGCTAATGATGAACATGATATGTGCTTACAAAAATATCATTGAGAGTGCATCGGCATCCTCTCACATCTGAGGAAAGTTTATTTGCATATTTGCATTCTACACCCTCAACCTATGCTCAGCCAGATAGTAAGGAGCGAACCATTTCACTTCCTGGTATGCTTGCACAACAGTTACTTACAAAGGAAGAAGAAAGGTGGATACATTTGAATTGAGGCCTTAATGGTACAGGATCTATATGCTGGCTTTTTATCTTACGTGTATGTGAATGAGTTTCCTGAGCTGAAATGATACCCAATCATAAATATCTCAAAACCTTATCTTGAAACCTATCTCTCCTCTTTCATCTCCAGTAAGATATATCTTGTTTCTACCAAAATTTCATGGAGGATGTTTCACTTCAATTTAATAATGCTAGTTACAATTCTTTCACTTTGGTAAAAATTATCAATTAATTCAAGAATCTAAATATTGTTAAATAATTTATACATTATTAGACACATAAATATTTAAATGCCTACTTAAGAATAAGATGAATTATAGAGAACATGCAAAAAGAATTGTGCAACAGCATACTATGCATATGGGTGTGTGCCCTGATGTAAATTCTGGTATTAATTAGATTTCACTTGCATTTCTTAGGTGAGTTTTGGATTGGAAATGAAGCCTTACACCGCATCACTCATGGAGACAACTGCACATCACTTCGAGTTGACATGATTGATATCTATGGGCGAGCATGGTATGCAGAGTACTCCACCTTCCTGGTATCAAATGAGAGTGACGGATACAGGCTCTCTGCCAGTGGATACCATGGTGATGCTGGCGATGCCCTGGATTACCAGAATGGAATGCAATTCAGTGCCAAGGACTCAGACCGTGACTCCAGTTCCACAGATTGTGCCGCAAGTTATGAGGGTGGCTGGTGGTTCTCCCACTGTCAGCATGCCAACCTCAATGGCCGTTATGGACTTGGACTGACTTGGTTCGATGGAACAAGAAATGAGTGGATAGCCGTGGCTCATTCAGTCATGAAAGTTCGACGGGGAGGAATGAACGGGAAGTGCCCTCAGGGTTCGAAAGTGCATGCCATAGGCCACGGAAGAGGCACACCAAAGGAGGAGATGTCAAGGAATCCTCACAGTCAAGGAAGTGCTGCCACCAAGGGAAGCAGTGGAGCGTGAGGTGGCACCTAGAGAACTTTCATGAAAGGAGAATCTATTTCATATCAGACTGAGAATATATTTAAAATGATTGGCAGGGAGTGCAGAGAGAGGATGGAAGAAGAATGGAAAGAGAGAAATGGGAATGCCAGTTCCAGAGCTATATTTATTTACCAAGAGCAATCCTCGGACTGTTTCCCAGTTATTCTGTGAGTTAAAAGTTCTCGTAAATTGCTTTCTCATGAGAATGTGTTCCATTCGAGGACTTGTCAGAGAGTTGCCTTTTCATTGCAATGGCATGAATTGTGGGCATAAAGCATACTGCATAGCACAAAGATTTCTCAGAGAGTTTCAAAAGGACATGTTCTGTGTTAGAAGTATATGTCCTTGGACACCCTTTCCTATTGAGATTATTCTGATGTATGAAAGCTATGGTCTAAGGATAACTCTTATCTTTAGGGGAGCACAATTATTGTGAAATCAGGAATATTTTACATGGGACCTATTCTAGTGTCACTTCCATGCATGCTGATCAATGATACAGCATACGCAGCAAAAATATGCCAAATTAAGGTGTCTTGAGCATGATTTACATGTGTGGAATTTCATGGACCCCTATTGCTGTTACATGTTAATACCTTGGCTAGGTATTATATCATGGCAGGAACTACATCCATGCCTCTTTTAAATAGTGCCTAGTTCTGGAGAAGACAAATCACATTGGAGAAGTTTTTCACTCTCTTCCCTAATTACAACCAGTATCGGAAACATACTGAGTATTCAAAATGTGTCAATTCACTGACAATTGTTTCTGCTTGTGTGAGAGAGATAGAGAGAATTATTCCTGAATAGGTACTCACGGAGGTCAGAAGCAAAGGTATACTATAATGGACACAATGCTCTAAATATAAAATGATAGCTACTCAATGATATCCCATTATTAAGAAAATAATTTTATCTCAAGTTTTTCTCAAGAAATGACCTCTCTACAAATACGGGTAAAATATGTCAAGGTGTAGGACATCTTTTTAAAGATCATTCATTGCCATGCATCGTTAAGTCTATCTCACTATCACAAATGGTCCATATTCTTTTTTTTCAACCATCCCAGTTATTGAATTGATTTTGCTAATTCATCAGGTATGTACTAATATTTTTTGTGCAAAATTTGGTTTTTTGGTTTGCTTTGAGACATGTCATAACTTCATATTTTATAGAAAATATTGACATTTTTTTACAATCATCAAAATGATTGCTATTTGGAGTACAGCTTCCGAAATGAACCTGAAACAAACTTGAAACCTTCTTCCTACATGCTCCTAATAGCTAATTTTGAAAAAATTAGATGAAAAATGGTTGAAAATGAGCCTTTTGGTTGCCATACAAGAGTATTCTCTCAAGCTCTTAATTGTAAGTGTGATGGGCTGATGAAATGTGGCAGTGACCTTGTTCTTACCTAATCAGGTTTGAAGGAAACTGCTCAGTCACTGCATTTTATAAAGTATAGTCTCATTGCCTCAATCAGCTGATTCCTTTCATATTATTGATCTTAAGCATGGGACGGAATTAAAAGAGTCACCTTCCATACTTGTAGTTTAGTTCTCATCAGAAAAAAGCTGCCTCTGTAAGGGTTTGGGTAAGTGTGTGGGAGGAAGGGGGATCAGATCAAAATTCTCAGTCATACTTAATCAATGCTTGATTGACCTATTCATAATTTGTCGAGGTTTGGAAGTGTGGAATGAATAGCATTCATTTTTAGGTACCTTGTGTTTAGGAGCATGCCACTATTCAAGACTTAGCAGTGGGGAATGTCGAGCCATTGGTGTCATGTGTTCATGTTTTAGACTGCCATGCAGCTAGCTCACGTGCTAGGAAGTGAGTGATGTGCCCTATTGCAAGAATTGTCAATCTAGTCATGATTGCATTGAGGTGGCAATGTTATATGTGGCCTAAAAGTCAAAAAATTGTGACTGGGGTCTTCCCCTACCAAAGACCGCCAATTGAAGGAAATCCAAGATATTACGTAGTCACTTGTTTTAGTCAATTCCTCAGGATTCGGCATGAAGATGCCGGTTCGTTATGAAGGAATGGAAGTGGAGTGAAATGCACAGAATAAATCAGTCATTAATTATAGTTGTGATATTTATTGTATATTTTGTAAATAAAAGAGATAATAATTAAATTTCATTATGTGCCTACATGTTGGTCTTTTTCATTTTAACAAATCATCATTAGTTGGTACCAAATCGGACATAAAATCATCATATAATGTGCATGTTTGTAATTTATCCTCAAATAAAGCATACTAATAACATACGTTAAAACATCATGTGATATTTACAAAGAGAAAAACATGATGGCGGTTGCTGAATGTGATGAAAAAATTCCCCACCTTTTCAGATCTAGTTCCAGGTCGTTTTATTTCGTTTCCCATCAATATTGATAATTGTTTTGAATTTATGAAGTAACATACAAACTTTAAACCTCCATAATACGTGATATTAACAACAGGAATATATTTTATCATTATCCACTATATCTATCTCAGGATAGATCGCCATACTGTAAAACCATGGCCTAGTGGGTCGGAGCTGATTTGTTTTCCATTCATCCTGATACTGGTTTTAAATTAGCTTTGCTGACACTTCATGCAAAGGAAGTTACCAGAAACAGATCTATCAGGCTATCATTTGTTGAGTAAAAACATTTCACAAATATTAAAATTTGCTTAAGAATATATTATGTAGCATTGACCATCAACACTTACTTAATTTTGCCAGTGAGTTAAGAGCTAATAACAATGTAATGTCAATTTGAAAAATGACGGACAAAAGTCATTGGCAATTAATGTTTATATTAATTTCTACAAAATTACAACCAGAAATGAAACATCTTAGGCATTTGACTGTACCCCAAAGGAGAGAATGAACCTTATATCGTGTATCAGCAAAGTGAAATCTGAGATTCTCAAGTGATCACTCATGGGACACTCTTAAATCCCTCCAAATTGGTAACAAATTTCCTCAAGTTGAACACTCAAAGAATAGAATTATTAAATTCATTATATAATTGAATATATAGGGCTATTTTTGTGTAGCCTTCCCGATGAATACTTCTTTTGCCATCTGTAATATTAGGATTGATGTTGAAATAATATTGAATAAAATATCAGCAAACTAATATTATAATTATGGATTTCAATTAGAAAATGAAATATTGTTCAACATACCTACATCATGTCCAAGGTTAGAGATCCTAGTTGGGCTACAAGAATAAGGTTAATCAGTCAACTCAGATCAAATTGATACTTGATGGACTCATACTCATGCCACTACAGCAAAATATCAGACTTAAACTTTTCCATACACCTTCTTTAAGTGTTTTTAATGAGACACCATCACTCAAATGGCTGTCCCACTGGCATCAGATGCCTTTGTGGACACCTTATTGGAGAGCAAACCCTACACGAATCTTGCCTGGCTACCACTTTCAACCTATGCGGCATGAATAACCCTACCAGGAAATATCATTGTTCCAACCAGCACAGCTCAAGAGCTCATCAGAACACCCAAGCCTTTCCACCATATCAAGATAAGTCCATGAGGAGGACCTATTGCTACAGACTCCCATAATTTGGGAAACAGGCAACTACAATTCTCATTAATTGGATGGACCACTGATACAAGAAGTGTTTTTAATGCCTGAACATTGCTAAATTCCTATTTATATGCATAGGTTGTTTTTATTTATCATCAGTAATAGGGACCATATATATATATATATATATATATATATATATATATATATATATATATATATTTTTTTAGGAAGCCCTGCAATCTTTTATACACTCCAGCTATTGGTTAATTTGGAAACACAGGTTAAACCTACTGGGTTAGTACATACGCCATGATTTAATTTTACTTTGTCTCTAACTAAATATTGATGATAAATGCCATTTAGAGAAAATTCAATGTGTAGAGAATGAGGGAAATAAGATGAATGGCCTACCTTGGCCCTTTTCTGAACACCCAAAAATAATTATGACATACCTTCACCACTCTGGATTAAATTTTGCCTTATTGGACTTTCTCCTCGAACCTCTGCCTAAAACTACCATGCCCATTAAGAGTGCAAACTAGGATGTGGATAATAAGTTATGTGAATTTAGACCTTACTTTAATTAAGTTAACCCTAAAATAGTGACCATGATGAATGGAATACCCTGGTCGTTGGCAATAAGTGATAACACTGGTAGGGAGTGCTGGTCTACACTTCCAATGGGAAGGAATTCAATCAGAAAACAGGATCAACAGCTGGAAGAAAGCACCTCTTTAAAAATGTGTGTATCTGATGTGTATTTTTTACCAATAGTAATTCATGGACAATAAACGGCAGCAAAAAAGAAAGGATTGGAAACATTACATGCGTCGTAATACATAAGAATGACAAAGATAAAATGGATGGATCAAATTTCTGACAAGGAATTTCGTCTAAGAGCAAGAGAAGGAAAAATTATGGACGCCCTGATTAGTGCGGATATAATTATAGAACATCTCAGATAATTGTAAAACACACTCCGGGAACAGCATTAGGAAGACTGAGTACGGAGGAACAAAATGATGTGGTAGCTAACGTACTGACTTCCCATCCAGAAGGCCCGGGTTCGAATCTCGGCGGCGGCAGATATTTTTCAGTGGTATCCCGTTCCCTCCTTGTGGTGCACGGTGGAGGGCACTTTTGAGTGAGCGCGCCGTCCGTCGGATGGGACGTTAAGATGCGGACACTTTGGCGACTTTCGTAAAGAGTAGGCATATGCCGACGCCGGTTTCCTCTCCACCATTCATCCTTTCCTATGGCGCAAATGACCTCAGCTGTCGGTCGCCTACCCTAAAACTACTACTAGGCTGAGCGCGATTTACGAAGCAAATACTTAATGCTTTGAAAAAGAAGAGGGTTATCGCATGGCGCCTCAGGTTGGAGCCAAAACACTTTAAACACTACGACTGATGATGTGCTTTATGGTATTTCCAGGTAATTTTGTTTAGACACCAACTCAAAATTCTCCAACTTACCAGTACAGTTGCAAGCCCGCGCTAGCCTGAAGAAACGACAAACGATAAAGAAAATCGTTAGTCACGTTTTTATTTGATTCGACTGACGAAGAAACAACAGCCAAGGAACGAGTGTTCATTTGAGTATTTCTTCGTAAATCAATGAAGTCATGTCTTCTTCCAGAAGAAAACGGAACAACTCAAAGAAAAAGAAAGAATTTTCAAAGGATTTGGATATTAATGATTCCGATTTTTATGAACAATTGACCCCATTCGGTGTCAAGAGTCAACTTCCATGTTTCAATAAACAAGGATCAAGAAATATCGCCAAGTGTGGCCATACTCAAGAGGTGAATTGACATACGTTATCGATTATTTTGTTCATCATTTATACACGTAATTTCATGGTTTTAACTGAGTACTATTTGTATAAACGAAGGAAATAATGGGATATCATCAATGTTTCTTGCTGCATAGGTATCCACCCCAAGAAGTTCAATGGTTAATTCTGGAAATTCGCCATCTACGTCGGGGACTGTTTCTAAAGTAGGCCAAAATATGTTTGGTTCTCCTCTAAATAGTGCAAAAAAACTGAGCTTCGTTATAAAAACAAGATCATCTTTACTTGAGACCAATGCATTGCACAAGAGCCCAAAGAAGAGAGAGGATGGTATGCCCACAGTGGTGCATACAAGTAATAAGAAAAATAGGACACGGTCCAAAAATAATGCTGTAAATACACGACAAGCAGTTGAAAACCCACCATCTCGTGACTCCGAATCGGTAGATACACTAAAAATCATCAATACCACTCAAGTAGGAAGTATTTCTTCATCCTTCAATTCGCGACTTAATAATATCTCATCGGGAAAAAACTTTGCTGCTCAAAAGTTAGGAAACAAAGATAATCCATTTTTTCCCAGTAAACTTGCAACTCCATCAGAAATTAATAAGTTAAATGTGAACCGAAATGCAGGAAATCATACGAGAGGAAATGTCTCTGTTCCATTACCTTCAACGTCCAGAAGTTGTAATGACATTGTTTGTGAAGGTAAAATATTAAAGTCTGGAAATATGAGACCAAATACCAGCCGAAAGAGAAGTGCGTCCGTTAACATACCATCTACAAATTTAAAAAAAGATCTCTCCCAAGCTGCTCTTATAAGTCGTTATAACAGAGCACATCCTAATAAAGTGCGTGATATAAAGGAGGAAACAAAAAATGATACCTGGGCACGAGTCAATCAAAATTATTTGAGGGGAGGCAACACCAACCCCCAGTCATGCATCCTTGCTAAAAAAGGAAGTAAGTTAGAATCTAGTCTGGTGGTTCATAATAGTCGACCAAGCCATGGCAGAGTGCCAACGGTGCCTCTTACATCTTCAAGATTCTACCCACCTCCAATCATCAACTTTAAATGTTCCAGTTCTTATCAAGCGTCCACTATCACCTCCAGCAATAAGGATTACAGTGAATGTTCTCGCTCTCAACATGACGCTAATGAAGATGATGTTAACATGGACTGGGAGGACATTGAAGATGAGAAAGTTTTGCATAATGTGAGAATGTGGGGATTTTAAACAAAAATGATATATTCTACTGATTTCAGGATATGTCTTTATTTATAATATTTCTTGTGCCAATGACTTTTTCAGATAAAAGTACATAGGGAATGCTACCAAGACTTTGGAAATCTCAGTGACCCCATTGAGGACATGGATACAAATTGCCTGGATGTCTCCGAAGATTACACTGAGGGTTGCTTGATTGTTTTGGACACAAACATACTGATTTCACATCTGAAATATGTGATGGAACTAAGTACGAGAGAGTACAAAGGTGATCACTTCAAGACTTTTCAAATATGCAGTAACTAAAAATAATAATGCTAATTTTTATCCATCAAAGGTATAGTTATATGTGATTACTTTTGTCAGTATTGGAGGTTAATGCAAATATCATGTATGTCAAAATTTGCCCTTGCAGTTTATCTACCTTGCAACACACAAAATCTAGTTCATATTATTCTTCTACGGAGGACAATGGTCTGGTAGACACCTATCTCTCCAGTGCCACTCAAAATTTATTGCTTGCTAGTATAGCAGAATTCAGTGACTTACTATCGAATCTAATACCTAGATGTACAGTTTGCACAATTTGGTCAAACTGCGGTGAGTGAGCATCCATACAATACTAAGTTCCTGTGCCGTAACCATGTATGTTTGCTCTTGTTGGATAGCCACATATTTTCTTTGAAATACAGCATATTATTGAGTATGTGCAGTCATAATGTTTAGTTGTCCAGAGTTGTCTGTTGTGTTCAAGGGACCTGAGTTAGTTAGCAGTCTCACCACCTTTTTCTGAAGTAGGACAACTTTATTTACATCCCCGAGGCATTCCATTATAGCCTCAACCCTTAAGTAAGATGGAATTGAGATTAAGTGTAATATGCTGAAACAAGATACATCCACTTACACACAATTTGATTTTTCTCAGCAAAAGTAGAGCTCCAGAGAGCTTTCTTCTAATGGTGATTATATCCCTGCTCCAATTAAAATTTGAGTCCAAATAAAACCAAGTAATTATACAGTCTCATTAACTGTAGGTTGGAGACTGTAAAGAATGTGGTGCATTTTTTAACATTCATTTGTAAACTATCAGCAGCATACCATGTCTTACATCCAGGCAGCTTGTGCCGTGATGACAGGAGACATGCTTGTTACCTCATTGGTATCACTACAGTTATACAAAAATATCATGAGCACATTGAATGAAGTCTGAAAATATATTTACAAATGGGTCATTTATTAATACAAAGAACAGAAGTGGCTCAAGTACCAACTCGGAGAAAAACTTAAAAGTTTAAAAGCCAGGATTGTTGCCATTGACATTAAAACTGTTAATGAGTTGTCATTTTAGAAGGCGTGAATTATAGTTCTAACTCATGAAAGCTGTATTAATGCGGTAGTTTATGGAGAATGTCAATAGTCTACACAAATACTGGGGAAAGGCTTTGGATGCTGATTGACAAACTTGAGCTTTTCTTCAATCATTTTGATCACCTTTTTTAGTTACATAGTCAACAACCTATGTTGTAGACTCTCCAGGATGAAAGCCATGCTGGTCATGAGTGTTACAGAATTTGTGAGTATGTCTTAAGTTTCAATATTTTTTAATAACTGAGAAAATACTGATTTGTTAATAGCTAATAAGAAGGATTACAATGACAGTAGAAGGTACCACAGAGAGGATGAACAATTAAGTGAAAATACATTTCTCGAGGTCATTTGAAAGATTAATATATCATTGCTTTTTGTGTTCTCGATCATTCTGGCTAGTCCAATTACATATATCACCCGGAGAGACCATGTTCAAATGAAATGATACATTATTAATGTGAAAATGGAATATTATCCAAACAGTTAATTAAGTATATATTCATATTGTGGAAATCAATGGGAATATCATAATATTTACTTGTTCTGTTTCCCTCTTAATGACAGACCAGCCTTTTAAATTTATTTTGATTATGTTCAATGAATTTGTCATTGCTCTTTGTTGGATCTGGCTTTGCTCTTGTTGGTAATCCTTTTTTAAATTTACATAGTTATTTTTCAAATTCTAATTCCTTACTGATTTGTGATGACCATATGCAATTATTTTTGAAAGTCTATGATAAGTAGACAGGTATGACCTTCAAGATTTCTTTTCCAATGAATATTTCTGAGAGATGAATGCTCAAAGCAATATCAGCAAGAAGTTAAAAAAATTTTGGAAAAACCCTCTTACCATCAACACAAGTGAGAATACTATATTAATAAATATTGGTTGATAGGAAATTGAAGTTATCAATTGTATCATAAGGCATTGTTCTGACCAGGATGGTTTTGGGAGTCTTTTTGGTGAGACGTTTTGCATCAGTGTGTAAACCATAGGATATGATGCGCAATGATCAGTTAGCAGAGGATCAAAGGCATGTAAAAACAGGCCTATCATAGTGGTTTAATTATTAGCAAAACAGGTCGACCTTCTGGTAGGTTTCCAAATGGTGTGGTACTGACCAAAGTGCCAGAGAAAAATGCCTTTTTGATGATATCTATTACTTCATGGGCAGCCTAAGTAAGCTTTTATGCCTGGGCCGAGAATAGTGTGTACGTTGAAATAATACTAGGATTTTGAGTAGTGATACATTGTAATTGCTACTGTGGTAAATGAGAACAGATACTGTATTTTTTCACTATTCTTTTTATGGTTAACATGAATGCATTGCAACATTCAAATCATCTATTCAGGTGCAATACAATGTAGAGGTTGTGTTGGTGGAGTATTTTTTAGGAATCCCCGAAGTGATAGTAATGTGAGGTGGTATTAATGTTATTGCTGACATCACCTCAAATCCCTCTACTATGTACCGGCTCAACCAAGCGGTGTAAATTACCTTTTGCGGGAAAATCTTTTATTTGGTTGCTAACCTTTCCCCCGAAGATAAATTTTATATACCATTTTATACTCTGATGAACTTATCCAAATTACTATGTTACACGAGAGACAAAATTGATGCAGTGCTTAAAAGAGAAGTGCACAGATTGAAGTGAGATTTTTGTGATAAGGAATATATTGGACACACTGGGGCAAGTTACTTAACTAACCTAAAGAACAAATACGTTAGAATCTAAGGGTCCTTCATAGTGAGGCATCTGGTGAAGAACTCATACAGCTCCTCATTTATTATAGAAATCTTATACCTGGAGTCTAAAGGCAGACAGAAGCATTAGAGAAGTTTGAGATAACCTCACAGTATAAGAAAGGAAACTCATTGAATTACTGCTTTGGCTTTCTTCAACTATTTGCCACTTGTAACCCTAACCTTTGATCACTTCCTCCTAGAAAATGCCTTATACAATTGATGACGGCCACTGCCCTCCCTTGAAAAAGCAATGCTTGTCCACTCTCTTCCCTATTCCCACCGTGGCCCCCCCTTTCCTTACTCTGGTAATTTATATAAATGCTCAGTCAAGGTAACCTTGAAGTTGTATTGTGCCTGAAGATTTTGAATTATGAAATTCATTGCGCATGAACAAGAAAAAAAATAGTAGAAGAAATATCTATTTTCATTTAGTATGAATTTTCATAAATTAGAGCCTGCCACAGTATTTAGTAGTAGCTACCAGCCATTCATTCACTTGGTGGATGAGGGTGGTGCAGTGGCTAATGGCTTTGGTTCGAATTCTGGAGGTGGCCAGTTATTTCAGTGGTATCCCAATCCCTACTTGGAGTGCAATGTGAAGAAATTATTCCAAGTGATTATGTCATCCTTTGAATGGGATGTTTAATTGTGTGACCCCTTGGCACCTTTTAATAAGAGGAGGTCAATACTGATGCTAGGTTTCCCTCCACCCATCATCCCCCATTCCCTGATTGCCCTAACTCCACCAAATTACCCCCACCTATCCCTAATGCTGCAAATGATCTCAGATTTTGGTTGTCTCCCCTAATGACTAGTACTACTCACTTGGTGGTGGCAGTTGTATGCATCACAATTTGCATGCACAAGTTATACACAAATCTTCTCCATGGTGACTGGCTTGTATGTGTGTGTAATTGCAATTTTTTTATTTATCTAATCTACACAGTATGATGGTGCAGACATTGGATATCATTGAAACATGCAAGCACACTTGAAATTCTAAAGGAAACCGGATATGAACTTGTTACTTTTTAATTTTATGCAACATTTTTCTCTTGGATTTGTGTTTGCAAATTGTTGTTCATCTTTGATAACAGTGGCCTATGTCTTTATGTACACCCATGCTTACGTTTAGTCAGACATTGGCCATTTTAGTGTCACCGACTTATCCGACAGAAAATGCAGTAGCATGTATAAAGCATAAAATACCCACAATAGTATGATTATTAATCATGTCAATTCAGTTAAGCATAAACGGTTGCTTTTAATGGATAATTTAGAATTGAATATTTAAATACAATACGTTTAAAAAATACAGCCTCATGGAAAGTCATTTAAAATGAGTCCTAAAGGGTAAATTACATGATGAATGCATTGTTATTCTGTTGTGCCCCAAAGTAATTTCATATTGGCATTGTCTCCATGGTGCAAAAATCTTTTTGCTTTAGAGTAGGTCAAAGTATTTGTGCCTGAGGAACTTAAATCCTGAGAGTGGGTGTTAGTAGATATACTTTACACCTTCAGGCTTCGCTCTGTGGAATTGTTTGATGTCCATATAAAATGAGTTTGTAATTTACCACTTACTTTATTTTAAGGTGCAACACGTTTCACTGACTTGCGGCATCATCAGGTACAAGTTACCCATACAGCTATGGAATATTAATCCTTAGGACAGAGGATAGGGAGGGAAAGTTTTAGATGGGGGTCGGGTATTTCGAGACTTAAAAGTTGGTAGTCGTTGTTTTTTCTGTTAAGGGAAGGAGAGGAGGTGGTGCCTTAATTATGATTAAGCAGTAATGTTGTATGTTGGTAGATAATGTATGCATTGATGATAGTGTAATTATATTGAATGCCACACATGAGGTATGTACAAGTTTTATAAAAAATAATTCCAAACTTTGGATGGGTTTATTTCATAATGGTTAGCTTTATGCCATCATAGAACTTGTCTCATTTAAGAATGTAATATGCCAAGCATCACATAATATATTAGTATTAGAAGACAATAACAATAATACAATATCATTGGCAGTCTTTAATGAAATTAATCAGTTCTCAAGGTATTCTTCAGTTGAATAGAAGGCGCAATTTTTAAAAAATAATTATTTCTTAGTGTATTTTTTATTCATTTAATTTATTTAATACATTGGTGTGCACTATTAATTCACAAATATCAGGTACATATTTCCATTTTATAATTGAATGATATTTTAATGTATTGTAATGCATTAAGTTAAGATAATTTAAAGAATGCATTAAATGCATGTATTTAATTATTTAAATTATTATGGTAAATAATTATTAATTTTCCTGTGACATTGTGGTGCACTGCTTATTGCCGTTGTCCATAGGAATATATTCAATGGAATTAATTAATACGACTTTCTTCTCATTATTCCATGATTAATAATGTTACCTATGTGCCTTGGAAACAAGAATTTGTAATTAATTTTCCATTCCAGTATCATTAAAATGGAATAGTATAAATCACTTTTTATAAATATAGAATTGTGTGTATACATGCCCATAATTCATTTGTTACAAATAAAATTAAATGCACAAGTTCACAATTGTTTGCTTTGGAGGGCTTTTTTCTTCTTTACCAGTTTTGAATGTAGGTACCATGTTGCTTTAAGGCACTATCCTATCAATTAGCTGGTGCTTTGAAGCTTGGCACATCTTCTAACAAAGTGACCATTTATTCGTTTTCAATTCTCTCTACACGACAGCTCTGGGGTCTCCAATACTCGTGATTCCTTGGATGGTATTGAGGGAGCTGGATGCTTTCAAGAAAGGTCGCAAACAGTGCATAGTCCATCCTGCATTGGAAATCAAAGCCAGATCTGCAGTCCACTTCATCAATGGTTGCTTCAGTTCCCATCATCCTCGGGTCAAAGGTAAGGAATGAATGCTAAATGTGTCTAAAGTATATGATTAACCCATCCCTTTTGAAGAATGAGAGTTGCCTCAAGAGTGTGTTTTTTCCTGTTTCATTGGGAACCTGAAAGATCACTGATTGGGATTTGAATGTATACAAATGAATTATCATGTCATGAACACACCATTTGTGTGTCATTGGTTCATGGTCCCTGAGCCTTCAATCTTCATTGTTTTTTTTATATTTACCAAGAATTACAGACAATCAATGCAACTTACAATAACAGAAAATCTTTATCATATACCGCAGTGGTATGATCTTCATAATATACAATAGTAGTATAAATTAAAAATTTATAAATGGAATACTCATTCTGGTCCTGCTAAGCCAGTCAGTTCTGGCTTGACAGCAGGTGCTATATAACCAAAAATGATGGCTTAACGTGTATGCAATTATAAAGCTACATATATTGTGTCAAGTTTCGTTCCAAGCCCTAAACCATTCTGCATAATAGCCAGTCTTTTATTCTCCCTTTCACTGCATTTACTGATGGTATTATTCTTAAATCGTCGGGTATTTCATTAAAAATTAAGAGGCACTGTAACCTCAAATTTTCTTCTACCTTGATTTGTATGAATTTTTTTGTTATACCCTTAATATTGTCCCTTAATGGTAATTTCTTTTTATTTAAATCAGGTATTTTATATTTGTCATAAACATATTTTCCTATTATGATGACATATCTATACAGCCTGTCCACTGACAGAATTCCTAATTTTTGGAAGATATTTCTTCCATTTTGAATATTTGTATTTTTTGATCTAGCCTCTGACATTTTCTCTAGGATTTTTTGCTGTTTAGTTTTTACTATATTAATTTTTGTAGAACCACTGAATCCCCAGATGGCTAAACCATATCTTAAAATACTCTCAACCAGTGCAGAATACACTATCTTGATGACATTCAAACTTACAGAACTAGTAATGTAGTGAACTTGACGGAGGATGTAATTTAATTTTTTGTTTATTTTTGAAATGTGTAAACCAAAGTTAATATTTTGATTAATGATAACCCCCTCTAGTAATTATATTTATTTACTTGTTTCAGCATGGGGCAATTACAGTTGTTGGTGGGGTAATGTAGGCAATAATGTGAATGAAGCTGAATTGAATATCTATGGTGTCAGAGATATTGTGTTTCACAAACATGACTTCGGATTTTTTCTCATTGATAACGAGATTATAATCATGTACCCATTTACTGATATTATTTAAGTCAAGTTTCATGCCCTGAATAGCTGCTTTTAGTTCCTTATGCTTCGATATGAGTACTGCATCATCAGCATACAATATCAACTCACAGAAATGACAGCACTTGATTGTGTCATTTCATCACTCTCAGGATTTCAATCCTAGGATTGGTTTACTGCGGCCCCCCATTCTACTCTATTTAATGTCAATGCCCTTGATACCCTCTCTGTTTTACGTCCTTCTTAATTTGTCCTATGTACATGTCTCTTGGTCTTCCTGGTGGAATCTTCCCGTCTATTTTTCCTTCTGTTATATTCCTAATCAATCCTTTGTGCCTCAATGTGTGTCCAATCGATCTATTACTTCTTTGCTGTAGAGTTCTCCATATGGTCATATCCTCTTCTGCTCTTCTGTATATTTCCTCGTTCGTTACTTTGTCTTTCCATCTAATCTTCAGCATTCACCTCCAGCACCATGTTTCAAAGGCTTCTAATCTTTGCTGGTCCACTTTTTTAATGTTTCAAATCTTGGAACCATAGAGGGCCATGCCTTTCACGAAAGTCATAATAAATAGGTCTTATTACAGCTTTTTTTAAACCTTTAGGAATTTTTGCATTGCATATTGAATGATTTACAATATTCTTTAATACTGGTATTATATTAAGGGGACCTTTTCAGGTGGATTATTCTAGTACCACCATGCCCCATAAGTTTCATATACATTTTCTTAATAATCTTATGTATGTCATCTTCTGTTGCTAAATTTATTACTATGCTGTTTACTTGGTTCTTCATATTTGCGGAACTCAGTGGAGTTTTACAATTATCTTTCAGGGAAGTTATTTCTTTGGTTAAAATGTTTAAAGAATCTAGAAGTAATCTGTTTAATGAAATTTATATGACCAAAATATCTTATTAGGTCTTCATCTGTATTGCTCTTGATTTTTCATCCTGTTAAACTGTTTACAGTACTCCATATTTTCCTCATACTACCCTTATTTTCATTAATTTGATCTGAATAAAATTTATTTGTAGCTTTCCTTATTTCATTGTTTAAATAGTTCCTATATTTCTGGTAGTTCATTCTATATATTTTAATAGAAGATGAGTTTTTCCATTGTTTAAACAAATTATCCCTATTTGTTATCATTGCTAGCAGATTATTTATCATCCACTCCTTCTGTAGTTTCATGCTTCTCATTTTAGTATTTTTTTAAGATTTATTATATATGTCCTACATTACATTTACAGTAGCCTCATAGAGTGAGATAGGCTCTGAGTTCAATGTCAATTCACCCCAATTACACTGGGATAGTAACCTAGTAACAGATTGAGCACATATTACTTATTTGATCTAATTATCATATTTTGCAATCCACTATTTAGTTTTGCCAGCTTCAAATCCACCAGCTACTATGTAGTGATCCGATATATTTGTTTCAAAAATCATACCTTGTCTACGTATTTACCTCTGTAATAAATGTGATCTAGGGTGCTTTGACAAAGATAGTCTTCCACAACAAATTCCTTAGTATATCCAGTTATGACCTCCTAGAACCCTTTAGTGGCCATCATTTTTCTATAAATAATCACATCATTATTATTTTTATTCGAAAGATTGATATTTATATCTCCTATAATAGTAAATTCCTTCAGACCTTCATTTTAACGAAAGAATTTACAAATTCTACAAAATCTTTTATACTTAAATGTGGTGGTCTATATATACTCATTAAAGAAACGCAAATATTGTGCAATGCCAGTTCACCATACAATAGCTCACATGCATGTGAGAGTAATTTTTTTCATTGAAAGGAAGTTTGTTGTTTACAAATAATATAATACCACCAACTCTTGTTTTGGTCCTCAATTTTTGATAATTTTCATATCCTTTCTGTTGATAAAATGCATTTTCTGTTTCACTTATGTTCACCTCAATAAGAATCACAATATCAAACTGGAGATATACTTGCAAATGGTTTAGAATTATATTTAATTCACACCAATTTTTTCTCAAGGATCTTATGTTTAGGTGCGTAGTTGAAAATAAAATTTTATATGAAAGAGGAGGAAAGGGGAATGTCATATGAAACACAATGAATATTTAGATTTTTAACCATTGAAAACCAATCCATTAATAGTTTAGATTTCACAAAATAATGTCGTAGAACCATCCAAGATCCTCCTCTGACCTTTTCCTGATGGTCTCAGAGGTTTCTGACCTCTTCGCTAAAATTTTTCCCAAATTTACCTGTAATTTATTCCCCTTTCCCTTTTCTTTTGCTTTCCATAGCAAGTTTTTATAATATCCAGTTAGTGCCTCATTAATAAATATTTTGTCAGAAGATTTCCCACTGTTATAAAAAATTTTCCTTTTGGCAACCCATTTCTCTTTTATGTTTTTGTTTTGAAGGACACCACTAGTTTTGTCTTTTTATCGGCAGACTTGATCTTAATGTGAAATGCAGCATAAACTACGTTTTCACAGTGGTCTTCTATGGCAATTTCTTTGGCAATCTTTTCCACAACCGAGATTGGTGAGATATTAGTGTTATTCAACCCAAGACCCACAACTTCCACCTTGTTCCCCATAAGATTTTGTTCAAGTTCATTAACCCTATTTGGTAAATCACTAACTTGCATGTTTCATTATTTATTTCCTCCTTTAAATTGTTGATTATGTCTATTAGGTCCTTAACCTCTTTTATATTTTCTCATACTTTGTCATATTATTCACGCATAAAAGATAGTCTCTTAGACATATCACTTACAGTTTTATCAATGGAATCAAATCGTTGACTTATTTTTCAACACCCATATATATCTCCATTGTTTATGTCCCATTCTTCCTGTTCCATATTGGCTAGACCTAGGTTTGTTCGTTGACCACTGGTTGTGATCGTTTTCTGTGTAGTAGCTTCATCATCACACGTTGACTGTGATAGCCGGCAGTCAGGACATCTCCACTCCTGTTTCTTCTTCTTAGGCATATTCCTCCAAGTACTTTCAGATAGTCCAGAACAGGAGAAATGTGTATTTTTATCACACACAGTGCAATTAACATAGGAACCACCTTTCATAAGTGATTTACACCATTTTCCGCAAAACATGGTGCTCAATTTTTATCGGAGCAAATGTAAACACGAAGTATTTTTGCCAATATTAGTTAATACTAGCACGTATATAAGCTCATGAAAACCATCACCAATATCAGGTACATTTTAATAGCAAATAACATTGAAAAATTCATTTAGCATTGCACCTGCATTAATGTAATCATGAAATACCTCGACACACCAAGAGGTAGGAAACTGATGTAAATATTAAATTAATGGCAAATAATAATAAATAATGTTGGAAGGTATGTGAATTGGTAGTAGTTGAGAACTTCTAACCCTTGAAATTAAGTAAAAATTTCCTCCGTAAATGGTAAGGGGTATTGATCTTCTCCAACTGAAGGATAAATGTAATCATCAAGTTCTTTGCGTACACTCACATTACAATCATTTGCAGCCACAGGAACAGACTATTTGTATTGCCCATGAATCCAACTCGACAAGATGTAAGATTCTTACCTTGACTAGCCTCTGAAGCTCCTAATCAACCTGGTTTCTTAGTTCAAATCCCAATGCCTCAGGTGCTCAATAAAAAAAACTTGGCTTCCTTCTTTAAATGTAGTGTTTCGTCTTTAATGTAACAAACCATAGCAGTTTTTAAATCTATACAGCCATTTTTCTCCTGCCTAATTTATTTGCATCTTTTAGCATAATGGCAATTTCTACTGCATATACCTCATAATTGACTAATTTTGAGGTAGCTTATATTTATTTATTTGTTTAACAGGATTAGCCCTTTATATAAAGAAATGCAAAAAACATATATTGGTTCCACAATTACAATCGGGTACAAATTGCATAAAGTTGATGTTAACATCCACGTAGCAATAATTAGCATTCTAAAATTCTTCGGATATTTTTAAGAACATTTGTTTAAGGGATCCTGGTGAGATAAAAAGTTGGTGAATATAATCACAACTGTTGGCATCTCTCGTAATCTGGTTAATAGGCGAGTAGTAAGTGTAGTTTAGTGCATGATGTCTAATTTCAAAGAGTGCTTCATACCTTGTGTTATGTGAAGGTACTCGGAAAGATATTGCCCTTAGGAGTTCTAAGGAATCAATCTTGTTATGCAGTAATTTATAAAGAAAAGTTATGTTATTAATTTTTCCATTTGCTTGTTGATAAAATTCAGCTAGGACCAATTCCACAACCTCATATTTTAATTTATTATGTTTTTTTGCACAAATCATTCCAATTACCTACAATTTATAGTTGTTACAAGATAGGCAAAATCAAATGAATTATTAAGTGCGTTTAAGTCCATTATATAGTATGTGGTAATGATGAAGACAAGCTATTTTAATCTGTTTCCTGTATGATCCCCTCTGCCAACAGAGGGGAGTGGACATTCATCTAGACAGGGTTGTAGATGCAGAAGGGATGAAAATAAATGAGTATTATAAGCAGTCGGTGGTGCATATTAAGGGGTAGATTTTGCTATTGAATGTGTAGAACAGTTCTGGGAACCCAGAAAAAATGCATTTTAGCAAATGGGTATAAATGCTCTTCTGTGTATGGGTTATATATGCTGTTAGAGAGCGTTTCAATCCCTGTTACTCGGAAGTATGTGGTTTTGTAACTTCGTAAGGCATGTGAGGGCCAAAGCTTTTAACAAAACGAATACATTAATAAATCAAATGGACTAATTATGTTTACATGACTAAGTATGATATACATGGCTTATAAAAATACATTTCATGGTCATTTGTTTTCTTCCTACAACTGGAAGGTCAATCAGCTTTGGATGATAAGGAGCACCAAATTGAAATACATGTTCCAGATGATAGCATCCTGAACTGTTGCTTGCAGCTGCAGGAAAAAGGAAAGAGAGTGGTGAGTGTTTAGTTGTAAAATGTTGTGGATCACCATCCAAAGTTGACTTACCATAATTGTTGACTTAGTTGGTTCTGCAAGATGGATATTGGGATCTATTGATACCAGCCAATGCTTAAGTCCGGTTTGAACACCTAGGGATTGCAATTTATCGAGGAGCATACACAAAATGATTCATTCTCAGCTTTTTATTTTTAGAGTTAATGTGAAGTTATATATTCACCTTAAATTGACTCCCATTTTCATACACAGGAAGGTATCAATTATGATGAGATAGTTGGCTTCTAATCAGTTGTTTTTCCAAGAATTTGTTTTAATAGTTGCAGATCATTATTTTAACTTCAAACTCGGACTTGTATGTCAGTAATTCTGGATCATATATTTTAGATGATAAATATTTTGTCTATTATATCTCTGAAAACAGTGGAAGAATTTTTTTCTTTCAAAGTCTTTTATTTCTTCTCTTCCAGATCCTCCTTTCAAATGATGTAAACTTTTGCAACAAGGCAATGGCAACTGGAATTCTATCTTATGGAAGGGACCAGATGGATAAAGTTCTCATTCATGGTAATCTTAATTTTGCCCCCTCTGAATGCAGGGATTTATTTCATAGTATTGTATTATTTTTGTGTTATTTGAGTACATGCAGTTTATAAAAATAAATTCATATTTTGGTTTGATTTAGTTACCTGTTTAATATTATCTCCCTTTTGCTTCCTGGGAGTTTGCCATGAACATAACTAGAGAAGGGAAATACATAATATTTTCTTTAGCTATGTTTGTTCATATTTTTTCAATACGCACATACTCTAATGTGCATGGTAATTTATAGTGTAATTTGGGTATTATGTATGTTATGCTCCTGATGAGGGGAGGGCCAGGATCAAGAGTGGGGGATCTCATGAAACTCAGCTGGAATATTTCCGTAAGCTACATGAAAATCTTGAATACACCCAATTATAGGCATTCATATTCTGACCTGGAATGCATGAAGATTTTCACTTCATTGTTTTGCAACATGAAGTATGAAGTACATCTGTGGGGAAGCAGAATTTTGTTGGGCACTTCATAGCAAGAACTATGAGTGACTTGGTTGTTGCTATTACAATTGTCAACAAAGAGAATAAAATGAAGCCACAGGAACTCAATCAAATACGTGGGTCATTCAATTACTTCTTAGAAAATCCAAGTGATGGCACTCGTAGTATCGGAACCGGTGTTTCTTCAGTAACCTAATCTCTCACCAGACTGAAGTATGAGTTTCAACTATATCTGTCACTTGGTTTCATTTGTTTTAGTCAATTGAAGCCACAAACTTTTATTTAGAAAAATCACAAAAAATGTTTTGTGCAGTTATAAATCTCTTCTATTTAAGAGAACAGTGAGAGAGATCAATGCCAAGTTGGATGGCACTGTGTTTGCAACTGTTTACAATTGGGCAATAGAGTTTAAACATGGCCATACGTCCACAAATGATGAACATCTTTTGGAACGTCCATAGGGAGTGACTTCCTCTGAAATGATTGACAAAATCCATGATATGGTTTTGAGTGATCAAAGAATCAAAGTTTTCAAAATAATGGAGGCCTCAGGCATATCATGAGGTACAGTATTTTCAACTTTACTCAAAAAATTGGTGTGAGAAAAATCTCAGCAAGATGGGTGTCTCATTTGCTCTCAGAGGAGAATAAATGCAATCACGTGATTTATTTGGAGGCTGGTTTGGTCCTTTTCTGTAGCAATCCTGGTGGGTTTCTGTATCAGTACATAACTGTGGACGAAACATGGATACACTTCTACACTCCAGAGACAAAGGAACAGTCAAAACAGTGGGTTTCTAAAGGTTCCGAAGAAGGCAAAGCCAGTGAAATCGACCAACAAAGTGATGACCATGGTATTTTTTGATACCGACAGAATAATCTGCATTGATATCTTGCAGAAATGGTACAAAATAAATGGAGAATATTATGCATCATTATTGCACCAATTTAGCAAATAAATCAAGAAAAGAGTCCTAATTTGGCTAAGAAATAATTCTCTTCCATCGAGATAATTCAGGGATGCACACCTGGTCAGTTTTGATTGTGAAAATCATGGAATTGAAGTTTGAATTATTTTGACAAATTTCTACCATATTCACCAGATTTTGGCTCCATTGAATTTCATTTCCAAACTGATTTCAATGTCTGTGCGAAACCTGATTCATATCAAACTAGGAAATCACCACCAACTCATGTCCATTTTGAGGACCTTCCAAAATTCTACTTTTTGGATGGCTAAAAAGTGTTGGAGAAAAGTAGTCGCAGAGCATCGAGCTTAAAGGAGATTATGTTGAAAAATGAAAGCTATCTACCCAGAATAATTTTTCTATTTTTCCTGATGACTTATTTGAGTAACCCACCTATAAGGTGTAAAAAGATCCAAGGAAGGAAACATTAAAAGAAAAATAAATATACTATCACCAGTGGTATTTTTATTCTTCCATTTGATTTTGGAAAGTTTAAATAAAGTTGAAATTGAAAAAAAAATGCAGCTCTACCTCATAGTAAACTGAAAATAAGTAAGAATAATGCAGAAGAAGAGAAACCGAAAAGAAATAATGAACCAGCGACCCTAGCAACCATGCTTCAGCATGCTAACAGTGCCACCTGAATGTTAATTTTTTATGCATTTGAAGAAATTTTGAATAGATTTGCCTCTTTCGCCAATTATATAAATATGATTCATACGTGTGCTATCAGTTGTATATATGCTTACTGGGTCTAATTCCTCACAAATCATGTACTGGTTGCCCTGTTATAACGTCTCCTGAAGCAAACTCCCAATCCTATCGTAAATTTTGTTCACCCTTTCTTTTGGATGGCAAACTTCATCCATGTGATTCACGTGCTATTTGATGTGCATGGACCTTCCTGTACATGTCAGTAACCAATAAATCCTCAAGAAATTGATCTCCCTAAGCACTGCACAACCCTTTCAGTAATCAATCTAATTCTCCCTTTTTGGGATTTTACAATGAAGATTGTTGTGTATGTGGTATGTGCAATAAATGCGCAAACCCGTGCAATCTGGCGGCCATGACGCGGACTATAGCCCCGCCCACTAGCGACGCTAGTTGCCTGAGACCCAATGAGCCATCTGTGCTTGGCGGATCGTCGAGCTGTGCGTATGGTGCCAGTTATGTTAGTTTCTGTTGTCCTTGTTTTTACTGTTTGTCAAAAATGGAAATTGATGTTATCACAGAGCAATGAATCAGCATCAAGTTTTTTGGTGAAAAGCGGTGAAAGTTATCAAGAAATTACTGAAATGTTGACAGCTGTTTATGGTGATCACACTCTGAAGAAAGCATCCATTTTCACGGAGATAAAGCATTTTAAAGATGGCCAATAAGACGCCACGGATGATGCAAGGCTGGGAAGACCTTCAACCACCTGTGTGGATGACAACATTGATCGTGTGTGGTCCCTTGTCCTTACCGATCGTCGAAAAACTGTCCAAATGATAGCTGACGAAATGAATTTAGGAAAACCAACAGTGCACACTATTTTAACATGATGGATGGATTCATCACCATGGCAATGCACCTGCACATTCAGCAATTGTTCACCAGTTTCTGGAAAAAAATTCAATCACCATCCTTGATCATCCTCCTTATTTGCCAGATCCTGACCCCTGCGACATTTTCCTACTCCCAAAATGCAAAAATGTGGTGAGGGAACATCACTGGGAACATGTGGACACAATAAAGCAAGAAACGACGATACAGCTTAAAAGCCTAACTGCCGAGAACTTCCAAGTGTGCTTCAAACAGTGGAAAAGAAGATGGAATAAGTGCATAGCAACAAATGGAGAGTACTTTAAAGAGGACAAATTCTGTGTAGACTAAATTTTGCAACATAAAGTTTTTATGGACTTAGTTTGCGTATTTACTGGACATATTAGTATTATCATGGGATATCTTTGATTTCTTATTGGGTCACAGCAAGGATAGGGAAGTCTGATTTTGGTGGTTGGACAAGATTTAAACTCTGGTGACAGATGTAGTTGAGGAGTTGTTCAATGTGAAGCTAAAAGTTTGAGCAACATTCCCATGATACTTCTATCCTCCTTTATCTGCACCAAGGAATGGAAATAATTTTTGATTATATGCATCTGCCATATGCCCGTCCATCCCATTGGAACATGGATGGTAAAGGACAGGAGTGGATGACCTGCACCTATAGGTTGATTTAAAAAGCTCAGTTTCCTCTCCATGACCAATTACCACTTTTCTTGATAAACCTAATCTTGTAAATCATTCTTTTAACTTTTTTATATCACTGAGTGCCTTTTTAATACGTACTCCCTAGTTGGGTGATGTTTTACTGAAGAAATTGTGAATGGCATGGTGTCGTTTTCCCATTATATAAATATGTTTTTCTCATGTACCTTCGGTTGTGTATGCAGTTATGCCTATAACACCTAGTTCCGCCTTTGGAATTAAAGCTATTGGAGTGCTGAGCAAATGGATCAAATGGTGATGCATTAAAAGTATTTCGTGCTTCACAATTGATCCTTTTTTACTATTGAAAGTAAAATCATTTAATAAGTGGAAATTAAAACCTAAAAATGTGGTCATGATTTCAAATGGAAGTCAATTCATCTGAATAAGAATGAAAGGTGTCTCTCTCTAAATAAGAAATTATTTTCCTCAATAAGATCTGTCTTTTGATATTTATTAAATTTCTCTGTTTCTGAATCTCATTTGTGTGATTGCAAAAAAATCCATCCTTTAATTGCTGTGTGATTACACTCTTATTGATTTCCATAGGGGTAAGCTCGTCACGAACAGAGGCTGAAAAGCAGTGTGATAAAACATTATTGAAATTTAAAGGCCTGCTTCAAGATTTTTTATCCAAGGTGAGTGTCCATTTTTTCCATTTCTGTGGCTACTCTGGTGAATAAATTGAGGCTCTTCTGTAATTTTCATTCTTATGGCTGAGTAATTTCTGCAACTATGAGGGTATTGTTCCAAATTTTTATCGACTGAATTTCAAGTCTCAATTCTTAAATTTATTATATCACGCAAATGTTCCCAGTCTTGGCAGGTACATAGTGGAGAGCCATCATTTAAAAAAGAATATGATGTATCACAAAGGTTTTTAGGGAAAGTAGGGGGGAAATGTGGAATATACCTAATATCCAGTAATTATTTAATCTTAACATTTTTCAAGGAGATTGACATCTATCAGATAAGAGTGTAGGGAATGTCAGCAAAGGCTCAAGGCATGGTGGACCAGAATTTGATTAGCTATAATCCAAATTTGCTTTACATCTTGTGAAGTAAAGACTGGGGGGGTAGAGCTTGTCTGTTCACTAATCCAGGAGGATGATTTTTTCAAGGCAGTTTATGGACCTACCTGCAAGGAAAGGCCAAGGCTTATCAGGGCTCACATTATTATGTGAGCATGGGTGGTCGGGAAAAAGTGTGGAATTATTCAGATTCTTAATGGAAAGTCTAGGAAAAAATCAGCAAAGTGGCAGATGTTTTATCACAATTTTGATAATGTAATGTGCATATAAATATTGATATAACCATGTTAAGATGTTCATAGCCTCAATGGTTTTCATTTGTGCACTTCTGCCTATAACTGTGCCCTTAGATGCTCCATTATGATTCACAGTACTATGTTTTAGGTCAAATGATCCTGTCATATTTCCATGTACTTTCAACCAACTATATAAGTTGCAGATCCTTTTTTCACATGGTGTTCAATAATTTCAAAAGTGTTTCAGAACTGCTATCTGGTATATTGACAGCAAATATTTTCCTATACTGTGATCATTTCATCCCAGTTAGTACTAGGACACATTTAACTCAGTGGCCCATTTGGTAATTTATTTTTCCTTGTTTTTTCTCATCAATTTCATTTACCACCTATTAAGATTTCTGTGAAACAATTCTTTAGAAGGGTCCAGCAAACCACAGTGAAGGAATGGAATAAAAACATTAGATAGAGTAGCAGTTACTATGTATCCCAATGTCTTGACTCCTTGGTTTCCATTCATTTTCTTCACGAGGTGGGGGGAAGAATTCCTGGGTGAATCCCCCTTTCCATCTAACTTGGAACCACAGCATTTCAATATCCAATTTATCAGCCTCTGTACATTCTTCATTTTTAAAGAATCGTTAGTATAAAATTAATATTTTCCGTGCTGCTATCGACATTTTGTGGAGTCCTGCAGTGTGCTATAGCCGTTAGAAGGAATTTTTTTGCATTAAAAACTATGCCCTTAGAATTGGGCAGTATCTTATGTAACCACAGGAATATAATGATGCCATATTTTCTATCACATAAGACTTCTTTGAAAACCTTGAAACTCTTCAAGTTTTAGTGATACTGAAAGCATAGAGTCACAATGATTACCTTATAATGCTTAACACATACAACCTAATGAAACATAATGTGTATGATTTGACTGATTGATCAAAAATCAATTGATAAACTAAGACTGATAAATTAGAAATCTGTGATCAGCTAGTGTGCTTAACAATGTGTAAATATGTATGCTGTTTAATCTTTCATCAGTTCCATATGTTAATATGGAGAAGGGTGCTGTAGTCATTGTTTACACCTTAGATGTGTTCTAATCTACCGGTCTCCCTCTCTGGAATTTGTCTTCTCTGGAAACAGACTGTGCTATCGAAAGTAATTTTCTATTAAAGCTGTTTGAACTTTTTATCTCTGAATGTGCCTAAGATTATGTTTTTGCCTTGATGTTGCTTTAGTTCATTGTTCTTTTTCGTTTAGTTTATTGAGACTGAAATGAAGAGGGTTTTCAAAGAAGTTTGGCTCAAAATCATTCTGATTAAACCACCCTGGACTCTTCAAGATTCTTTGAAAAACATATCCAAGCATTGGCAAGCAGTCTTTGGCTTTGTAATGAGTAAATCTGGTCAGAAAGCAGTAGCGGATTTAATGGTGGCATTTAAAACTGAAGAATCAAGTACAGGTATGTTGTTTCCATGTTTGTACTCAATTGTTCACCAATAATTTGAATGAATTTTTAATAAAGAGTGTAAGCTCTTCTTAAGGAAAGATTTAGAAGTAAAACATAAGAATGTTAAGCCGGTGTTTTATTCTCCTCACTTTATGTATTTTGAAATGTTTGATGTCGTGTCTTTTTCTAGTATTTATTGTCTTATCGTGAAACAAAAACCATGGATATTGGCAAAAAAAATTTTTTCAAAGTCATGGAGTTTTTTTATATTGGATACCTTGCTCTGTTACTAATTATCCAATTTAAAAGTGGAAACATTAAATCAAATGATACCAAGGACTCTTTGAAGTCCTATTCCCTCTGATGGCTGGTAAATGCTTCTTAAAATATCTTGATGTATACATTTACAAAGAACTGCAGGAGATGCCACAATAGTTACTTTAACGGAGTCATGGATGGAGTGTACCAGAATGCAGAAATTTCAGTGTACAAATCAATTGCGTTGATCGGAATTCAAAGGCAAATTCCTTGATTAGAAATTCATGGTATTGGAGGACACTTCAGCAGCTTGTTTGGTCAAAGCACCTAAGCTATCATTTATATTCTCCGGGATCAAGACCTGATTAAGGGAAACGATTTTCACTCTATGAAATTTCTAAACTACTTATGTATATTTCCAAAATGCACACTATGTAGTCTTTTTTTGCTTCTTTACTAAATTGTAAGACTAATTCACTCACTAATTATTTTAAAAAACAATTATATGGTATGGTAAATATGATAAGTATTTGATAGGATGTACATGCTGTTGTGATGACTAGGTATTCCATTGCCGCAGTGTGGTCTGTCTCAACATTTTGCTAGATACATATTTCACTCAGTGCAAGTAGTTGATAATTCAGTCAGAAATTTACTTTGTCAATGAGGTGGGTAGTGGTGATTTATTTTCCATCTGCCAAGAATTTGACCTAGGATAAGTTTGCATATTAATTTAGTTGGGGATGTTTGCTACTGCTTTTAGTAGGTGATAGTGACATTTTCCCCTCTTTTATTTAATTTTCAAATTGATTTTGTTTCATTATTTTTCACTAGGATTTAATTTTCTTATTTTTATCGTGTTACTCTAATTTTACAAGAAAGAAATAAGTGGTATGATGGTAATGTTTAGGTGGCTAAAATCACCTTCTCTCTCACTCAACTCCATACCTTGCCCTAGTGGACCATGGTAACGATATTCCCGCCATTCGAATTTGTTAATCTCACAATATATCCATTTGGGACACACGTGCATAGTCACAGCACCTGCCCTGATAATTAAATGCTACCATTCATAGCAACAGAATGTGAGCATTTCAGAGCTGCAATATTTTAAAACCAATTGAGTGTGTTTAATTTAGGTATTTAATGAAAAAATATGGTGAAAATTGAAACACCTCTAATATTCATTGAACTACATACTTTTTCAGTTATTGGTACTTCCCGCAAATTATGTGACAATGCCTTATAAGTGACTTCTTATGAGTTTGTTTAACGTCTTCTGTAGGCATTCCAAGAAATTAAGACATTTTGTTCATAAAATTAAATTTTTTATCAACTGAGATAATATTAAGAGTCGCATAGTGAAAACCCTTCTATATTTAGTGGGCTATGTAAAAGGTTTCCCTTGGAATGAGATGTGATATTTGCCCACATTGTGTATGCCTCGATAGATGTTTGCATATTTTATATGTTCATCAATAGAATTTTACTTTGTTTCATGTTTGAACTTCTCCTCCAAGGGTAAATGCATTAATTTTAATATTGGGTGACAAAGCTACATCATGAGTTTTGCTGAAGTTGTAGTAAAAATTCTTGCTTCATTTCACCCCTGGCTACTTGACAATAGATGGCTCTTCCTTTGGATCATTCCTTTTTAAAAGATTGTGCACTTTAAGGTAGCGCAACTTTATTGATGAAAAGTGGTGTGATTAAGTCTCAAGTCATATTTTGATAATCCAACAAAAGTCCTTGATAATTGATTTGGGAAAAATAATAGCAATTTAAACTTTGATCTTATTATGCGAGACATCAAGCCAACCATGACCTAAAAATTTGATTGGGAATGAGCAAAAAATGGTTTCATTTGTTTACAATGGGAAATAAATGTATCTACTGTGTGCTCAATTGATTCTCTAGCTGCTATTAAACTGTTACTGATGCATTCATAGATCATGAACAATGTTTATAAAAATCCATATCAGTGTGTAGCTATTTTCAAGGAATGCATCAGTCATTTTATCATAAGACTAAATATTACATGATGACCAATTAACAAATATTAACTTAATGATATGTATTTCAGGAATCCAATCCTATTACTAAACAAGGTATGCCCATACTAACCAATCTTTGAATTGTGCTCATTCTGATTAATAATGACTCATTCTATATCCACAGCAATATAGGACATTTATGAGCATGAAATCTTCATGAAAATCAGTTTTATAGTCTCTAAGGCGAATGATTTTTACGCTCTGAAATTGTTGCATCTAAATATTCTTTTTAAATAAAGAGCACACTCTAGAGAGAATGACACAGTGGAGGGAATGGTTGACATCAACTAACTCCAAAACAACTGCATAATTAGAAGAGGATTGTTTAAAAACTTTTCTGGGAAAGTTTTTCTCTAAGAGTATTTACATTCCTTCAAATTTTATTTGTTTGAAATTTTGATTAATTTCTCTTTCCAGGCATTTCTCCTATGGAGGCAGAAAAGGTGGTGCAGTTAGCAGTTGGGCTGTGTGATACAATAATTTCAGATAACTATCAAGCTATGGCTGTGGAATACAAAAATTCTTTCATGGTAAGTCAGTTTTAGTCATATAAAGGGAAGAATTTTGTATGCTGAGGTTATTCTCACCGGTGTGACTTATATTGTCTCTCATAATGTAATTTCTTTTGTCCACTGTCCCTGGTTGCCCCTATTCTTTTTGGTATGCTAGAATATATGACCCACTGGTGTTAGCGCATTAGATTAAGTTTTGCAATATTATTCAGGTTGTTGTCAATTTATTATGTTTGCCATGATCAATTTATGAACATAAATGTACATATATTGTTAATTTTGATAAAGTGTTTTTGGAAAAAATTCATCCTTGAAACGCCTGGAATGGTTGATAGTAAAAAAATATACTAATCATATTAAATCGCCATTTATGGAACGAATGCCATGTGTATAGTATACATGGATTATATTTTACAAATTGAGAGAGTGCAATACTTAAATGAACTCCCTGGGGATTTGATATCACAGAATGAAATAAAATCATCTTAAAACCATAAACAGGTTTAGAGCAAAGTTAACTTTATCAATAATGGCTGGTAGATTGTTGCACGTGCAACTATAAATGTAAAAATAATAAGAATTGTCATTTCCAATAATAAGTTATTCAATTGTATGTACATAGACAATAAAAAATGGCACAATGTGAAATGAAAATGCTGCTGCCTTATTTAGTAGGCTCTCCTGTTGTTGTTTAGGCATGAGCAGTCTCAATAAATCACCACACACAAGCACATCTCTTGTGGTTTTTTTCTGCTTATGCAATTTTTCTGATAGTGTTCTCTTAGTGTTTTTTGATGAACTTCTCTCATGAGGACAGCATTGGCATTAATGTTTTTTGCTGTAAGGGCAGTACATAGCACCCCTGCCTTTGGAATTGATTGCCTCCCTTCTTCAAACACTTACAAATCATCTTCTAGCTGCCCTAATGGTAAGAACCAACTCTCCGCTTGCGCTCTTTTGCACTGCAAAGGCCTCAGCTGGCGAATTGTCCAGGTAGAAGCAAATTTTCAATACAATGCATTGCCCATTGCATTTCACCTCCATTAATGCTGTAGACAAGCCGAAAGATGGTTCAACTTGCAATGGCTGCTGCTAATGCATTACTGGGGAAAATAAATGAAATTGGTACCACATAAATTTACAATGCACCCTACAATACACAATTTATTTCACATAATAACATAGCACCAACAAAATGGGAGAAATCAAATTATTATTATTATTGGTATTCAGTTATTTAAGGTAGGTTGTTGATGAACATAGACTATGAAATGGTAAAACAATATATATATTTACGTCTCCCCTAACATAGCACAGCCTGATGTCTATCCAGCATTACAACATGTCCTTATTCAGTTGGCATATGTCCATCCTACCTTAATTCTGTACAACATGCATACCCTTTCCTACCCCTTCCATGCTTACGTAGTGTAAACTACACCTTAAGCAAAAAATTGGACATAAAATTAATTTTATGCGCAATAAGTTATGCGAATAGAAATTTATAAACACTTCATTGAACAACCCTCGCATTAAGTAGTTCTACAGATTGAATAAAATTAATTATCAGGACATATGCCTAGAAATTAAACATGTAAAATATAGCTAGAGAAACAAGTATTACTTGTACTTACTCCCTAGTATTAATATTTTTGACCATAAATTTAATCTTTAATTTTTCTGACAATATTTTGGGTGAAAAGGAAGGGAGATGGGATGAGAAATAAGGAAATTTGTTGTGTTAAATAAATTTTCTGTGTTCCTACGTATTCCTTCAGTTTCAGAATCTTTTTCGTTCGGTGATTACCTGAGGGCCTTTGTCTGGCAAAGGGCCAAGAGGGAGGGCATCCATTGATATTTGAGTTCCATTGTCATGACATTTTTCTTCCAGTCACTCTCCAAAACTTTGAAAGAATGCAAGAAAGGTGATTCTGGAGCTGCGTCAGGAGATCAGTCTCCTTCTGAACTTTCCACTCAAGTTCCTCAGGTTCCTGTCACTCAACCAGATCATTGCGAAGTTTATGAAATCTTCCAATTCATTTGGTCTCTGGTCAATTCCTTTTGGTGAGTGTTTCAGGTATTTATTTTAGGTAATGAATAATTATGTGCATTGTTGAGTGTATGATTGGGCAGAGCTGATGAATGACAGACATGATATTTGATGATAGGGTGCCGTACTTGCCCTCAGAAGCTGAATTGTAGATGATTGAATTTTGTTAAATCAAATTCCACATCAACTCTACTTGCAATATTGGTAGTTCCAAGCCTTCAAAGCTAGTTAGTGGTTGCATATAGCAGCAATGGCTACTGTGGGCCTAATTGAAACCAGCTCAAAGAATGTTCAAACATTCATTCTATTCATTGTTTATGCTTGCCGCAATCAATAATTACATGAAGTAATAATGTATTTAATGATTGAAGCTTACAAGAAATGAAAGATTTGCCATCTACTCAGTTCGCTATTCAAACCAGAAATATTTTGTTGCAATGGTGGATGCAAACAAAATAGAAGCTACTCCTTCAAAGTATCAAACTTTTCCTTGGACGATAGTGAATAAACTGGAGTTCACAATGTTATGTACAGGGCCTCAGCTAACCTGGAAAACTTCGGGAATTTTGCTCTTCAGAAAAGCACGGGAAATTGGGAGAATGTTCTGGAAAAATTTGTACATATTTTTCGCATTTCATTCACAAAATTTCCCGGCCTATCATTTCAAGGTACTGCTAATCCATGCCTAGGTGTAGGTGCCTCTGTTCTTCTTCTTAGACCTTTCATTACTTGACTCTCCATTGAGAGACACTGCTTTGAAGTTGCATAAATCGAAAGTATTGGCTCATGCTTTATCGTGAAATAAATTTCTTCTCTGAATATTTTTAAGTTTAAATAGTTCAAATGTTCATTTTTACCATAGGTCCTCTGTATTTTTGATTTTTTTAATTACTTCCATGAAATGTTTTGTTTTGTTCCCCCATCATCAAGTTCAGCATAAGGAGTGATTGATTTTCTTCTGGTTGTAATTGAGTTTCAAGGTTTCCTTTTGATCAGTGCAAGTGATGTATTTTGAATTCAGCTAACATGATGCTGACCTCATTACTGTTGGCATCATGGCTGATGGAATGTGTGTCATTTTTGTGAAACAATGCATCACTATTGGTTAAAATATTTTTTTTCACACTTAGGGAAATCCACAGTCCCCTAAGGGGGGAGAGTTCAATGTCGATAACTTGTGATCACAAGAATATTTTTGATCAGATTGTTGCCAAACAATTAAACTAGTACCAGATATAAATCACACATTGAGCTAGTATTATAAAATAAAATTTTTCCTCAGTAAATCATGTGAATGGAAATTTTCAAGTGCATTCTTACTGGCGTCAACTCCTTCAAAACTCAAGTTATTCAATGCAACAATTTCAGAGTGTAAAAATCATTCTCTGAAATTGTTTCATTGAAATGCACATTAGCGGATGACTCCGTTAAAAGTTACTTTTGCGGCTTTTCCTGCAGTTTCTTTGGAATTACTCAAGTTAGTTTTACAATCAATGGAAATTATGTTCTCGTTTCAATGCTGCATGGGAAAGCGATCAAATTATTTCATGAATGATTTTGATTAAAATGTGAAATGGACTTTGTAACTAGGGGAGATAGGTGGTCAGTGGGGTAGGGCATTCAGCTATTGAGTGAAGGGTGCTGGGTTCAAATGAATGCTGTGGTACTCTCAGCTAAATTCAAGATGTGTTATTTTGTGGGCAGCCATTATTGAACCAGTAACTGGACCCCGTACTTGCCCTGCCTTCAAAACAATACTTGGGAGTTGATAACTGTGGTTGAAAACAACTTCGATTTTAACTATGCATACTACCATGTTGGGGATTTTCTTGTATGCATTATACCATAATTGTCATGCCTCCATTGCATGTTTTCTTTTGTTTCATACACAGTGGGGTCGTCTGTGATACTTTTGGCATTGAACGTGATGTTCATTATGAGAAGCCAGACAATTTTCCATCCCCAGAAGAAGTAAAAGGAAGACTGCCTGAGGCATTTCATTATGTCCGCACTATTGTCACCTGTCTGTCCAAGTAAGTTACTACTGTAGACTTTGTGTTGAAGTAATTTCCAATTTTTTCATCCTAGCAACTTTTTCTTGGCTTCTTCATCACAAATCGTTCTAAACTTGGGTGATTGTGGCAGTGCAGTCAGGGCTTTGCTCTCCAGCCGGTCAGGTATCTGCTTCATTGCTTGGTTGTGAGGGGGCGCATTCAGGGATAAGAGTGCTTAGTCAGCAGTTGAACCATTTCCTCCTGATTGCGACCACTCCTCAACTGTCAAGTTGGCAGAATGCCTTGGTCCTCTCTTTGGCCTGCTCTCAATGCTATGCTAAGTCAAATGGATCTGTGAAGCTTTCAAAATCCTTTAAAGCAATTGACCGATGGAAAAGAAACATCAAAGTGTCAAATTGTGTGAATGTGTAATACTTGCCATTTAACGAATCTCTTCAGGACATGCTTGCATAGAAAACAAAAATACTCAAATGTTACTTTGAGAGAATGAGTTTAATTTTTGATCAATAATGGCCAAAGCCATTTATACTCCATTTCCTAACATTTTCATGACCATAAGGCTTCTTTCAAATTTTGAATTATTTATATAGAGGAATCTATTACTATTAATTTACAATGGTGTGATGACCCTGCCCATCTATTTCAGAAGTGTTTACTATCCCAAGTTCGAAAGTGGTAGTGTGTTTCAAAAACAGCATACTTAGTTTTGAGATAAAAGTAACATTGAAAATTTAACTTTATTCTGTGTTAATTGAGTGTAAAAAAAACTTTTTGGAATAAATTACAAGAGTTGTTTTGAAGTTTGAATAAAAAATGGACCACCTTTTGAATTTGCAGTGGGAAGGATTGAATTGAAACTTCATAATAACAAAATAAAGAAAGCAGGTGCTTAAAAAGTGAAGCCAAGAGAGACTGTAATGACATTGTAATGTATACCATTCTGAAACCCTTCTCAAAATTTATAATTTTTTGGTGGGGTTATTTTATTTCTACTACTATTGCAAGCCTAATTCCAAATATGGTTTGTTTCCAGAATTTTGGAAACGGCTGAAACTCAACTGTCAGTGGAGCATCCAGCTATCTTAAGTCTTCATTCATTTATTCAGTCCATGGTGCCATCCGAGGTTCTTGCCGACAAAGCCTTAACCTGTGAGAAAGTCTTCATATTTTGCATAGATAATGCCTCAAGGTACTGAACGCTTTGATTTTTAATAACTATAAGTTTTTTAACTAAAAATTAAAAAAATTATCTAGCTTATTGAAATGGCTTGGCCTCAGGTGAGAACATATATTAGTCCATGGAAGACTGTGAAAAAGGGCAAAAATAGACGTGTGACTAATGAACTATAAATGCATGGTTATGGGTATGGGGCGAGGTGTTTTGTAATCAGTTGAATCCTTGAGTTCAAGTGATTCACAGGTATAATTAAAACTTGACCAGATAATGTAATGAAATCATTGTCTGTGTGTTAGTCTCAGGTGTGGGAGTTGCACATGTGGGGCACCTCAGAGTTATAAGACTGGATTGGTGGAGTCTATACATGTACACGCCATCCTCCCTGGATCTTTCCTGTGATTGATTGTTTGTTCCCCATTTTCTATCAGTAATGTTAAGTCATTTTAGTTAACATGCCACATGGTGGTAGGTGGACATGGTTTTCATCATAAATTATTAGTCTAGCAAAATTTTATGTCTTAATTATTTAGCATAAAATCTATTCACTGAGATATGTGATCCTTATAAATATAAAGTAGTATCTGAAAGTATTTACCATTTTATTATATCACTTAAGCATGTAGCCTGTCTAGATATGACATGAACTTAAAATGAATAAAATCAGTTCACTGTTATCACACTTCATGAAAGTGTCAAAATAATTGTAGCTATGAGATTGGCTTGTGAAACAAGTATTTGCGGTTTATAGTTATCGTAATTGTACTAGACTTATGTACTAAGTGTTGATTTTGATAAATATTGTTAACAAAGCAAGGACATGAATGTGTAAGTAGTGCAGTGATAATCTTCAGGTGAAACTCCTCATCCTCCTGTAAGATCAACTTCAAATACCAACAAACCAGTGCATGAATGTCCTGTTGTTCTATTATAGCAATCCATGAACCCACCGGCCACAAACAAGTCTCATGTGCAGTTTTTCTGTTAACAATGATTGGATTGCACCCAATGAAATTCTCTATGTAGCTGAGAGTGCACTTATGCTATTTGGAGCTCCGGGTTTGCATTCCTTTTAAAAAAAATTGTCTCCATCTTTAAATGATTTCAATTATCTTCTAGCTTTCCTATAAGGAGGAAAAGGCTCCCAATAAACCTTCTGTAGCATCATTACACAGGCCTTGGCTGGCAATGTGTTCAGGAGAAAGCAAAATTACAACGAGGAACATTGCTTCATCATGTGTTAGCTTCGTTTAATTCCATAGTTGAACTGAACATGCATCTAATTGCAACAGAGCTCCATTATTTTTACACTTGAACTGAACATGTCTCAACTTGCAATAGCAGGTGCTGGCATGACTCTGGGTCAAATCAATGACACTGATACCTCATATGGAGTGCACATTAAACTAATAATATGACATAAAATAACATTTCTGCACAACAAGTTAAGCCAATAAACATTTTGTAACTGTTTATTGAACAGTCCGATTAGAAAGAAATTGTAATCATTATGATCAATTACATATTTCAGTGGCATTCCTATCTCCTTGTTGTCCCCTCTTGCAGAGGGGTAATGCCTAGCATACACCCCTCGAGATGTTCTTCTCTTGACTTACTCCTCACCCTTGTTCCGATCCCTCTCTTCTCCTACCCCACGGACTACTCAGCTTTGCCCATTACTATTACCCTGAAGATAACTGCTAACCTCCAACCTTCCCCTTTTCATTCAGCCACCCAGAACCCTTCGTTCTCTCCCGATATCTACCTCATCCTTAAGTTGGGAGAGGGCATGTGGGACCAGAGTCTTTCATTCTTCCTTTCCTTTGATGGGGAACTGCTGCTTCGGGAGATTAGGCCGTATTCTACAACATTACTGAAAATTATTAGTTGATTGAATCTAGATGTTGTAGACCATGCCCCAATGCACTAATTGTAAGAACTCAGGTAAATCATTCATCCAAGGTTAATAAATAGACAACGAATACAATGGTAATCTTAATGAGGTAAGAAAAATTGATTACTTCTGAGAATTGATTTGGCATGTTTTTTCAAACATTAAATTGCCAGTAAAATTTTTAGCTCTTTGCTAGAATGCTTCCATTACTTACTCAGCAAATTACTTATTAAAATTGAATGTTAAACCCATTCTGTTATTAAAAAGATCTACCATTATTAAACCGGAACTTGGGTGGTTTTTTTTTTAGTATTTGTGCATCAATATTGAGTATTTTTGCATTAACATTGCTTAACTGCCTTGGTTGCTGTCTGATAAGCTCATGATTCCTTTGCAGAATGGTGCTTTTAAATGGGGTGAGGCAGTTCGAAGAGGTTCAGATGATACTCCTGAAGGTATTGAATGCAATCAAGTAAAAAGAGACTTTTCAAAATGTTACCTGTGATTATTAAGTTACCTTCTCAATGCAGCCTGCATTTGCTCAATCTTGTGCCTTTTTTTCTATTTATTTTTGTATTTGTAGCTAGCCTGTACGTAGAAGTGTGTTGACATTTTGTTAATAAAACATCTATTCTCTCATTTAAAGTGATTTATTAACTTGGTTAACATTATAGTTGCCATAATGGGTTATAAAAAAACAGTGGCAATAAAATGTACATATATAATTTGGTTATTTGGCTGTGAATTATACAACTCTGGTCATACTGTTTCATAATTCAAATAAGCAGCATTGAGGCCACTTATGTCACATGTTAAAATGTTAACTCACATAAGATGACCAGGAGTGAAGAAAATATTTGAAAGTATAATCTAGTAGCTAAAACTGATATGGTAGAGATAAATGAATGGTTTACATTGAATATAAGCATTGCTAAAAGTAATTCTTTGGTTGATTAAATGACTAAGATGGAAGTTAACAAGAAACGGGTAAATTCTGCTTATTGCCATACAAAGACATAAAGGACTCCCCCTCAGGAAGTTGTAGCCAATTCTCAGGAGAGTACTTGCTCCCCTGCTGATCAAGCACGTGGAAAGTGAATGCGTGGCGTGGATCACTTGATGTATTTGCGTCACTCCTGTGCACCACCAACCCATGAATCACTATGCAGGTGCCTGATGGAGAGAAAAAAATGATTATCAGTGTGATGTGGAAGTGTGGAAATTCAAAATGCACTTTCAAATTTGGAAGTAGTGAACACTTGGTCGCAGTGAGTGAGATTAGATTACAGAGTTGTACTTGAGTTTACAAAAAAATCACTGAATATTGGAAATATTAAAACTTCCTCCTAGGATTGGACAGCCAGATCTTCTGAATTGAATTTACCATTGTTAACTTCAATATGACAATTTGAATCAATACTAGCATCTAATCATTGTGTCTGCAAACCAGGTATGTCAACTGGTAATGAAGTTGAAACCATAATATATAAGTCAAGCCTTTGAGAGCAATCTGTCTGCTGTTATGATTATGTTTGATCTAACTAAAGCGAATTCTGCCACAATTACAATAACAAACAAAAAGTACACAAATATGGATTATGAGATCAGTTTTATTAAGTTATGGTCCACGTACCTATGCAACTGATAATGTGCAAACACAGGGAATATGATGGAAGCGCTGAGAATCAGATGTTATATCTGATGACAGACTGATTTAGGAATTATGAGCTTTTTGAAATGATACAATTAGTTTTTAGATACTGGTAAGTTTTCTTTTGGATTGAGTAAACTCCATCTGTAAAGTTGTTCGGGTTTCATCTTGCCAGAAAACTATCTTGGGATGACCTCGTCAACAGTATTTGGATTAAGCTGTGCAGAGTTCTCTGTCCAATCATTAAACTGAAACCTCAAGTCCCTTTTTGTGTTAATGATTGCAAATTGTGGTTATTTCCAAAGCTATATTATGTATAGGTAGTTTTGTGAGGACATGCGATAAGTAAAAAAATATACTGCTTCACCTTTGGAGCCCTTTTGGCACTAAGTGGGATGAACACTACAAGTTATACTTTTTAAGGACTGAAATCATAACTATTGTTTATACCTTAGAATTACTTATGTATGTAAAAGATAAGCAGTCATCCTAGCCAAAAAGGGCAGGCATTCATGCAGATAACACAATACACAAAGAAGAGTTTTAGCGGTCCCATTCTATGTGATTAATAAAACAAAACTTAGAAGCTTCCAAGAAACTGCGGGAGATGTTGTAATGATAACTTTTAATGAAGTCATCCGCTAATATGCATTACAATGCAACAATTTCAGAGTGTAAAAATCATTTGCCTTGACCAGGATTCGACCCCAGATCCCTCAATGTCTAACCGAGTACTTGAGCCAGTTAAGCTATCGAGGCTTTTATCCGAATTTTGAGTTCAAAGGATGCTTTCATAGCTTAACTGGCTCAAGTTCTTGGCCAGACATCAAGGGATCTGGTTTCGAATCCTGGTCAAGACAACTGATTATTACACTGTAAAATTGTTGCATTGTAAAACTTGGAAGGTTCTTACTCAAAGTTTTCATTCAACTACCAGAAAATACAAAAGAAAACCAATGAGGCTAACTCTAAGAAGATCTCTTAAGAACTGATGAAAATTCAACTCATTATACAGCTTGGAAGAGAGTTTCCAACATGTCTTTATGGGTTAATTGATATTTTGATAAATGTTACCTTTTAAATGTTAAACAAATTAAGATGGCTGTGTGTCTCAGCAACTGTAAACTTTGTGTGTTTGTTCGTATTTCCATGTATTTTAGAAAATGGGGAGATGTGGTAGTCCTGAGGTAGAGTGTTCGACTACTGACCATAGGGCCCAGGTTCGATTCCTGGGCATGCCTCAGTGGGCACCCCCAGCTTAATCCAAGCTATGTGATTTTATGGGTACCAGATATGCCTGGGAAACCATAGCCAGTACAGGGAAAGGAACTGGACCCCCTACCCTGATGTGTGAATTTCACATGCTTAGGACTGGGTGATCTCTACTATTACCCACCGAACTGACTGGTTGATTACTGAGTTTATGGTTTTTGTGTAATAATTGAATCTACTGGCTTTGTACTTAATATAATTTTTTATATGATAAATATTTTACAAAATGTATATTTTGTAACAATGTGTGATGAGATCTATTTCACATAATGTTGGCTGAATGATCAATAAATTATTAATAAGTGGGACAGTTACTGAAATAATTGATTATCACCATTCATTTAACTGTTGCAAGCTCATAAAAATTGAAAAAAACCATCTGTGATTTTAATGAAGTACAGGTAAGTGAAATGCTGTTACTAATTTTGACACTGTTAGTGTGTGCACATTTAACCAGTTATGCTACAGCCCACATCAGAGTTATAATCCTCGGGCGAATTTCCTTAATATGATCGTTTGCATGATGCATTAATATATTATTTCATGTTTATATAATATTATATATTATTATGCATGTGTCTGCTACCAGCTACCTTTGGTAGACACTTATCCTAAATATGGGTTCCAACAAAAACTATGGGCTGAAGCAATTAAGGGTAACTGTTTTTTTATTTATTATTATTTGAACCTGAAATAACAGCCTTTTCTTGAAAATGAAGTGGCTATAATACTTGTCAAAAATTTTGCAACTGAAGATTGTAATTGCAAAATGCCAACGTTTTCAAGAGATTTCCTTTTGGTTTTATATTTTCAATTACCTAAAACTAAAATAATAATGGGTAGTCAGAATTAACAATTTTTGAATACTTATACTGCAGATCAAATTGATTCTTCAAAATTGATACTTTGGCAATTGATCTTTAATGTTGTGAAGACCATTATATAATTCACAGTGATAACTGCTCTTAAATTATTACAAAATGGTACTGATATGTAAATTATCATCAATTCTATACTCATTTATTCTATTCAAAGAGTAGTGTTATAGGTAACCCTAGGGTTGGAAAGTTCAACTCTGAAATCAGGAAGCTGAAGGCTCACATTTGAAAACACATGCATTGGTCCTAAAATGTATCTTAGATATAAAGAAAAATCATGGCTTCATTTTCTGTAAATGTGAGGAGCACGACTACAACCGAAGGACAATATTTACTTGGAATCATTTGTGAAGGGCAGCTGTTACACCAGAAGGTATGCACATCGTGATAGCACAATTCAAAAACCATAGTTATCAAGCCAAAGGTAGGTTTGATGGGTGAGGGTTGAGCTGATCTAGTACTAAGCCCAACAGCATGTGGAACTCACATCACTAGGGTAGTACAGGGGGCTAATTATTTTTTCTGTCCCATCTGTGATGTAGGAAATCCAATACAGGAAGATCTGGTACCCGAAAATTCATGCAGCATTGTTTGAAGCTAAGCATGCCCAGAGGTATCACCTGGAATTGAATCTGGGACCTCCAGTCAGTAGTCCAGGGCTCTACCCATTGGACTACCACGTTCCTACAAATTAAGATCATCTGCAACAACTGATGGCAAGTATGAAGTTTACACAGCCCAGGTTCATCTTCCTTTATCCATTTATCTCTGTAGAAGAGCAGCTTTACATTCATGAATGAGATGTGTTTCATTGACTCCGAGAAAGTATTCTAGAGTAGTAAATTGCTGCACAAAAATATTATGCAACAAGTTGCACCAAGAGTCAAAGTCCCAGGAAGATGGGTTGAAGAATGCCTCAAGTAAATTAACCGTATCATGAAGAAGGGAAAAACTGAAGTGGCACAAAAGTTGGCCAAATGGCATTTCATTGAAAGAAAAAATTTCATCAGAGCAACATGATGATTTAATTCAAATACAGGAAATCAAGTACTGCACTAAAGGGGTGAGTGGGAATATAATGGCTGATTTTCAAACTGCAATTTACTTTTGACTTTGCTGCAGTGCCTAATCCCTCTTTATGACAACATGCCGATGTTTATTTAAGGCACTCCATTGCAAAGTATGAAGGTTTTAAAATGGAAGCATGGCCCTGGTTCCTTCCTACATACCCTTCTTAACAGGAACAGGACGGAATATTGATGATGGATATGAAGGAGCAGGTGCATTGTAGGTCAGCTGCACGCCATTTGATTCGGTCCCATCTCCTTGGGTGCGAACCAATCGCCTGTGAACACCAGATTTGTGTGAGCCAGAAGCAAACCACAGGCAGCCATTTTTAGTGGTGGCATCATCCAAGGCCAACCAGAAGCCAACGAGGGCGGATGGTGGATCTGCATATAAGTATGTTGCATCTTGATGTGGAAGCACTGCCAGTATTGGAAAAATACAAGTTAGTAATGCACTTCACAACAAAAATCATGATAATTATTAATGTTGGTCTAACTGTTAAGGTAGGTTTTTGATGGGCACCCAGACCACCAACACGCTTCCACGAGCCACATCTAATAGGACACAACATAATACTCTACTCTGCAAAAACCCATCTTCAATGCCCCACACTTCCTGCCTTCTGTTCTCCCCTCAAATCGCTTGTCTTCAAAATTCCATTGCCAATCAAAATGCCCTGATTCCACCTTTCCCTTTGAATTTCTGTCATCTCTTCTCCCCTTTCACCATGCCCATTACCTCTACGTTTTTCTTTTAATCCATTTTACTTTTTACATTCTTCTTCACATCTACGCTGCAATTTTATTCATTAGAAAATTCTCAAATCTATGTTTATTCTTGTGCCTCAATGACCAAGCAGTGATTAACTATAAGTAATGTTATTAATACTACTCTAAATGCTTCATATCCATGCTTTCACTAATCTCTTTCTCTAAATTTTTCCTCGAGGTCCTTGATATCAATTCCTCCTTTGTAAAAGCTTCTTTGCCTAACATACAGTACTGTTTTTCTCCCTCTCATGTCCATACTATTTCACCATCTTCATTAAAAACAGTTCCTAACTTACTCAGCCTTTTTTAATTTCCATTACATTTACTTGCTGGATTCATAATTCCTCTGGAATACATGTCTTGTGCATTGTTTCAGGTAACAATAATTTTGCTCCATTTCCTAGGAGCATCTTCAGGTTGAATCAACTTGAACCTCATCCATCCCTTAAGTTTACATTTTTCCCTTCTGTACCCATTCTATTCTCTTTGCGCAGAAATATTTTGACTGCTTCCTGGTGCTCCTTCCTTTTTATTCCAGTTATAAAATTTTCTAAATTCCATTTTCTCATCGTTTTCCCTTTTTTATCATCGAGAATGTGATGCTGCACTTAGTTAGCATTAAATTATGCCCTGAATCTGCATCTGCTACCAGGAAACTCTGCAAATTGACTCAAATGTTTCTAATCTGTGCCTAACCATAATGTAGTCCAACTGATATCTCTCTGAATACTCCAGCATTTTGCCCCGGTATCTATGGCTATTGTTGGTGTTTAAAACTAATGTTATTTGGGTCCAAATCATTCATTCTGCAGAAATTTATTTTCTCACTTTGGTATTTGTTCCTAAATGCCATTCCTAGTGATTCCTTGTTCCTAAATGCCATCTATCGGATGGGATTTAAAGCTGTGTACCCCTTGGCTCCTTTCATTAAGAGTAGGCTAATGCCAATACCAGGTTTCTCTTAACCCTTCATCCTTTCCTGTTCATTCCTAATGGTGCATATGACCTCAGCTGTTGGTTGCCTCCTATAAAAATTACTGCTACTACTTGTTCCTTAACTGAACTCCCCTACCTCGCTCCATCCCTCCCTTCACCCACCACCTAATTCCAATCCCCAATTCAATGCTTCCTCTCTGGGACATCTGCAATTATTTCCATTAATTGATTGCATACACTATCTCTTTCTGAAGAGGTAGTCAATGTACGTTTACCTGAATAATGACCAATTCATTGGTTGTGCTTTTACCTCTACTATAATGGAATTTGTAATTTTCCACAGACTTTATTTCACAGTACAATGCGTTTCATCATCAGTCACTGAAATGCATTTTACTGTGAAATAAAGTATGTGGAAAATAACAAACTCTTTTAATATGGACATCAAACAATTCCACAAAGTGAAGCCCAAAAGTGTAAAGTACATCTACTAATATCGTTCAATCATTCATGTTTAATGTTTGCTATTAATCTTTCTAATTTTTTGTTCAATATCACTGCTACTCCTTTCTGACTGTCTCCAAAAGAATTTCAAAAGATGCTAAGCTTTCTGTCTTCAAGCATTGAATACTTCAGATTACAGGGCAGTAGGTTGCAATATGTATTGAGATTTATTAATTTTGGGAATAGAATACAGAATTTTAATTTTGGGTTCATTGAGGCCACTTTAAATGATCTTTAATTCAGTTACTGATCAGGATGTTGAATATTTTTTTATGCAAACTTGGTGATAAGTCTTGGATGAACCACTTTTAAACAATCCTACTCTCCTTTCAACTTTTGCAATTAGATGAATGCCTTGTTTTGTGTTTTCCCCAATGCCACTGTTGGTATTCTACAGTAGTCTTGAGGATTATTTAAGCACTAGAAATTGAATTCAACTCATTCATTGAATACAATATGCCCTTTTAAATTACATTACTTAAAGTATCATGAATTCAATCCCGAAATCAGCATTGTGTTAATCAGTCTTTAGGCTGAAGACAACAGTTAACCGTTGCTCTGTTTGTGAGACCATCTCATTTAGGATTCTTTTTCAAATTTTCATGTACGGACTGGAATCAAAAAGATCTTGGACTATTAGCTTTGTCCCCAGTTACATCAGAATTGTCTTTATCCACCTTAGCAATGGGCACTGGAGGAGATGTTTTGGGGTGGGAAGCATGCAAGGTTATCTATAATTTTAATGTAGATGTAATTATGGGTAGTGTGTCACTCTGCTTTGGGTAGATATTTACTCGTGAATTCCAAGTATCACTTAGATTATTGAGAAAAATTAAATTTAGGTTGAAAGAGAATTAGACTTGGTATGAAGGAGAATTGTAGCCCTTCATTTAGGAGAGTGATTTCTCTAGTGGATAAATTGAAAGAAGAGAGGTTTGTTACAAAGTTGTTGAGAATAGAAGGGGGATGGATGGCGGGGGGAAAATTTTGGTTGCAAAGTACATAATTGGTGGGTGGGTTCATGCTGGGCTGAGAGGGATTCACTTTGCTTCAGCTGTTGTTTGCTGATGATCAAAATTTTACATTTGATATCTAGGCATAGGATAAATTCAAAATTGGGTAAGAAATGGGTAATTTTTATGTGAAATTGGTAAGCTGCTAATTCTAGATTTATGAATTTTGAAAAAAAAAAGGAATGCACGAGGGCTGAGATAAATTTTTGTTTTACTATTTCAAGGAGACCACGTGAACTTTTGTTGGCAAATGGGATCAATGATTTTTGAAATTATAGATTATATCAAATTGAAAGAATCTCTTTAAAACCCAGATACCAGGGGGAATAAGTACTTACAGTTGTTGTTACTTAATAAATTAGGAAAATCCTTTGGCTTAACCACAGCGTTTGGAAGAAATTTTAAACCAAATCAAAGTGAAAATAGTCCTCTAGCTCATGTCCACTCCATTCCAGTTCAGTTTATTTATTTGTACAAGATATCTCACCTTCACCTCCAATCTTGGGATTCTTGTAAATATACATGCTCTGTGTGATGACTGGGTCATTGAGACCGAGGCGATAGCAGATCTCTCGCACTGGTGTCGATGCAGCTGCCCGTCGAAAAACTGGATTGTGCTTGTGTAGAGCGTGACCGACCTTGTTTAGTAAATTCTTGGGTCCACCTGTCTCCCCATTGCCGGAATCGCCATTCAGGGTTGCGGAAATGTTTCCGTTTTCCACTGCAGATGCTTCATAAAAATAACTGACTTGATCTGCACTGTCCAGAAAGTATTCATCTCTCTTCTGAAAAATAAAATAGGAAATCAATCTGGAAATATTTGCGAGATAAACCTCAAGAGATGGTTGATTCAGGTTTTAGCTGACTGTAGTTATTGTTAATAATCCATCAAACTGTATTTCATGTTAATAATCCACCAAATATCTTAAAATGAATATGCAGATAAATTTAAAACCAACTTCTCAATGCTATGCTTGATTTATTTTGAATTAAAAAGGAGAAACATCGGGAGATTATACAAAAATACTATGAGTTCCAAGCATATTAAATAGTAAAGACATCTTTGCCAAATATGAAAGGGCAGTAAATAACATCACCTGAAATGCCAAATCTGTTAATAGGCAAATAATTATGCACTATTTGCATATGAATGAAGTTGACAACCAAATAATTTATTTACTAATAAAATGCCAAGAACAATTAAATAATACATGTAATGTGTCAAGATATATACTGGTTGTCAATATTTTCTAATGCCATTATCCTTCAAAGGGTTGTGCATTTTTATCTAAGTCATTTGCATTGTTGGTACTGGGTACTTCTTTGTTACCATTTTTCTACCATTCTGGAATACTATTTGTATTTTGACTAGCCCTATACCTCTACAAGTCACTTACAGGACTTATGAAACTTAATTATGGGGACTAAAAAAAATACTAAGGCCAAATGCCAAATATTTCAGGTAAACAACAGGAATTGACACTAGCAAGATGCCCCAGATATAAGAATAATTAGAAAATAAAATTATCCTTTCTAAAATTAATGGATTCATGTGAGGCATAGTGATGCATTTGTCTTCAGACCTCATTGCTTTTCCATTCTACGTGATAGCATAAATTGGGACAGGGTCACATAATAGTGCAGACTACTGAGCATGAACCAGGTATGTTCAAAGCAGACTCTGAATACATTCATATTATAGTTGTAATAACTGAATTCATGTGATATTCATAATGTTTCAGTCGCAGTGTTGGAATTAAAGAGGGATGGCTGAATCTAAGAGGGTGGTCGTATGGATTGGGTATCAACATTTCTCTTAATTTAACATTAAAAACATACCTTATCATCTCCAGATTTGAATACATGAGTGTGATTATCTGGAATGTTCTCTGCTAACTTCTCTCCAGCTTTTCTGAGCTCATCCACGTCTTCATTACTGAGGAAGTCTTCAAGAACTACAAAGCCATCTTGAAGGAACTTGAATCATTCAAAGAAAAAAAATTCAAACGGATTAGAAAATGAAAAAAGGCATTTAAGGTAAATCTTTCAAAGTCTTAACTGCCACGTTCATGTGAATCATTTTCTCAAATTTGACGATTTCCAGAAGAATTTTAAACAATGCAAAATGGTGATATCTTGTACTCAACTATTTCACTAATTTGGTGGTACATTGGAATACTTAAATATTCTGCCTGGAGAGAAGCCCTATGATTTTCTCACAGTTATTTGGAGAGTCATTTATTATTGACATTTTTAAGATGTGGTTCCATTGAATTCCAGTAGATTTAGGAAGGGACCCATGGTTTAAATAAAAATCATTTTAGCAAGAAATAATGAGCTCTACGGCCTCTCAGTTAAAATAAGAGGGGGTAAGAAACTCCAATGGCCGTAATAATTAGTCACAACTCTCGTCAGACCAAATGTTGCGTTGGTTTAACGGGAACCACGTCAGGGACCAACCACAACCTCTCGACCAGAATATCCTCTGTGGTGGTTCACGGAAAATTAATCTGTGTCAGGGACCACACACACTATCCTGACTGGAATCCTTCACGAGGCTGTGAGACCCCGTTAAAGAATTTCAGGTGGAAATGGAATACTCTCTACTTCTCTACAGCCTCGTGATGGTCACCAGTGACTATTTTGTCTAAAAATATATTTAGGAAATAACAAATGAACCCTTAACGTAAAGCCCTTAACCCTACACATAAAATGATAAGCATTACAAAACACCAGAAATATTTTTTCGTTGTCCATGTAAATGAAAATTAGATAATTGAAGTCCGACTCGACGTAATTAAAAGATTCCTAAGGCGTAAATAAATATCAAGCAACTAACTGAAAATGTTGTATATATGTTATACAATCAGCCACAAAAATAGGATGCATAGCTTAATCATCATTTCACTCGTTTATATTGACTTGCAATTAATATCTGATGCCTAGAATCCTCGATATGTTTCTTTTCATCTTTGGAAAATATACATATCAAGTCAACGGATGACTTAATTTAGTCACACTTCAATAATTGAAGAAATAAAATTTCTCCGTGGCAGTGAATGGAGCACAACTGCAAATACATTTCTGAGTGATGATCACCAGTTTGGCAAACTATCCCGCAGGAGCTAGGGGAACAATATCCCCGATGACAAAAACCGTCGTGAGCGAAGTTCAGACGAAGAATCGTTAATTATAATTTCCGTGATAAAAGCACGTGCATTAACAAATTGTAAACGAAAACTGGGTGCAAACGTTAAAAAAAATGACAAAGCTTGTCCTCAATATGTGTATTAACATGTAGGGCATTCATTTACGCTTTATTCACAGATAAAGATACGTTTAAACGTAGCTCAATTTCCATCTATGCAGGTGCCATCTGTTGCGAAAGATTCGGAAGTACGTTCTTTACGCAAACACAGCTGTTTCCGCGCCAAGGGATTTTACCTTTTAAGGTAATTGTTTTTCTGCTTCAATCATCGATTCTCGGAAACATTATCCTACTGTTAATCCTTCTAAAGCTATGAATTGACGCTGCACAATGAATTTGGAGTTAAACGCTTGGCTTCTTCTTTTCTTAAGCGGATGTCTCAATCGCAATGAGAATTTGGAAGGTGAATAACGCAAGACCAAAATAGTTCATTCTACACATGAAGGTATGACTGGGGATTTTCTAGTTTTTTCATAGAAAATTTAAGGCTAGCGTTCAATGGGATTATACGTTAAAATCTACGATTCTCTGCTATCATTTTCCGACACATGTAAAGCTCCACCGCTGCTTTAAGTATTATATCTGAATTTGATGAACACAGGTACCTTTTTCGAAATATTTGTAGTTTAAAAATTATAAGTATACGTGACAAAACATTATATTTTGAAACAAAAATGTTTTTCCTTACCTTTTCTACCAACGTGTCTGTCATTTCTTCAGCTCAGCCGTGGCTACTCTTCCTAACCGTGTACACGCTTGACCGATTGATGGTTATACTGAGCGCTCGCCTACGTGTGTCGACGCTTGGTCACAGGCGTCACAGGGCCAGTGCAGTGAATAAGGAGCTCACTCATTCGATGACTCCATCCCTCCCTATAATTCGTAGTGTAGGCAAAAATATCACGTATCTTTTCAAGGGTATGTTAGACGTAGTGATTGCAATTGATCCGTGAAATGAGTGGCGTTCGGGAATGTCATTCACGTCTATTTAATGTTGCGACTCGTTAAGATAAAACGGAGAATCCGATGGTAGTTCAAGGTCGATTCTTCTCAAGGCTAAGTATTCCAGTAAATGGCTCTTATAATTGCGGTAAAAAAATATAATTTGATTTTAATGTCAGGCAGAAAGGAAGCGAGTATTATTTACATGTTTATTATTAGTACTTAATGTACGCAGTTTATTCATCATTCATACGACGTCGATAGGACCTAAGCGAAGAGGCTCTATATGTTTTATTCCAGCGCTTCGAATGAATCACCGACGGTGGTAATACGAGTTTGAGAAAACTTATTTTGATCACGTTTTCGGTATCGATGTCAAAAGAGATTCTCGTATTTGCTTTAGACCATTTGCGAACTCTCCATTAATGACTCAAGGATCCAAAAAAAGCTATCTATACATCCCGGGTGTTAAGGTAGACTAGTGGCAAACAACTAGACACTCAGCATGCTGAGAAAGATGGCAATGACGTTTTTAGTTAAAAGTGTGGCGATCTTATAGCGCATGATTGTATTCATTTTAATAGAACTATGGTGTCATATGTCATGATCGAAGGAATGCATGTGCTTAAAGTTATTATAAGAATTGCAAAACTATCGTATGATTAATATCCACGATGCACAAAGCAATTGGATGTCACAAATTTATCAGTTAATTGACTTAGTAGATCTGGAAATAGCGTATAATCAATTTGTAAATCCTTCACAGTCATGCATACTCTTCAGTTTGTGAGACCTCTACATTCCTCTGAATACGTACTCGTGGAAAACTAAAATTTTGAGGAACTGACCCCTTTCATTTATTTTAAATTATATTCTACATATTCTGATTCCTTTTGACATTACTCTGGTTCCAAGTGATAGTTACCCATTGTTAACACGAAACTAAAATAGATTAAAAGCACTATTATGGCCTAAAATCTGTTCAAGATTCAACATATTTTGTTTTCTTTTAACGGATGTTTTTCCAAGCTTTACAAGGATGAAAGCAGCCTTTTGGTGCCACTTTAAACTAAAATATCAGGAAAAAATGTACGAAAATCCTTCTAAAAGAAATGCATTTATTGTTTTGAGTAAATTACACCACCATCATATTCTCGATTCAGAAATTTCTCCTTTGCTAGCAGTGTGACTGAAAGTCAATAAAATTGCCATTACTGAATAAGTTCAAACCAACTGCACCATAAGCAGAATATCAGGAACTATCCAAGTCTTTGTATGTGAGACTTGTAGCTTCAGAATAAGAGGGTAATTGTCCCTCTCAGGAACTTCTTCAAGGGCAGGCACATTCTCATCCATAGTGAAGCCTTTATTTTAAAACATCTTTCAGTATGCAGAACCTACATTGTGCAAGTTGCAGTAAGAGCTGACTCATTACAGAAATCAAACCAGCAAATTTTGGCAATAGAAAAAGGTCAGTCTGACAAGAGCTGCTAGAAACTGGTTCTTATCATTGTTGATGAATCTGGTGTAAAGAGACACCAAAAATTCAGCATTCCATATTGTAATACTACAGATATATTCATGTAGGTGAAATATTCTCTAACAGCAATGAAGTAAAACTTTCATTTACACCCTATAAATAAATTTATTCAACTGAAATATTACTATGATGTTCTGCTAATACTTCAATGTAATGTAATGACCACACCTTAAAGGCTTCCAGACTCAATTTGGTTGATACATATCTGAAATCAGAATATGCATTAAAAATCACATTTACATTTTATAAATGTAAAGGGATTGCAGTCATACTGGTTTAATATATCATGTAGATGTTGTACTTGAAACTGATTCAATTAACTGATAACCCATTAACCATTTATATATACTCTTGAGAAAAATGAAGAATTTAAACTTAAAGGCAAGTTTCCTGAGAAATGCATTCATAGAAGTGGCTTCCTGGCAATGTAGAGTCGATGCCACAAGTATCCTGTCACCGCACTCAGTGTGTACCTGAATGGAAAAAAAATATATTTAATACATCCACACAAATAATATTTAACAATGATATGATTAATAATACACATACCAGGATAGTCCCTAGGGCTGATTTAAAAGTATATAAAGCAGATAAGCAAACAGGGGTGAGAGAATTAACACTGAATGGAGGGCTTCAGTAAACCAATCTTTCAGGATTGAAATAATAGGGTATAATTATGCTTTTCATATTTTTCCTTTTTAAATTCTATTTGCCTTATGGGTACTAGGGAAAATCCATGTGCCTACTGGGATCTTGATAAACCTATTGCACATGTTATATTTTTCCCCACACACCAGTTTTCAAATACATATATTCTACAGTTTCAGGCTTGAATTTGAGGAAGTATTTTATATCCATATTAAAGGATTTTTTTACTTTTTCACGGAATTTATTTTAAGGTACCAACTTATGGTATCATCAGGTACAAGTTTCATCTCATGGAGAAGATGTGGATATACAAAAAGAAATAGAGACATCGAACCTCTAAGATTGGAGACATAGCATTTAAGCAGGTGTATTTCCCATTGTAAAAGATTAAGATAGGTTTTAAGTTCCATGAAATAAAATCTTAATCATATAGTCAAAAATGATTTCACATTTTTCAAATAATACAAGTATATTGGCATGTGCATTTTATCTCAAAACCTGTTATACTTAATCTGCAATATACTAGTGCCTATATAGTTAATATATATAATTTATATATATGTTTCGCCATAAGGCAAAACCCACCACATGGCGAACACACATTCATTCACATGGATACAGATGTAAGGAATAGGGATAGGAGCACAAATAAAAGACAAGCATAAGAAAGTTGGGGAAGGTGGAATCAAGCACATCATAAGCATAAAAAAGTTTCCTTGACCGGGATCTTCAACTTGCTGGGCCAATGCTCGGACCATTAAGCTATCAAGGTAACATAAATTACACTGAAATCTGGGGGGAGTTAATGCAATCACTTGCCCCGATTCTTTGGCCAAATGGCATTTGGGAGCTATGTCACTCACCAAAGAAGAAATGGACTAGGACACAAGAGGAAAGGATAGTAGGGAAGGCAATCATACAACGGCTTTAACAATAAGAAAAATAGCATTTTGTGGCACCTATATTCAGAAGAAAGAAATGAGCCACATCGGCCAAATACACATTCAAACCCACCAAATAGGGAACAAAATCATTGGCACAGATATAAGAAGGGATAAGAACACATAGAAGACCAACACAGGAACAGTGGGGAGGGTACTTTTCCTTGTATCTGCATTCATATGAACAAATATATATATAAATAGCTTATAATATACATACAATGTTCATAATATGTATATACTATATGGGTCAGGATTCAAATCTGGGTGATGCCTCTGGGCATCCCCAGCTCCACCCAAGTTGGGTGTGATCTTCCTGCGATTCTGTAGGTGGCACACAGGGAAAGGTCTATTCCCCCTTATTACCTTTTCAATTCATGACCTGAAAGTCACCTTGAGCTTAGTACATATTACGTAAGCTTTACCCTCAATTATCAAGACAACTCTTGGGTTATTTTTTTTGCTTTTCCCTAACTGAAGCGTCTTGACCTTCCGAATCGTCTGCAAGGATTAGAAAATTTATTCTGAAAACATACCATGTGAAAATGTAAGAAAGGTGCTCATTTCGCAGTGAGATGCATGTTTGGCCACCCACTGGACCTCCTCTCACCGTGCTTGAAGATGTAGCATCAATGAAAACATGATCACTGCCAGTCGCTTGACACATTTCGTTTAAGTTCCTGGAATTCAAAGAATTCTGACATAATTGCCCAAAACTTAAGAGACAAAGACTTTTCCAATTAACCAATTGTTTACTTCAAAATATTTGTTGTGAAACCTATGTGTAAATAAATACGAATTTCAATCAACGAACAAATATTGCAAATGGATGCTTTCTATACATAATTTAAAATTATAAAACTGAAGAAAATTTCATTAAACCTCTACTAGTGTAATGTGTGAATAGACACGGTATCCATGGAAATATCACTCAATATCGAAGCACTTACCTGTAGAACCAGGAGTTTGATCGTGGATTGTTCTGTGGCATGAAAGGCGTTCTTTCCTCATGAACACGCACTATTCCAACAAGCTCTACTTCTCCACCAATTTGACCCTCCTGGCGTGTCTCTGCCCGTTTATATTTAGTTGGTACCCAACCTCGATTCACCAAAATTGTTAAACTGGAGAAATATAATTACAACTGAAATATGATAATCACCAGCAAAGCATTATGAATGTGAATAACCAAAAACAAACTATGCCATCAGAGTCAACCTAAACCATGCAAAAGATTGACATGCCAAACATTATTGATCATATTTTTAGAGGCCTGCTTCTTTAACCATTTAATTTTGTCATCATGCATTGTTTGTCATTTACCTTAAATAGTGTGGACTGGTTAACCTGTTTATGCACTCTCTAGTCTCACACCATAATGGCAATACTAAAATACATATATTTTTTCTTGAAATAATACACAAGTAATGTAAAGAAATGTAATATCGCATTAAATTTAATATATATATATATATAACCACAGATGTAGATTTTTAAACCATAGAGACACAAAGAAAGGACACTCACAGTATGTTGTTTTGACGTTTCGACGGCTCGGCTGTCATCTTCAGAAATTGATTTCTGAAGACGACAGCCGAGCCGTCGAAACTTCAAAACAACATATTGTAAGTGTCCTTTCTTTGTGTCTCTATGGTTTAAAAATCTAAATGTGTTTTTATATATTTGTGCGTCATCGAAAAATATTAATTACCCTGCTCCAAACATATTTTCATCCCCCCTCCGCCACCATCACCTTCTATGTTTTTCCCACCCTTCTAACGCTGCCGCTCCAAACCCTTCCCTTCCGAATTCTCTCCTACCTTCCCCTTCCATCCATCGCTCCAGCCCTCGTATTCTCTTCAGTTCTATCACTCTCTTCTTTGATGAAGGTGGCTGCGACCACCGAAAATTCGAAAGTTAGTGAGTCTCTTTTTTGTGTGTTTCTATGTTTTGTCTGTGTCCACTAGGGCTGTGTGTTATACATGATATACACAGTAATCAACCCGAAGGTTGGTTTAGTAGGTGATGGTAGAGATCACCCAGTATTAACACACCCTATACGGCGTGTGAAAATTCACACATCAGGGTAGGGGGGCCAGTTCCTTTCCCTGTGCCAGTTATGGTTTCCCAGGAAGACCTGGTACCCGAAAAATCACTTTAGCTTGGGTGAAGCTACAGGTGCCCAGAGTGCCTTGCCCGGGACCCTCTGGTCAGCAGCCCAACGCTCTACCCACTGGACTACTGCGACCCACACATACATTATATATATATACATATATACACACACACACATATACATATATATATATATATATATATATATATATATATACTATATACTATATATATATATAAATAAGGGTATTCACTCAAGTAACATTCCCTTAATGAAACCATGGAAAAGTTTGATTGTGAAAGAATCTTTTTCCAGTGATCTAGCTGCCCTTGAATGAAGTAATGGGTGATACAGGGTAGACAAGATTGTATTTTCCTTAATTTAATACCAAAGAGGAAGGAATAGAAATAAATATTCTTCCGCTACCTCCAGTTCAAAACCCAGAGGTAGTAGAATTTTTAGTGGTATCCCAATCAGTACTGTGGGTGGTTTGTGGATAGCAATTGAAGTATGTCAACTATCACATGGGACATTAAACTGTGGACCTCTTTGTGCCTTTCATTAGAGTAAGCTAATGCTAACACTAGGTTTCTCTCCACCCTTCCTCCACTACCTGAACCCCCGCTAACTTATGTCCATAATCTAGCTGATACCTGTGTGAGTCACCTGGCATTTTCCATGCATACCTACATCTTTTGTGGTGTCTAAACCAAGTGTTGGGGATGACTAACTCTTGTCTCCTGCTGAACTCAGTTGCGTTCTCCCTGCGGTCATTCCTTGTGCCTAAATCGTAGTCTCCCACCTCATCACCATCTCTTCCTTTGCCTGTCATCACGTGGCAATCCACCATCACCATCAAATGTTTTCCATCAGAAACACACGTCATTATGTCCTCAAACTGATCGTACATCCTATCAACTTCTTCCTCCTCATGATTGCTTGGTGGCATGTATACCTGAACAAAGACCAACTTTGTCAGTCCTGCTTTTATCTCTACTATTAATATTCTATCTGTTGCTTGCTCAATGTTGACTACTCTTCTTCCTACCTTTTTATTCAATATTATAGCAACCCCTCGTAGGCTGTCATCCCCTCCGTTGTATATTACTCTATAACTATCACTCCAATAATCCCCACCTTCCTTCCATCTCACCTTGCATAAACCTAAAATGTCTTTATTTCCTGTTTCTATCTCTTTCTTTATATTTTCTTATTTCCCTGTCCTCGACATTGTCCTAACATTGCTAGTTCCTATTCTACCTAATTCAGTCTTCTGTCCTGCTGTTGTCTGTTATTCTTTGCTAAGGTTTCGTGAGATGATGACCGTGGAAGCCTTGCCTCTCCCGCTGCCAGGCACGACACACGGCTTAGATTACACTTAGTCCCATAGTTGCCCGGACTGATATTCACTAAACTGTCCATCATAATTTTCTTGGGAATGATAATTGAGGTGGTTTCCCGTTGCCTTCCTCAATAGTGTTTTTAAGGTGACACCATCACTCAATGGTCACTCCATTGGGGTCAGATGCCTTTGCAGCCACCTCACTGAGGAACAGACGCTGCGTGGACTACCTTTCGTTAGGCTCCTTACCGTCGATCTATCTGGCATGGGTGACCCTAGCAGGATTAATTATTATTACTCCTGCCAGCAGTCCTAGGGGTCATGGGAATGCACAAGCCCTTCCACCACGTCAAGGTTGTAGTCCATGGGAGAGCGAATTACATAGTTTGGCCATTATTTTCCTCTTAACATATAGTCCTTTGTTTGAAACAGGGAACCATTTTATAATAAATATTTGGCAGGTGTACTAATTGTTTGACTTAAACTACCATTGGGTGTTAGATACAAAACCTAGGATTTTATTCGAACAACAAAGGATAATTCAGCTCCTGATCACTCCACCCTATTGCTCATATTGATCTTCTATAAAAGATATCTATTTCTAAAGATGCATATTTACTTTCTATCACTCAGTTGAAAAGGTGTAATCACCAGCCATCCAACTTGTCCTTTTGTAGCAGCAAATGTAGGTGATTCTCCCGCTATAGTTTTATCCGCGCTTTCTATGAATGATCTTGGACCCATAAGAAGTTCTTTCTCGTGTATAAAGGTGCCACGAACCTTCACTGGGCAATACTCCATACTTTTCAATTCTTCTACTCTGCGAAAAAATCGGATCATGTATTTCGGGCGACGCTATATAGTCCTCATGAATCATGCGCATGAAACTCACGCCTCGGGCATCGTAGTGGGATCAGCGGATGTCTTAGACATTAGCTCATCAATGAGCTTTAATTTCCACTTTCGCCGCTTGACTTGCCATGTTCCAAGCAGAAATGTGGAAATTGGAACTGTCTACAGATAAAAAAGATCTCAGATATAATAATACACGACATAAAAGTATCTAAGCATGATTGTGGGATCAAAGAAGAGGGTTATCACACAATGATTTGCGAAAAAAATCATTGGTGGTTACCAGCAAAAACCATCCCATAGGTCCCAAGTTCTTTTCCTTACTACGGCCAGTCTGATTATATCCAACCTTTGCATAGCTGGTTTGTCTTTGAAAAGAAGTTCTCGATCCGAAGTTCATATTTCGGAATAGGGGAAACGCCTAAATTGAGAGTATAAAGTACAACATGATTCACTGAAACATTATTAACTATACTGGAATTTTTATTAAACTGACCCAATACCCACGTTTCTGCTGTGTACATTAGATATTTTAGAGCACATAATTAGTCTTTGAGATTGTATTCGCAGAGCTAAACAGCTTAAGATATACATTTCCTATGTTTATACACACAGCGGCAGGTAATAAGAAAGGCGCATTTCGTATTTACTTTGTTTTATTCATTTTCGCTTTCAACTGCTTTATGAAGTTTTTTTTACCTTCATCTATTGTTTTGTGTAAGAAATCATGGCGGAAGAGGTGCAAAGGAAAATGCAACTAGAATTAGATAAATTCAAGCAAGTTCAAAAAGGTCAGTATACTTTGAAATGTAATCCTGTTTCGATTTTTCAGGTGAATGCTACCGCGACTTGTATAATGACAGTAATAGCATAATTTCTTTCTCACCCAAGATTACCAACGTGCTGTTTCTATCAGACAACAACTTGATGGGCAACTCAGCGAAAATACATTGGTGAAAGATGTACGGAACGTGTGTAATTATGGAATTTTTATTACTTTATCGATTTATATAGGTTATGTACTGACACAGGTAATTGTTTCTCTGCAGGAATTAGACATGCTTAAGCCCGGTGCAGAAGTGTTCAAGTTAATTGGACCGGTCTTAGTGAAACAAAGTTTAGAAGAATCGAAACAAACTGTCTCCAAGCGAATGGACTACATAAAAGGAGAATTGTAAGTTTTGCGCAGCAATTGTTTTCAGCTTGATTGAATATGGGTTCTATGATCTCAAACTTTTATTTTTACTTGTTAAGGAAGCGGCAAGAAGACCTTTTGCAAGACTTGGATAGGAAGCAGGACCTGCATAGAGAATCCCTGAATAAACTCCAGCAACAGTTTCAGCACATGCAAGTGAAGGCAGCCATGAACGCGTGATAAATTATTTGCTAGTGAGATGCATCGTTGCTATGTTTAAGTATTTATGTCTTTATTGTGCTCAGAGCGAATTTGTTTCATAAAAGAATACGAAAGTTCAACTTAACACGCATTGAATTAACGGAATGGAATCAATCATTATATCATAAACGACCGATGTGAATGTAATGACATTAAATGTGGGTTTCTGTGCTAACACAAAATATTCACGTGCCAACTAATGACTAGATTTAACCTGTTTAACCATGTGGCATATCAAGTACCTTTTTACAGGTATGGAGTTGATGAATATTCTCCGTTATTTCAAAAATTCAAGAATTACACATACATGCATAATACGACTTACATCCCTTATTTTTACATTTACTCAAGGATTAATATTTAAAGAATGTAACGTCTTGAAAGAAAGTTTGTTTTGAATAAAATGTTTCTAATGCATTTGTATTTAAGAATCTTCATCGTTAATTTCCAACCAAACGATTGGCGTAAGTTGGCCTACAGTCTTACCAGTAAATGCCAATTACTCTTGTTCCCTATATATCCAAATTATTTTGGTTTAGTCAACCTTACTTGTGTTATTTACCCTTATTTTTATTATATACTATTGTGTTCGTCATAAACTCGACTGCCTCCCATGGTTGTTTCTGAAGAAGTTTTTGAATTGGCCATAAATACGTTTTCATCGTGGAAATTTTTCTGTCCATTATTCTATCAGGGAAGGGGCTGATAAATGGTTAGTCAGGGGATGTGTGCCGTTCTATACTCTTAAGCAAATTCGGTCTGGGAAACATTTTGTGGAGAGGGTGAATGGAAGAGGCATAGAAATCCTGTGCGTGGATTTGTGCCTTAGCCTTTTGAAGGTTAATTTAGTTTCTTTTGTGTGGCCAGGAGCGTTTGCGCCCTTTGTTTTTACTGACTACTCATGGTCTGTGTACAACGTTTGCACACTATTAGTAACATGCCCACACTAAACCCCTCATTGCCCTTAGTACACACAGGACTGCTGAAGTGCAATAGACTTATACAATGCAAATATGTGTAGGCTGATATCAGCTTCAAGTCTAACAACATTTGATGACTCTCTGGACTCATTAGTAACCCAATGTTGTTATCATCTGTCTGATGAATTTTTGTTTAGTTCCATGTACTGTCACAGATCATGAGCTATTGCATGCACCTTGAAAATGCACCAATGCAATTGCTCTCTGCAATAGGGCAACATTCATCCTTTTAGAATGCTCTTGGCATACCAAGGAAGTTTGCTGAATTATCAAAACTTATATTCTTCGGCTTATTAGATCTGCTTTATGTAAATTTCTGGTTGATATAATTTATGGCATTTTGCTCCAGTTTCTTGTTACATTTTGGTCAAAAGTGGATTGTATATTGGGTTCAAATATAGTTGAGTACCAGTATGGAGTAATGAGGTATTCCATATATTGTACCATTAACACAGACTTGTCTGTTTATTTTTTCTGTCTCTGCTAAATGGTAAGCAATTTTAGCCTTCCATCCAGATATTGTTGCTGAAATACAATTGATAAATATGTGCATGGCAATAAACTGTTTGCGGAATCAGGTTCCTCTGCAAATGTGTATATTGTGAGTATAAGTGGTACAATCTATGGGGTTTAATTCTTAAGGAACTTGGTGAAAATTAGGGACCCATCTGGCTCCCAGTGGATCAACACTAAGGAACCCAAAGGTTGGTTTGTGGTGCAGTACAATGCATTGATATGCCTGGAGATGTTTGGTTTACATATGAATATGGAACCCATAAATTTAAGTAAAGATATAAAAGTAACGCAAATACATATAAAACCTATGGAAAAGAGCATGTTACGAATTAAGGTAAAAAAATTATGTAAGGAACTACATGAAATTGGTTTAAAAAATTAGAAAAAACATTTAACTGTAACATTTCAATAAGTCATTCATAAAATAAAACTGTTAACTCTGTGATAAGTTTAATTATTTTTTATAAAAAACTTATCTTTCCTTCGTACCTACCCGAGGTGATTGGCTCTTGAATATCATGTAAGCCATGGATTAAGGTCTATGACCCATATTGAGTGTTCTTTAAAATAGTCAATGCAGATATTTAATGATCTCATTTGTGACAGTATTGCCCTTTAGTCGCACCCAGAAATATTATGAGCATATGTAACTATTTAATGTTGCTAAGAGAAATTTACTTGGTTTTTAATGGATCTTATTGCCTAAGCACTGCTACATTTCTATGCACCACCCTGAAAAAATTGTATTTTACAATAAGCCAACATCTAAAATCTTCATGCTTACTGCCTCCCCTGATTCCATCCAACATGCATGTATTCAACTTCGTTGACCCAACATTCTCCCCTCGATTGCAGTCAAGATTCCATCATCACTGCATCCATTTTTCCTTCCTTCTTTGAATTTCTCCCAACAGCATTCTCTCCTCCACCACAATGCTCAGACTCCTTGTTTGTTCCCTTCCATTTCATTTTTTCATTCATCCACATCTTTGAAGCCTCTCATCTATCAAAGTTTTCACAGGTCGTTTCTTTGCATCATTAATTATGCTCCACGTCATCAATTCCCTTCTCTTTTTAAAAACTTTTTGCCGTATCAAATTCTTTGAATTACCTCATCAGTTTCCCCAACCTGTGATACCTTTCTTAAATAGGTGAACTGTTTTAAGAGTTCCCTGTGTATCCCATCCCCCATACCACATTATGATTAGCTCTTTGATGTACATGCCCATAATTGGTTATGTATGTGCTTCTATATATTTTAATAACTCAATGCTTGAACATTAGATGTATTTCCAAATATTTGGCCCTTTTGCTACCTCCATTGGTTCTAGGGAAGCCACCAATATTGTCTGATTCACTACAGAAGAAGTTTCTCTTTGGCATATGCCATTTTATCTACCGCATAAATATTTGAAACTATTTTCTGGACTCCAAATGAGTCTCAATGATGTCATCTCTTTTTTTTTATTTTTCCTAACTTTTCATCTTGGGGCTTACATAGAATATATGTTGAACTTGAAAGCATGATATTGATATGTGGCAGTATTGCAATAATGGGATGCATTTAATGAAACCATAGTCATATTGCAAGTGTGTAATGTTTTGGATCCCAGGACATTTATTTGCATGTGAATTAATGTCATATTGACTCCCACTGTTTTCACGTTTGGTTTTGGAATCTCCCACAGGGTATGATTATGTATGGGAAATCATTACTTGCTCTTTGTGGTGATGACGGGACATTCAAATGCATATTTTTCATTTGCAGAATGATTCCTCTTAAATTAATTTTTTTTAAAGGCTTTTCTACGTGAATGTAAATATGTTCCTTTGGGAAGGAAAAGAGTGCGTTGTCTCAAAGTATACAGCATTGTGTTCATTATTAATGCATAAACTTTTTCTGTTAAACGATGTCTAGAAGTTTTAAGTTCTTAAGAAGACCTTAGAATTGTGTTATAGTTCTAAGATGCCATCTATAACCAAATCGATATTTTGACTTCTAGTTGTACCAATATCTAGATTCTGATCAAGCAGTGAAAATTTTAAGTTTATTTAGTTATTTTCCTTTTATTTATGGGAAGTTTACCTGCTTAGGGTAGGTTTTAGATAGACCTAGGCATCGCATACTCAGTAGTGTTAGGTAAGCTCCAACTTGCATAACACAAGATGTCCTTAAATGTATATCTACTCTGGATTAAAGAAACTCATTCTTTAGCTCTGCATACTTACTATCTCCCTTAAATCCACCCAAAATGCATATAATCTCCATCAGTCTCCCAGTATCCTCCACTAACTGCCACAGTATCCAGCATCCTACTGCCACCTCAGAGTGTCTCCTGCATCCATCCATTTGCCCTACCTTTGTTGAACTTCTCCCTACAGTCATCTCTATTCGCCCACCTTGCCTAGCATTTATTTGTCAATACCCATGTTATTTTATCCAGTCATCCCCTCTGACGCCATTCAAATGCCTCGAATCTACCATTATCTTCTTGCTGTAGAAACTAAGTGTCTGAGCCGTACAAGACTAAATTCCAAATTTAAGTTTTCAGCAAGTGTTTCTTCACATCTTCTCTCAAGGAGTCCTGTGTGCCTGTCGTCAACTCCCACCTATTTGTTAAGGCATCATTGCATGAAACAGTTCTTCTTTTAACATCCTTATAATTCTGCCCACCATCCATAATACTTCCTAGTTACATATTTTCATATCCATTGGAAACCATTTTGTTAATAATTGAACAATAGTGAATGAGAACTTCTTGCTGGCTTAGCAAAGAGTAAAAGAATATATTAAAGTATGCTAGATCTTCTGATTCTGCACAATAACTGATTATTGTAAAACCTACCTAATCTTAAAATTCAAATAATAGATATGTTTGCTTCACATAGCATATCTGCTAAAGAATTATCGATGGTGAACTCCCAAAATGTTCAACAGAAATGTGGATCCTGGAAACTACCTTGGGTAGCGACCTGTGAAAGTGATGTAAACATTTAGATAGTTACATCGCCTTCATGATTATTTGACCTTTCTGTTGGTGGAAGACATGCATTTACCTACGAATAATATTTGATATTTCAATACACATGACCCATGATCTGGGACTTATTTTTCATTAAAAATTTTGGCTCTACGTCTATGAGAGTCTTTAATCCGTAGAAATTTTCATCAAGCTGTTTTTAATTGATAAACATAACCGGAGTTTGCTCTTCATGAAAACTTTCCGTTAACTCTTTCCAATTTCGTTTAAATGTCACGGATAGCAAATAGAGTGCAATGTGGAAAAGTTATTTTCATTTAATTCATCAGAATGTAGAAGTTGATTTTAAGAATGAAACCGCTTCTCTCCGAACATTTATTTAGCTATGACTCTCATGAATATTTAGAGTTGGTACTTTATAGATAACCCTTAGCAACTTTTCATGAGACTTGAGTATTTTTTGTTTCGATTTTTTTAACCATCTATCGGCAGCCACCATTACTTAAAATGCTATTCTAAAGTTGACTTCGCGCATAACGCCTGTTAATTAATTAAAACCAGGTATTTGAAAGGAATTTTCTTGGACACGCACATTAATATTTTCATAGACGCATTTAATTGCAAAGATTAAAAGAGGAAACTTATTTTTAACTTCAGATCCCAGGACTGGTCCTTAAATATCAGAATGGTCTCAATGAGACAAAATAACTTCCTGGTTTTCGTAATATAATTTTTGCGTTTATTCTTTCATTTCTCTTAATTAAAGTATCAAAAATGCAATATTATGTGTGGTAAAGCATGAATTGGCCTCTTCGAAATGGTCTCTTGTAATCTTTACTATTCGGCTAATTCCGTTAAGTTCGGCGGAAAGGACGCCATTCGCGGACGGTTTGATTTTTGTCAATTCGGTATTTTCTTGGTAGGGTTCGAAAGTGCCAGCCGAGCGCTCATTTTTCCGGAATCTATGGAATATAATTTATTGCAAAATAATAATTAGTTATGAGCCCGTTATCTGAGTGAGAAAGTCTCTCATTTTCAGAGGAGAATCGAATGTTATAAGCACAGGAAAATGAAGAGGATGAGAGATGGTGAGCTTTGCTGATTTCGCATTTACTGGTTAAAGAAACGTATTAAGTAATTATTTTGGCAACTGTACGTTTTATAATTATTATTGACCCATTACTATGTGTGTTGAATATTTTTTTATGATAAATGGTGTTTTTAAGAGTATTTTTCACGATTGTCAGCAGCATCAAGGGTAAATTCGGACAATTTAACGGATGATTTTCATTTAATGACAATTTTTAGATGAATAAAGTGCATATTACACGGAAAAAGCAACTTTGTAATGAATTGATTGGCAACTAGCACTTCCTGATTGATTTGCCGTTGATCATGTATGCATGCATTTCGTATTATTGGTTTCACTCAAACATTGCAGCAAATGGCACTTTGGTCCGCTACTACTTTTCGGATCTGAGAAGATCGAAGAATATTCCCACTGAGGATGTTTAATGCAAATGAGGTATTTTGGAAAATATATTCATTTCATCTTAAATTTATCTCACTACCAAAAAGTGGTTATTTCTCCAAATTAATTTTTAATATTAATTCAATTTACTGTAATCTATAAACCCGGAGTGTCAAAATGGGAAGCTATAAGTCATCTTGATGGAATCGTTATTTCTTTCTTTGGGGTATTTCAAAATTTTTCTTGACAATTCAAGATTTTCCCCTCCTTAACACTATTTGTTGCTTTTGAGATTGTTGTAACTAATTCCAAGTTTTATCAACTTTGGGAAAGTCCTACAGGAGTTAATAGGCTTTCGGACGTTTCTTTCAAGTAAGTAGTTATGTGAAATATTATTTTTAGAGGCTGAATAAAATCATCTCTTCACATTTTTGCGAATTTGGTTTCGGCATGCTTAGAAGAGACCAGATATAATTGATAAAATAAAGTATAATATGTGATTCCACAGTAGTTTTCTAGAGAGCCTAAGATTGAGTTTTCATTTTTTTTAATTATTTGAATTGAATAATGTTATTCACCAATCCCTATTTTAGAACTGGCCAATTTTTTTGGAAAACTAGATGAATACATGTCAATATTTCTGGGTAAGAATATGCAGGGGATCGAAATCATAAGGTAATTGATATTTTTAGCCCAAACATATGAATTAAAATGCATTTATTAGCACAAATGTACACTTGACCAGAACAGCTGATACAGCATCCCTTTGCCTGCTTTAGTTTGAAAGATGACTTTAAGGAGATTACTTATGAGGTTTTTACTTGCACTCTCAAGTTTCTTTCGATAAGTTTACTTGGTGCTAATTGTGTGAAAATGTTTGTTATGGATCACTCAAGCCATAAATGAACTTTATCAGGGAAAAAATACAAACAATGTGGGTTGAATCAAGGGCTGGGAAGAACCCTGGCGACAATTCAATCTGGAAAATGTACTGATATATGTGCATGAAGAGTTCATGGAGTGTGAAATTACTTCCCTAAGTGTAGAGGAAGTGCACAGTGAGTGTGAAAGAAGCATAAAGTAGTGTGAAATGAGAATGATTTGGTACTCATAAAAATGAGAAAGTTTAAGACTAAGGTGTGTAGAAATTGTTATAATTAGGTGTGGTTTTTACATCAAATCCATAAACCACTAATCAAGTCATTCATTGGAATTAAAGTATTGGTGAATGGCAGAGTAGCAAAGTTTTTCATTTTAAATTTTTGTTCATATCAATACAATGATTAAAACTTTGAAGTCATGAAGATTACAATATTCTAACTGCAGTAGAAATAGTACATGTAAATGGGGATCAAGGGCACAATGAAGAGCAGAGGGCACTGCAATGTTACTCTCTGTGGATGCACAGCAACCATAGGGAGAAGTAATGATCCTGGCCTTGGCATTTTGGATGTTGGCATTCATTGAGTTGGGCAGCCACGGTTGATGTATTGAAGATGGTAAGCATCCTCTTTGATGGGCAGTTTTTGGATTCCTTAGGAACATTTCAAGTTGACTTTTGGAACCTACCCACATGCAAAATTCATCGTCTACATATTGATGCCAACACAACACATTTTTGGTCAGTCCATTACCAGAGGAGAACAAACCTTTTTCAAAATGGTCCATGTAAATATCCGCCAGTAGCGGGGACAAAGGGGAGCCCATGGCTATGCCTTTGGGTTGTTCAAAATATTTACTGTTAAAACTGAAATAATTTTGTGAAATACCTGTCTTCAAGAGTTCATACAGTTCAAAGGTGATTGGAGCAGTTATAGACTTCTGAAAAAGGAGGGTTTCTGCAATGTCCAGTGCTTCCTTGGGTGGGACACCAGGGAAAAGGTTACACACATTATACGACAATAAGATACACTTGTTTGGGATGATCACTTTTGATAGCCGGTTGATTAAATCGATGGAATTACTAACTCCATATTTTGTGAAAAACTTTGAGTGCTGTCTGAAAATGTTTAGTTTTCTCGATAGTAGATGGTTGGGGGTAGTCAAGTTTGAAACTACCGGTCTGATCGGAAATCCAGGTTTGTGTATCTTTGGTAACCATAAAAACCAAGTTGCTGAGGGTTTCATTTGATATAATCTATTTACCTCAAACTCTTTCAATAAAACTGTACATGATTTGAACTTTTTTTTGCACTCAAGTTGAAACTTGGCCATCAGGTCTGATTGCAGTTCCTTAATCCCGTTCTCTTCAATGAATTTTTCACATTTCTCAATGTATTCACACTTATTCATTATCGCCACCGCGTTGCCTTTGTCTGCCTTTTGAATGATGAGGTTTCTGGACTTTAGGGTGTGCTTAACAGAGTTCAACATATCATATTCAGGAAAACGTCTCTTAGCTTTGAAATCCTCCTTCAGATGATTTTTAAGTTCCTGTGCAATGCAATGTTTAGCAGGTATGCTATCCTTCTGGAGGGCTACCTCGCAATCTACCGCAAAGTTTTTAATTTCTTTGACTGAAAGAGGGGTTTTTGGTACGTATTTCAAGCCTTTTTCTAGCGAAGCTATTTCATTAGTTTTAAACGTGTGCGCTGATAGGTTTACTATTCTTAGTCCAAACTGCTGAATGATGGTGGCCAGTGATACAGTCCAATCTTTCTTGGAAATAGATGCCTTGTTCTTTATGAGGGTTTCTAACTTCCAATCAATGTTAGTCTTCTTTTTAAAAGCAATCTCACTACTTTTTTGGCACACTGCATCATCCAAAAATTTCAAGTACAGGTGACGGAGCACCAAGCCTGCGTGAAGAACAAAAAGTCTGCGCCACATTTTGCAATGCATTTATTGGAATATAACCACAGCAGTGACTTTAAATTTGAAATTTTACACGTAGAAAAGAAAGGACTTAGACTGGACACTTTAGAGCAGCTTGAAATTTTAAAAAGTGTACACTCCAAAGAGAATATTGTTAATGACCTTTTGTACACCTCCCTCTCCGCCCTCCTAAACTTACCACTCCCCTTCACCTCAGAGATTTGTGAAAGATTTTTGAATTTGTGTCTATGAACCATTGAAAACCCACCCACTTTCCTCTGCCAATAGGAGGAATGCTCCTCATAGGGTGCCTCACCCTTCCCTCCAACTATCATTGCTCAATTCCCTCCCCCCCCACCCTCCGACCCTCTCACCTCCCCACCTCTACTGGAGTGCAATATATATAAATGGATGTCCGTCAGAGTTGTCACCTGAGGATGACGTTGAACGTCAAAACCCGGGTCGTCTCGTAATAAAATTTTTCAGTGGAATCACAAAGTTACCATTTTTCATTTCCAATACGAATCGATTCTATAAAGTTACGCCGGAAAGTGTCAATAATTTCATCTCACTCTTTATTATATGAGTTGCAACTCCATGAGTTCATGTATTTTTGTGATTCCATTGCAAGACTTCTTGGAGTCATCACTGGATCGATACGTGAGATTTGTGTTGCTGTGTAAAGCAACAAGACTCATGTAATTCTTTTTGCTGTGGGGCTTTTATTGGAGGAAAAACCTGTAGTTTACATATGACAGTTATGTGAAGTTCACATATGTGAAATTCTTCAGAAAGGAGGGCAATCTAAAAGCTTTCCAATGTAAATACACTGTGGGACAAGGTACATATGATAATGAACCTTAACAATGGAAACAAATCGGGTGATATTCAAAATGGCTGTTATGGTGGTGATTAACTATAACTTTCAAGCAGATTTTGGAAGTGTGTTATGGCTTCTTATGCAATATTTCATCTGATTTAATCTTATATGTACTGATCAACTAATCTAATATACTGACTGACGTAATGCCAATCAATATTCTTTATTCACATTCGCAAACCTAAAATATAAATTAGATTATTAATTCTTGATGGTATTGAGTGTGATCTGAGTATTATATGAAGGTGTTGAAAGTGTGTTCATGAAGGTCGATTCAAGTATGCTAGAAGAGTCAACCAAATGTGCAATTTCAAAAAGGTGCAAATAATATGCAAAAAAGGTCAACTAAGAGTGCATTGTAAAAGCATGCTAAAATTTTAAACTTGCAAGCAGTCAGGCATATCATTTAAAGTATATTTGGTCTTAGGGGATAATACTGTAACTTTCTGAAATATATGGGTTCTGAAGATAAATATTTTCCCTGAAAAAAGCATGTGAATAGTGTGCAAAATGGTTCAACAAGGTTTGAGATGCAAAAGTATGCTGGTAATGTGTAAAGTAGGCCAGCAAACTGTGCTGTGTAAAAGCGTTATGTGCAACTGTGCAAGAAGGATGAATGAAGAGATATTAATAAGAATGAAATAAGTGACAAATTTGATTGGACGGCAAAAGTGTGCATTTGGTGTGTTAGAAGTGGGAAAAGAATGTACATACAAATAGTGTGGACACACTGTCGGCCCATTTCTTGCCCATTTTATTTTCACTCTGATTGATAGAATTCTATTGGTGGAGAGAGAAAAGCAGATCCAACCAATCAAGTAGTAATCCGGGTGTTTATGCAGGCAAGTAGGTAGTCAACAGGAGGAAGAAGTTAACAGTTTTTTATGAATTTAACTGTTGATAATTACTAATTAAATCATATAAACTTTCCAATATCAGTCTCATTGATACACTATCACACAATTGCCACTGTTCCTCTTCATTATTGCTCATTGTTGGAGTTATTGCAAACTGATGAAATGGATTTGATTAGGTGGAATTCATGAATAGTTACAATGGCTACAACAATGGATTTTCAAATGACATTGATAAACAACTTTCATATTATTTATTACTAATTATTTTCAAATGCAAAGTTTCCATTAGGTTTGCCAATCACATATTCCTTAAGCCAGGCTTTCTTTAACCCTTTTGGGCCACTAGATGAGGGCAATAGTTTTTTGATTTTGCAATTCAAGGCATAAGATAAATGAAGCATCCCATCAATATTTAAATGTTTTGTTAATACGAAAAAGTTCTTGTGACAGTAACAACTTTTAATCTTATTAAATTGAACCTTGGCTCTGAATTAGGTAAGAAAGCTCGCCAAATTTAGGATTTAACACTTTGAGTGTCAAACGTAAATGCTTATTTTTGTGAGGAAATTGTCCGGCTATTTTAGGAGAAATGCAGAATTAATGAAAAATATCTGTGAAACAGTATTATTTATAATAATTTTCTGATAGGTAATAAAGATTATACATTAAGATACAAAAAAAGGATAAATCATAAAAATATGAATTATTCAATTGTTATTTTACCTTATAGCCTTCAAGAAAAGAATTGCTAAGAGCAACACTGGCATTTTCACGTAGATTCATCAGCGTCACTCATAGCAACTTTGGCACTTATAAAGGGTTCAATAGACAGGCTTGCACCAAAGGGCTACTTTAGGGAAATTTCAACTATGATGCATTTGTGATCCTCCATTAAGAATTGTTGCACCCACTTTTAAATTAATTTTTTCCCATCCAATTCTGCTGTTAAAATTTGATGTCTGTTCAGATAACATTTTTATAGCTTCAGCGATTTCTCGCACTTTCAGTGGGCACGAACATTGAACATGAACATTTAATGCTTTTTAGCAGTAATTTCTGATGTAGTGGTACATTTTGACTGACCACTACACAGATCATCATCTAAGCTGTCCCGACCGCACTTGGACTCATTCGCCCACTTGGCAACAGTTGATATGAAGGAGCAGAGTCCCCCAGAGTGTTCTGATTGTCTGTATGAATTTCATTAGCTTTCTTACCCTTATTTATGAAGTATTTGATCACTGCTCTTATCTCAACTTTTCCATCTTCACAAATCACTCCATGGGAACAACAACAGAGAAGTGTCCACACCACAGATCTCTTCCCAAAGCACTGACATGTTTATTCATTTAGGATTACCTATTAATACACAGGAAACTCATTGTGCCAGCACTGGCATCTAATGGTGATTGTGAGAACCTTTTTAACTACCTACATATTAGCAATCCTTTCCATGATACCTGCTATGTTTGGTATTATCACATATGCCCCTTTTTGAACTCTCCTCCTCCTCAGGAGATTCTCATCTAGACCACAACTGGAAGTTTGCTCACTTTACAGGCAGTCCTTGAAATTAGAACTGATTACCATATCCATTCATCAAGAAGGCAGCAATAAGGCATTTATTCTCTAATAGGGGAGTGATTCAGTACCCAAGATGGAATATGCCAGGTAAACCAATGATTTAAGAAAAAACACAGTTGAAGCATATCACCTTCACGCTCATTTACACCACTTGGCACAGTAGTTATGAACCTCCAATCAAAACGGAAATCATTGGTCTCCAATATATTCTGCTTTGCAGAATGTGTGAGTGTAGTTTGGAGCATCTAAACACAATCTTTGTATCCATTCTTTTCTTTAAAAAGTTAGTTTTACCGGTAGATTTTAGGTTTAAAAATGTCTTCCATTTTTTTTCAATGATTACCTAAAATTTCAATCAATAATAATACGCATTGTGGTTTTTCTACTCTGTGATAATTATTGCGGGTTAAAATTGGATCTAAAAATGTTTCTTTCTATTCACATTTTGACATGATGTGTGGGGTTAACTTTTAAAAATTAATCAGAGTATGAAAAAATAATACAAAAACTTGTAAAAGAACAGATCAGTCAGATATGCTGATGATCAAGCTTTAGTTTGTAAATCAGCCAAGCAAATTTGCAAGCATTGATGAGTGCATTGGAAATTCTGTGAAATGGGCATGGGATGAGAATAAATGTAAATAAAACAAATATCATGTGTTTTTCCAGAAGACAAAGGCCATGGAAATAGGAGGGCAAAAACTAGAGTAGGTAGAACAGTTTCAGTATCTCAGAAGTGTTTTGGACCAAAACGGTCAAAGTAGCTGGGATGTAAAGAGAAGAATTACATTAGGCAAAGAAGCTTTCACAAGGAGGAGTATGACTGGGACGTTAAGTAGGAATGTTTAGAAAAGGTTTGTTAAACTTTGATATGGAATGTAGTTATTTTTGGTGCGGAAACATGGTCGCTGAAGCAGGATAATGGGCATAGATTGGAGGCTTTTTAAATGTAGGTGTGGAGATATTGTGTTGGATGGGATGAAGAGAGAAAGTATAAAGAGATAAAGAGGGACTTTTTATGGAGTAGGATTTTGAGTTTGTTAAAAGAGACAAGATATTTATTTGGATGTTCTATCCATCCAAAACCTACTTTAATCAGTAGGTTATGTACAATAATAATGCACCATGACATATAATTCTGAAATGGAGAGGCTATTCTATTCTTCAGAGGCTCAAATGGTGCATTAAATGATTTCTGTGTATTTCTTTTGACCTTCCGTAAGTTATAAACTGTAATATATAGTTTTATAACCACCACAAATCGGGATCAAATAAAATATCCTTCAATAATACTATCAAAAAGAGTTAGGTCTTACATCCCGAAACAAGTCTGATTTCAACATTTTTATTTAGTGTATCAACTGTTTTGTACGCTTTGTGGAACAAATGCCAACAGACATCGCTGCTTCATCAACAACGGTGCTTCTTTATTCTACTTGTGGGGTTGCCTGGAGCAGCTCACAATGAAGTTTAAGTGTAGCAAAATACCAATTTTGGCACAACACATAATGCAGTATTTTATCCATCAGTTTAACATGGCAGCAGAATTTATCGGTCATATTTGTAAGTTAGGGATATACTTTGAAAGTCAATGTTGAAAAACCTTAGTAGTGGGTAGATGAGATAGATTAAAGAAAACATTCATTGAAAACACTTCCATTTTTTAATGTTTCTTTTTGGTCACCACAATCTCATTTTGTAAAATATGTAATTTTATTCATAAGTTATTTACAAGATAATACAAACATGACATTAAATTTACTCCCTATGGCAGCACCCTTGGTACACCATGAAAATGATTCACTTCCAGGTCATAAATTTGTTTAATTATTCCTCGTCAATTGTAACAGCTACGACTTCCATAAAATATGAATTACACTCATGAAGATAAGTAAAAATAGAAAAATTGTATTTACAAGAATCAAAAAAATTGATTTACAAACAAGATTCCTGCAAAGCTTAACAAATACTGACATCACATTCTAGAAACTAATATTATTGGGCAACAATGGTGGGTATATTTAAATCTTGTTCATTATACAAAAATTTGCACTTCAAAACATCAGTAGGGAATGTCTTTTTGTTTGTGTGGCCACGCCTCCTGCCACAAAATTTGCTCCTTCCTCACTTAGTATACTTCTTGTAATGATTCCTTGGGCTTGTTCACTCGTCAAGGCAGATGGTCCTGACAAGCACTTCAGAAACTTGGTAAGGATCGCAGTTGGAAGATGGCCTCCTATCCTCGAGGTAACCTTTCCTCTCCTCAGCCACTGTCCGTGGAATGCGGATGCTGCAGCCTCTGTTGGCAACTCCTGAAAATGGCACAAAGAATTGGAAAGTCAGTTAATATAAGAGCATTTCAAAATGTATTCCATTCAATCAAGGCATGTTTGCTAAGTAACCAACATCACTAGAGAAAGAAGCCTTTACTATTAATATAATTCAGAATTTATTTCAAGAGGTGCTTCATTACTATGGCCCCATTATGGTTCAATGGGACAGTAGAGTAAGCAAGGGTAAAAATGGAGATGAGAAATAAATAAGCTTGAAGAGGAATCTGGATTAAGCATTGGCCCACATTTGATAATGCTGCCTTGTCAGTAGTTTTTCATAATTGGTCTTCATAAGTCATAAATGAGAACCTGGATGTTACTGAAGCATTATCTAACTAACTGAAGACCTTCCGTACAAGTGTATCAGGCACTGTACCAGTAATTTGATTCTATTCTTCTTTAAGGTCAAAAGAATTCAGTAGGCACTAGGTATCAAAGCTTAGATTAATCAAAAGTCCATGCTACTGCTGTGTGTTAAAACAAAATATTTACGCTTGGGCAAGAGAAAAACGATTGATACTCTTCTAAACACCATATTTTTTTTATTTGTGATCACTGAGAATCAACATTTACCTGCAGAGAAATCATGAATAGATGAAGTTTCATGGCGTCCAGTCAATCTCCTCTCATTGTCCTTTCCTTCATGAGGGTCATAGGCCTTGATGTGGCGGAGGTGTTGTTTAGAGAGCTTGTCAATTGCCTTCTCAATTTCACTGAAACAAGCAATAGAGAAATATTCATGACCGGGCATCGAAGCAAAATAAGTTCTTACTTCGACAATCTTAAATGCTCAAATTGACTGCAAATGGATTATGGAGAGCAATTTACGCTCGCCTATAGAACTAAATACTCACAGGATGCCATTGTCTTCCCTCATTCCTTTGGTTGAGAAGTTGGTGTGTGCTCCAGCACCATTCCAGTCACCTTTCATTGGCTTGGGGTCGAAGGTCACGACTACTCCAAAGTCTTCAGCTACTCTGTGCAGGAGGAATCTTGCCATCCACAAGTCATCACCCATCTTTATTCCTTCACTGGGTCCAACTTGGAATTCCCACTGCAAAGTGCAATTATAGCAAATTCGTGTCAGTATAATAATCTCTTCTCTCGCTCACATCTGGGTCAAAAACACTGTAATTTTTCCTTAACAATGATAAAATGCAACATCACTAATTATTCTTTGCATTGAGATATAAAAAATGAAAATTTCAACAATGTACTAAGTTAAAAACTAGCATCATTTGAAGATGAAGTTTCATCCTAGTATGAAAACATTCATTTGTATGGTTAAAGTATTTACAAATTGAAACATAAATTCCCAAGTATTCACTCACTAGCTGATATAAGTACCAAAAATTCTTCTTCCCCATATGCCCTCCATAAAAGGTATTATCATTAAATAAATGGAAGGTCTGAACTAGTTACAGAGCTAATTAGCTAATTTTTTGTACGTACCTGAGCTGGCATGACTTCAGCATTGCTTCCACAGATCTCAATGCCAGCATATAAACAAGCGCGATAATGGGCTTCAACAATGTCTCGGCCATACACCTTGTTAGCTCCAACACCGCAGTAGTATGGGCCCTTAAAATGAAAAACAAAACCTATTAATTAAGTCATACACAGCTTTCTTAGTCTGATTGACGATGTGCACTACTGGCTGAAAGTTCATGGTTTTGAATTCAACTATGTTACAACATTGTTATGGAAACTGCAGTTTGGCTAACATTAAAACCTCTTGACAACCCACATGAGATTGATCAGGATCCCAGTGGTCATTCATTATAGGACAACCAGGGATATCGTCCTGAAAGCTTCTCAATTTATAAGTCCTCTGAGCACAGTTCTAAATGTGAATGAAAACTTTCCGGAATGCATCCAGAGAAATATTGGCTGAGTAGTACATTGTGTACTGCTGTTCATGTCATTAGAAGGCTCTGGATAAACTAACTGAAAGGATTTTGAACTCTACTTGCCACTTTGAGAAGTGGGCCTCATGATGGTGCATGAAGAAAAAATTTGTTGACCTTCTAATATTAGAGTGAATTTAAATATACAATTACATGAAGTTCAAACTATGAATGTTTCGACTAATTCAACTGCAATGTGCCATAAAAGGACTTATTAACCTGAGATGAGCTCCGCCCTCACTAATTACATCAACCTCCTGATTTAATATGTAGGTTGTGGTTTTTGAGGGATCCTTGGAAGAAGAATTATTGACTGGGAAAGGAATTACTTGTTAACTTAGTAATGTGAACTCTGATAAATTTCATTCACAACATAGGCCAAGTGACTGGATGCATTAATATCAAGAGTGGTATAATAAGCAATTTATGACAGCCAAATTAACAGTTCCATAGTAAAAATTCTTAGTTTCACATGCTATATATGATGTCTGACTAGATGCGTTCTAATGGATCAACTGGATGTCCATGATACCATATTCTATTAAGCGAGTTATACCTTAAGAATTTAACTGGAAATGTGTAACAGCAATTGCAAAAGTCTGCAGACTAATTTACACCAACGAGCAGAGAATTGAAGGAAGGTTAAAAAAATTCATTTCATTGGCATTCAATGCTGACATATACTCATACTTAAGATCGAATTACAATTCTGAGAGATTGGAGTGCCTGCTAGAAGTTTACTTCCAACATGACCAACATTAAATCCTTTCCCAATATCTCAGTGTCAGTGGCTGCCAACACACGTGAATATTGCCGTTCAACTATTGCCATTATGTCTTTCTTATATTTAAAAATTATAGGAGGACTTGCAGTTCATGACCAATGAAATCATGATGGCTGCCCTCATATGTCATCTGATCAAACATGCTGATTCCAAGTTATAAAAGTAAACGTAAAGAGAGCTTCATATTAAAAACTAACTAAGAAACCATGTTTTTCCCCAGCAAATTTTTTATCACCACAAAAACTGTCATATTCATTCCATTACAACAGATTTTTTCTTTGGTATTGTGTATTTTCATCAGTGTTTTTTATATGGAAATCCATGGATGCTGAAATTTAATTCACTAACATGAACAGTAAGAAGGTTTCATGAATATTATTTAAATTGTCAGGATTTCCATCAAATATCTTCGCCATAACCAAAACTGCACCCTTGTTTGCCATTAGTGATGCCAAAATTAATCGAAAAGGCATGCATTGATTTAGCAAATTATTATAATGCAAATTATATGTAAGCCTTTTAAGAGGAACCTAAACAAAATCAAGAAAATTTTCTTTCAGCCAAAAGACCATGATAGTGCCTTGCTTCTAAATAGAATTTGTGGATCAACATTCCTCATCATTAAAACAATTACAGCTAAAATGTATGAATTAAAATTAAAAATTGAATTATTCAATTTTTATCTCATTATTTTCTCTTATGTTCACGCCTAATAGGTTTGATGGTGTTGAGAGAGTCAGCACCTGTGAGCTCAATCCTCTAATCAACTATATACTACATAAAAATTGCAGCAGTGAGTACATCAGTCATTCTTGGGGTATGGGTTACTCAGCCTGGAGTTGAAAACTCTTGTCATCGGTGTAACATTAAAGAGTCAGTTCAGAAAGACAATATTATATAGTATTCATCTAGTTCCTTGGGAGTTTGCCGGGTTCAACTGAACTGCACTGCATTTTCCTCTGCATAAAGAACTTCTGGAATTCTTCTTCATTTGGCTTCAAATCATGTACCGGTAAAATTCACGTTTTATTGGTGCATTGGACAGGAAAAAAAGGGACTTTCATGGAAGTATGCCAAACATTCTTGGCAATATATCTGGATGTGAATGCACTTGCGACACTAAAGGACCCAAAAGTGTAGCAGATAGAAAGTAGAAGAGGAAATGTAGGATTTGAATTGTATACAATCTGCATTGCATTGCAAATTGCTCTGATAAAGATATTGCATTTAGAGGATATTTCGAAAATTTTGTTAAAGATTTTTTAATGATTTTCCTCCACTGCAGAGGATCCCGAAATTTGTGTATTACATCAAAATGCTATACCATTTGTGCTTGTCAGATAGGTCATCATATGCAATGGATATACTCTCCCTAATTGTAAAAACTTGCAGATTATGCACATCTTTGCCAAAAGATGCCATCTTTCACTGGTAGCAATTGTCCCTAAATCCCATGGAGTAAATAATAAGTTTCACGCACCTGAGGTCCTGGGAACCCATTCTTGGGCCATCCAAATGGATGGAGGTCTTGATCCAACAAGGTGTACTCTTGCTCCAGACCAAACCATGGGTGCTGGTTAGCTGCTTTTTGCATGACTTCAAAACATGTTTTTCTGTGGTTGGTATCTGAAGAGAGAGCACATTCATAATATTTTAAAATATACTCTGCGATTAGTTTATTGGTAAGTTCAAGGCTCCATATTCTCTTCCTCACAATACTCCACCCATTTGACATATATTTTAGGTTATTTAAAAACAAAGGGGGGGGGGGAGAGGTTCAAAACAAAAGGAATCTCGCCAACACTACTTATATGGCAAGGCACAGAAATATCATAGTGGATGCATCTTTATATGATGAATGAAACTGCTCTATTAATGAATATAGAGATTTATCATGGGGTGTATTGCTTAGAATACATTTTTATATGTAACATTAAAAAATATCAACGTTGACTGACCTGTAGGCTTCTTATTGTACTTGTAGGTTTCACACAGCACTAGCTTATTGTCTCCCAGCTGAAATGGGTCAGCATACATGGCGACAGGGTGGAGGTAAATGTCAGAGTTACTTCCTTCAGCTTGATATGTTGAGCTGCCGTCATAATTCCATATTGGCAATTCTAAAAGAAATGGAAAGCAAGTGTTCTACATAATGGGTCAAGTTTAAGAGAGAAGAAAAAATGTTATGCAAATCAAGCAGTGGTGAGTACATAATACTTTCATTACTTTGTGTACGTTTACTGTTTTGCGACAAAAATGGGAAGATTGATTTGAATGCCACTGGTGGAAAAGAGATGGATTGTGGGTGAAGTAAGCCAGAAGAATATTACATTGTTTCTGGCTCAACTTTGTGGAAGTTCATGTTTATTAAATGAAGAACACAATGTATTTATCCACTGTTCTTTATTCTGGTACCACTAGTTTCAACGCTTAGGTGTCATCATCAGGTACTTCATTTAATGAAGCCAAATAAAATTGAATGTAGGGGCTCATGGGAGAAACAGCAGGTCAACACTATTCAGCTACAGATTTTATTGGAAAAAATCATCATTTTTGTTTTATCCCTTGAAGCTAACAAAAATCCCGTACTTGGCAAATTACCTTTCCTGCCACTGTGCTATTTTCCAAGCTATTGCATTTGCTCATGAAAACAATATCCCTCGGCAATTTATTTGCGATGGGGAGACTTCCTTTCTCGTAAATTCACCAATGCCCAATTCCTAGGGCACAACTGACAGAATCTAAGCAATAAATTGTGTCATTGTTTCCACATTACACATAGGTGCAAAGTGGGACTGGCATATATGATTTAGCCATGTAATTCTGTTTACATGACTGGTGATGACATTCCATGATGCAAAAAACACAGAAGATTCTCTTCAAAGATCAGATTTACAAGTACCTATTAGATGGGAGAAATAAGAAATTTAGAAAAAAAATATACAATCAATTTTTGGAAATTGAATTGCCAAGAGAAGTAAAACCAATAGAACAGGAAAACTAAGTGAATTTAACAAATAAGGTGATACTTTTTTTTGTTCCTTAGTCTCGACAGTTTCCTACTAATTTCAGGATAGAATGACAGGAAGTGAAACTTTGGAACATATTTATCGAAGATGCAAGTCAATGAACATGATCTCTTAAAATGTCCCTAAATCTTCTTAAAATTACATCTAGGGAAATCAAGACTATTGTAATATGCTATTGTAATTTGAAGGCATGTCACAACAATAATGTGGACTTAAAGATTATTTTTTTGCTTCTGGAAATAGGTTCTTGGTATTCACCAATGGCAATGCTGTTTGGCTGCCATTGAGACTTCTACTAAAAGCGAGGTTTATTTATTGCAAGCTGGGATTTATTCTCAGCTATGAAACTATTGAATTGATTTGTTCTAGAGTTTTATGAGGAAATGGATGATTAATATTATATCTTAACAAACGTCTACCATATTAAAAATGTGTCAGTAAAGTTAGTTTTGTCTGAGAAACAACTACAAACATCCTCCCTACTTGAGATGGTGCCATTGCATTTTTTCCTGGGTCTGACGACCTCGGATATCACTGGCGTTATGGGCCGGTGGTGCTCTGGGGTGCTTGGCCAGCCACCTCTTGCGGGTACGACATTTAATCTCCCCCTCCCGCACCCGACCAATTCGCGATGCGCGTGCGCGTGACGGATTCCCACACGAGTTTCCTCCCCCCCCTCCCTCCGTAGAGGTCGCTCCCCTCCTCGCAAAGGGACGCCCTCTAGAATTGGGTCAGGGGCGGGCGCTATCCCCCCTCCCTTTCAGGGGGAGCGCGCGCGTGTACCCTGGTCATCTGCCAGTCCCTCGTGAGAAATAGGACCATGACCCAAATGGACTCTACTGAGGTACCATCCTTCAGAAACGGATCGCCCTGTGAATGACCGTAATCGAAGCGGACACTCCGCTTCTGTTGTCCTTTTGTATCACCTTCGCATGCTTCGTGGGCGAAGATTAAGTGACGATACATTTCAGGACACTATCGAGGCACCAACTGGTCATCTGTGGTATCCATAAATACGCACGCACACAAAAATAAAATAATAATTGATACATTAAATTTTATTTTTGAAGTGAAACAATAACTTGTAAGACAGGAGATAATGTTAATTTCTTAAAACTTCATCTAAACTCGAAAAGTTTGCGCCCCCAACTTTCATAATTGCAAAGGCAAACTGATCAAATCCACGGATCTAGTTTTCGTCGACCAGTTTTACGTTTAGCTGCACCACTTGGCAGTTAAAGTCCTTTGCGGTCCACGGCAATGGCACATCCGGCAATCGATAGTTTCCGTGGTGCAGGAAACAAGAGGTTTATTTTGCTTAATAATGAATGGTTGACCCAGCCCCGCCCACCGAGTTGAACTAAATCGGACGAGGACCCTCCCAACCGGCCCAGTTGCAGTATCTCTTCCCGAACCGAAATAAATTCTCAAATTGTCGCGGTTTCCCTCAGGGGGGGGGAAGAAGGGCGGGGGAGAGATAAAACGGAAGCTGGAGTAGCACACTCGCTTTAGGGGGTATTCGTCTTTCCTATTTAACGCTCGACATAATATAGGAATCCGTTTCGGGAGTAATTAATTTCAATCTTGCTCATCCTCCTATTCAAATCTTGCCCCGAAGCGTTCTCATGATCATTTAACATTACGGTCAGCCGAAGATATGTGAAACTATCGGTTGAAATTCAAAGTTGAGACCAAGTTTGGAGGTAGAAAACGGGGTATCAAATTAGAGATAGAGGCAGTTTAATTAGCCCATACTTAAAATTTGGGTCCTCATTAGTGCATTCAATCATAGCTGAATACTGGTTAATAAAGACTTACAGAATTCCGTTAGCCTTCCTCGTCCTCCCGTGTCTATTAATTGGTAAGTAGCATCCTGAAAGCTTTTTTTACATGGCTGCGAGTGAATCGATTTTAAGACATTTGTTCGGTCTACATTCGGAGATCTTAACAGAATAATAATAATGCTAAACTGTCCCTACCTAATGTGTACAAAATGTATGTCTCCATGTAGTTAACGCTCGTATCTTTTGCCACACAAGATGCACTTTCGTCATTCAATTCCCCTTGACCGAATGCTCAATTTTCAGCCAATGAGAATTCTCAATCATTCTCGAGTTCCACATGATATTATTTCTAGTTATGCCCGATAAAGAGTGGCCTACGCAACTGGGTCTCTAGAATTATCTTTGTTATGCCTTCACAAGAACTTTTCTGACCTGCATATTTCTATATCGTTTGAGATCTCATTCACAGCTGCGTCAATTGCTACATCAAACCGTCCTAGTTCTGGTAGTTTTTTCACTGTTTTTCATTAAGCTCGTCCTAGTACCCTATTTTCTTCAGAGGTTTCGTTTAAAAAAATATATTTTTAATTCTTCGCTAGGTTATGAAAAGATTAACACTCACTCAGTCTACTAATTTGAACTCGTCATTTGTTTTACGCAACTGTCTAATTTCGTTTCAGTGATGCAAGGGATTCAACACTCCACTGGGACTACTCGATTTTATCTTTTAATGTTCATCTGCAAAATATAATTTTACTCTCGAGCTCGCCGAGGAAATATGGGTGAACTCCGCTGATGGAACTTACTTCTTCGCAGCACCTTCAATATATTACGTTTCCTTAATTCTTAATACCTTTCGTTTTCAACCACCTCTTTGTGCGCATGAAATGTGCTCCATGTAATAGACTCAGGCAGGTCATTTGACAGTCCCACGCTATTGGGGCCCCCTCCTTATGTTTCGAATATTTACAGACGCAGGGAGCGTTTGCGGATAGATGGGGCCATCACAAGGGCCGCTCATTCCATCCCACGTCAGCGTCAGCCCGATCCTTACTCATCGAAAAAATTCGAAGAGTTGTTGAGTGTTAACGACCAACACGTATATTAGACGATGGCAGAAGCCTTGGAACGTGGATCCTGAAAGTTGAAACTTGTACCATCAAAATCAGCACTTCATGCGAGAATACGTTGACTGATTACTACTACTCTGGTATATCGGACTAAATTCAATTATTTTTCCGTGGCATTATATCCATTTTAGGTGCAAAAAAAATATCAGAGACCAGACGTAAAAAAATAATATAAGATATCATGTAAAAACTTGCATGTTTTACCCCGTAAAACGCAGTGGAGTAGCCTAATTCTCTCCATCTGCAAAGCTACACGGGGCGTATCAGTCTCTCGCAAGGAGTACGATAATATATTTAATGATTTCTTGAGCTTTTGCCGTGAGGATAGGCAACACACTCGACCATTCCCATTTTTTGTTTGGGAATCTTTGTACATAGGTAACGTCAATTTGTGCTGTATGGATCCACTGACTACATTTAGGCCCGATTTTGAAATTTCTGGTTAAACCTAATCGTCATTTAATGTTAAAGATTAATAAGAAAACAGAGTATAAACAAATAAGATACCTCCTTAGTTTAAGTGGATATTGTAACCCTGGTAACATCATTTCTCAGTTATTTAGCTGTTTAACGGTCGGAGTTGAACTTACCTAGCGGCCGAGTTTTGGCCTTAACCGTAGCTTAAAATTAGCCTTCAGCTTAACGATACACTATAAAACCTGGCCATAAGGTTTCATTATTTTACGTTTCCATGTAATTTTACCTATTCGACATGAGAGCTGCAATATTGATTCAACGACGCCAAAGGCAACGGAAACAGCCATCGTCCTATTGAAAAGGTTTTCAAGATTCTCATTAGGCAACGTGTTTACGTTGCCAAGGGATATTTTAAATCAAAATAATTAAAAACGGCTCCAAAGCAGACCTCAATATTACGTTTATGCCTCATTGACCAAGATGATACCATGTGATTCGAAGCTCGGTATAACACCGTGTAACAAGTATGTACGCCATTGTAATACTAAGCTAGGTATACGTGTATTATGTTTTTATATACTGATTCCCATCTTTATATCGTTTCCATTTGAATATGTATTGCATGTCAGGATTATTAAATGGAGACACAAAAAAGTGGCCGTACGCAACATACACGAGGTAGACAATGTGTTTGATAGCCGATTGGGGAAAGTAAGGTAACTTTTTCCACAAGGTAATTCGATAGTGATGGGATTTAATTGTAGCTCCAGTGAGTTTGAAAAGCAATAACTCTTATTTTAATTTACCAGAATATTAATGTTATTTTATTGCTTTCCGACAAAAGAAACTCCTCTTTAAGACCAACAGCAGCTTTCACAATGTTTAGGGAGGCTTAAAATTACCCTTAGTTCCTTCCAAGTATCAGCCCGATCACACTACAAGTACCTGACGTTTAAACATTTTTGTGCAAAAATTCCTGCTCCATGCATGTTAATGCAAAATTGCAAAGGTGCAATTGAAATTAATGATCCGACTTATTTTGCGAGATCGACGGACGTCCACGATCGCTTCTTTCGCCATCCCATTACCACCTGCCCCACTGAACCCACCAAAAACACACACACAAACACTCACCTTCGACTTTCTTCGGGATGAAGTCGAGCGTCCTGGTCTTGGCGCGGACGTTCTCCCCGGTACCGTCGATCCACACGTACATGGCCTGCACTTTGTTTTCCGGCTGCGGTAGGTTCAGGTAACGATCCAGCACCTGCTTGTTGGTCTGGAAGTTAGGCGTCACTGAGAGAGCCATCTTGGGTCGGGAACTTGGCCTGAGGAGTAGAGGTAGGAATGAACGCATTAATGAGGTGCCGTCCAGGGAGACAACGCGACGAACTAGAAGCATTTTGCAGGCCGGATCACACTGCATGCTTCGCGCCAGGGAACAATCCCCGTCTGTCAGAACAACAATGCTACGCGAAAAGAATGCAACAATGAATAAAACCGGACAATAACAAGGATAACAAATCGTAGAGAGCACACATCCAGAATACGTCAAAAATAACACCAATAATCGCTACATTAAATTATTTACCATCGGCCTAGTTATTAATGAAACCATCCGTCATTGAATAACTACATAATAAAAGAGACGACGACTATTGTAATTCTCCCCTAATAGCCTTCGTCTCCGTTATTATGGAATAGTGCCACCACATCACACCTGAATCAGTAATAACTGCCTACTTTAATTTGCAGGAAGTCCCCATGGGGAATACGATGAAATTTAACTTTTATTCGGTAACTTATTGCTTCTGCGGAACAACAGTGCCGTGAAATGCCCTCGTGTGCCGTGAACCTTTTGGCTGAGACTGGGGTCCAAATTCCACCAATAGTTCACCAAATGATGTTTCTTGTGAAACGGTGTTGTGTCTTGGGATCATCCCACACGACATAGATCAGACAGCGAAGAGTAGGGCCATTACTAGGTACGTATCGCTTAATAGTTTCCGTTAAGAAAATAATTGGGTTAAGTCATTACGCGCTAAAATGTGACTTGGCGTTACTGAAGAAACCAGTGTTTCTCCAATTCCCTGGAGGATGCGTTCTGCTATGCTTGTCATGATTACTCCTCTAAACAATCTACTTCTGACTATATCGTCCTCCGAAGTTAATAAAATATATTAACTAACATGCCTACGTTTCATTAGTAGCCAGCGCCCCCACGTTAATTCCTGTCGAGTAAGGCGCGGCCAGTGAAGGCAAGTGTTTCCCAAAACCAGACCCGATTGCAACCAACTAAGTAATTTTACTTCGATTTTATTCGAGGAGGCAGAGGAACCTCCTGCTCACCTATTTTCACTTTTCACTACATTTTATTTTCTCTTTTCAAGCCGAAGGAAATGTCAAGTCTGCACAGGGAGTTTCAATGGTTTCTAGTGGTTTTACCTATATTTTTTTAAGTCAGACTAAATTATATCCATCCAAAACTGTTGGACTTCATTCCTGAGGTAAGCTGCCCCGGATTGTCGGGTCAATATTAAAAACGGGATCCATCACACTGGAGCTTTTTTACTTACCTAAGTGACGGGGTACGCTGCGACTAGGGAAAAACATTTTTCATTTTTACTAGGGATTTTTTTCTGACGTCTTGAGAGACTTCGTATACGCCTAAACACATTGTAAGTAACACTTCACACTTGTACCTGGTTAAAGAATAAGCAGACAGATAGTTGGCTGGAAAATGGAGATAATTAATCGGACAAGCGAATCCCGGTGGCAGGGGAACATCATATTTCTACCAGGGCAAGGTCCAGGGGTGAGCCACCCTGACTCCCCCCACCACACCCTATATCAGGGCTCAGCGGCCTTATCCCTTGACGACGCGTGTGAACGGCCTGGGAGGGGGAAACGACGGGAGGGGGGTTTCAGGTCGGGCACAGAGCCAGGGGCGGGGAATTCAGGGGGGAAGATCGGGCGCCTTGCTCTCGCCGCTTTTAAAGAGTTCCAAGAAGCGACCTCCATCGACCAAATGCGAAACAACAGGCGAGCCTAAAAAAGAAAGCAATGTGTAACGGGCAAATTATCTCTTTCCAACATTGTCCTTCTAACCTGCACACACGGCTAAACGAGGCTTGCAAATATGAATGCGGTTTAAAAATCCTATGAGCACTGAAGTTCAATTGCCATCCAGCGTTCACGGAAATCTCAAATTTTTAAGACCCTTTGAGGAACACGTACTACAATGCTTGCTTCTTTGATAGCGCGAAGGGTTTGCTGAATAATTAATTCACATAAACCCAAGATTTAATTTCACGTATGGAATGAACTAATGAATGAGGAATTCAAGTGATCAAACCGTGGTAGACATGCGAAAATTAATAATTAATAATATATATATATATATATATATATATATATATATATATATATATATATATATATATATATATATAAGAATCCGAATGAAATACGGATTTCAAGAAAATTTAAGATGACAAAATAGTTTCTTCGCACCGGTGTTATCTTGAGCTCCGGTGGGTTGATATTTCTGCCGTTCACCAGGTGGTCCGAAATTCTCATCCTCTTCCCTCCTCTTCCGTTTCTATTCCTCTCTTTTGGCCAGCACTTATCTCAAATTATTAACCACAATCACATCTCGAAATCCTCCCCACTCTCTCTTCCTCTTTCGTTTAAATTTAACTTGATATTATATAGTTAGCTTCATGGTAAAGGTAGATTTGGTACATATTGATTTCATTTAACTCCAATATTGTATCACCGGCAGAATTAGAAAGTTGAAACATATTTAGTTCGCCTACTCCAGCAAGATTTTCAGGAAGGTGCTTCTTCACATTGAGATGTGGAAGGACGAGGAACGCGCTTCACATGTTTCAACAAGCAACGGTTGCCGTTGACACAATATTGGAGGTAAATAATTGAAAATTACACCAAGTAGGCATAAATTACATGTCAATAAAACAATGTAACATAAAATTAACGTTTTGAACAATAAATTATGCAACGGCAAATTTATAATCCCTCTTTATTGAACAACCCTCGTAGAACTCACAGTTATATCTGAGGAGGATTTCCTTAAACTACTGTATTAAACATTTTAGTTTTCATTAATGATAAGTCAGCCAGAATGATACTTAAGAGAATTAGTCTGCCGAGACTGAAATACCAAAGCAAACTCTACCGGGCTCTTTTGCCGATCCGTACTTATAAATGGTACACGCCCCCGCTCGTGGGGAGGGCACCAGCCCCTATAAATTGACTCCCTCCGCACGCGTGAGAGTTTCGAGCAGGTGTAGTAAGCAAGCACATCCCATCCGGTTGCGGCGTGTCCAGATAAGGCAAAAAGAGGAGAATTTTTTTTGGTGATAAGTCGAGACGCTCACTCGTGCACCAGATCGAAACCGGGGAATTCCTACTTTCAGATCCCAAATTTTTTAAAAAAATTCTTCGTCTAAGTTAAAAAAAAATCATCTACTGCTGCAATCGGACCGAAGCGAGAAGGAGATCCACCGACATTATTCAAACAAAAAAGTCGTCTCATCATTTTTTTTGTCTAAATCCAATGACCACACTCGAGAAATTATAATATTTTGATGCTATTGGAACAAAAAATCGTCACGTTCAATATTGATCTTAGGGGAATTATATTTTAGGTCACGAATAGAACACGCTGTCTCATCTTTGCCACTTGCTGTTCGGGAGGTATTCTCGAAATTGAGAGATTGGCAAATTATTCCCTTTCTCATTGAAGTTTAGCATCTTCGAATGACTGCGTTTGCACACAGCCGGTGACTTCGTGATGGTGTTTCAGCGTCATCCTTCGTAAAAATTCTACTCTTTCGTCTTTTAAGCTTAACATCTCCCATCTTTCATCCTCTTTCCATTTATCTCATCTCAAAGGTGGTTTCCAGGCCAACTAATAAACACGTAACTAATCTATGCATGGGTAATACAGGTAACAGAAGCCGTATTTAAGAACATAAAAATACAACCCTTCTATTGAAGTTGGACAATGAAAATCATTGTTGTTCCAATGTAGCCTATAGTTTTTTTATTAGGTTCAACTGTTTATGGAATCGGCGGCGAAAAAACTTCACAAGTAGTAATTCCAGTTGGTTTGATGGTCGTTCTCTTTCACTCTCTGCCTGCCGATCCAAGGACTCGTTTACGTCCATATCACCGGCACCATTGACTCCGTTCTTAACCTTTCGCCTTTCTTTATTTTTTATAGAATCGAAAACCCAGACTTTGACTGCGGCGTATATGTACCATAACGAAAATTAAATATTGTACTACGTTATTTGGGCAGTTTCACAAGATATTTACTGGCTTAGGGAGGATGAAAAGAGCTGTTTCCTGGTCAAATTAACGATACTTTTCTAAGAATTACGTCATTTTTAACGGATTTTATGATAACTTAGCACGCCTCAAAACGCACCTTTGACTGAGAATATGGAATTTGGAAACTTGTGAGCGAATGGTAGCAAATCCTCAAGGCGTGTGGAACGATTCCATGGCATAACATGATAACCAAACCTTGTTTTGTACCGCATTACATTCATTGCCCCGACCGTGGTTCCAACGTCGTCAACGTCAAATGGTTAGAAATTACAAATAGTACCGCGGAGAGAGAGTACTTCAAATTTGGAGAGGGATGGGATTGAATCGGTGTGTTTGCCGGTCTGATTTTACCCATCCCATACACATTTGCTGTTTTAACATTGCCTCTGCTGCCCTTGTTGTAAGGTCACGCAACACCAGATCGGAACGAACAAGAGGATGATATATTTTTTGACCACCTGCAGCACAGCGACCGCGTTGATGCGCTAGGGGAATTTGAAGCATAGGCGTGGGCGTACATCCATCCGAAACAGATCAGATGACATCGAATATAAAATCCAATCATAGCACTGCATAAAATGTGAGTTTCAAGTTGATGGGTGAAGCGACGTGGAGAACGTGTCGAAGAGCTGATCGGAGGGAAAGAATTCAAATCAGGAAGACGAGCTAAGCCTAAGTCCTTTGTGACCTCATGGATTTTAGAACTTCGTCTGAGAACCGCGGGCAGCACTGTAAATGGAACTCGTTCGCCCTCTTAGATTACCCCATCGACTATTTAGATCGCTCAACAGACCACCTGGGAACAGCGGTGGTCCAAAGTGTAAAACTCATTCGTCTTGACCAAAGCGAATGATTTTCTACACTTTGAAATAGTTGCATATTAAATGCACAGTAGCGAATGACTCCGTTACTGTCTTTTAAGTTACTGCTGCGGGATCTCCCGCAGTTCTTTGGCATCGTAAGCAGTTCAAGTTGGGCTATGCGTAGCCTCAATTGTTACACCGAATTAAAAATTACACTGGGCCGTGGGTTTTTGTTAGTAGTTGACATGACATAGTCGCTTTGGTACCTTATCCTTTCTCTCTCCCTTCCCCCCTCCATTCCAAACTTCTTCAAATATCGCGATATTTATTCATTTCGGCACCCCTTCCGTCGCTCGCCCTCAGCAACTCTCGGCCTTGACGCCCCACCACACTCACGGATGATGTTAATAATAACCTGGTTTTCCTGGAGGAAGGGAATTCTGTTTCGAAAGCATCGGCGTGAGGGAGGAGTAAAATTTGCCAAATCGTATGAAGCGAATGAACAGATTTATTTCAAGATTTAATGCTCTCAGGACGTAAACCGTTGAGGAGAGTATCCTATTAGCTAAATGAGGAGCCCACATGCAGCATTCAGTCGTTCAGTCTCATTCCAAAAAACAATAATTTTCTCGTACGCAACGAGTTGAGTTCCTCGTCCCCCCTTTTAATGCATCCTTCCCCAAAGGATGGATAGGGCAAATTGCGAAGTTTCAGTCGTGATGCGGCGGAAATCGGAACTTGATGAATAAGCAATGATTAGATACGATCATATTTATTGGTCATATTATTCCTAAATTAGTTTGCAAGAGGAGAATGCGTCACGGATTCGTAACATTTCATACAAGACGGGCTTTTACTTGACTTTCACGATAAGAGTTTTTCAAAGTTAGCAAACCTATGCCAATGCCCTGGCCAAGTGCAATGTTCCCTAATGACGATTTTAACAGTTAAACTGTCAAATTTGACACATTTTCTAGTGATACCCTGGGACCGCCATCATTATTTCAAACACGGTAGTATACTTTCGTAAAAGATATACAGACGCTCCCACCGACATGTTGGAATCGTAAATGTAACACAACACAACACGAGTATTTCCACAACTGTAGTATTTCTTTCTTTGGATTAGTGGAGCCTCGTCTGCCAACTAGACGAGATTCGTCCGAGCTTACGGGCTGCATCACGAAAACTTTGCTAAATATAGAAATCAATTCGCGAATTTGATTTATTTTACCACGTCAGCAGGTGCATGAATAATTTAAGCAACAGACTTTTAAAAAAATTTAACGATTAATAAAAAATGTGAAATTTCTAATCTCGTTATATATTTTTTTTTAATTAAAGAGAGGTACGGTCCACGGGTTGTGAGTCCTTATCAAACAGATATCGTAAATCATATTAAATTAAAATCTTCTCCGATTACCACCGATTTAATGTTTGGCTTTTACATCTTGAGAATGTGATTTCATAAAATGAAAGAAGGGATTGACATATTTGAGGCGATCATTCTTTGATGCTCTCGCTGAAACCTTCCAATTTGTCTGCATAGAGTGTCAATGCCAGGAAGATCTCTCACATCCTGGGAGATTCCTCTTTGCCCCCCACCGTCTCCCCCCCCCGCGCCGTTAGATGAGACGATAGGCCGCAATGTGCAAGAACACATAGAAATACATATTAAGAGTTCGTTATAGATATATATATATATATATATATATATATATTATTAGGTAATCTACCGGTTAAGGTAGGTTTTTGGACGGACGTAATTACTAATTAAATAATTTGTGGCCCCTAGCAAAACACAGCCACCTGCTCTACATCAGGTTCCTCTTCAGCTCTGAGTACTTTCTTCCTCCCTTCATCCCGTCCAACATCCCTATCCTGTTCCTTCCCTTTCCTCGTTTGCCTAATATTCTCTCCTCAATTAAAGTCTTCAACATCCCGCTGCCGGTCATTACCCCCTTCAGCCACTTTTCCTGCCTCCATAGGATTGCTCCCAACAAACCCCTCTCTTCGCCCACCATACCAAGTACTTCCTTGTTTTCTTCTCTGTCCATTTCACCTTCTCCATTCTTCTCCACACCCACATTTCAAAAGCCTCCAGTCTACGTCTATCCTCCTGCTTCAATGACCACGTTTCCGCGCCGTACATAGCTACGCTCCATATCAAAGTTTTTACGAGTCTTTTCTTAACATCCTTATATCTATGTATATGCATGTATGTATAGACTCTCTCTCCCACGTGATAACTTGAAGACGACGGGGCTTAAAAATGGAATTGAACACGAGCCATCTTTTGCGTTATTAATAATGTATTGGACAATGATTTAAACACCCATCGCGAGGCACAGCACCAGGAATAGGAGGAGGGGGTGGTTTGTGTGCACACTTGCGTTTCATGTCTCCACGGTGACCTCTCCAGAATTCTGCTCTTTAAGAGAGTGATGGACCAAAACGCCCTGAAAAAGTCCAGTTCAGTTGATATAACTGAATCTTCTAATTTTTTTTTTAAATCACGGAAGGATTAAATCATTACGAAGCATGCACGAACAAATTCAAAATACGAAGAGCGCTGTTGTTTAACGTGGTTGCCGCTGATATTTAACCTTTTCTTCGGGAAAAAGCAGTGTTATCTGGTCATACGACCAACAGCAGCAACTTAACAATTGAAAATGTTGGAACTAACAGACTTGAAATGACTATACATGAATTAAATGGGAGGAGAACACGTCCTTTTTAGTTTCTCCCTCGATCGCCACGCGTGTTCTCTCTCAATTCGCTTCTGCCTCAGCCGATCGGATGCTGTGCGGGGGAACAGTGGTTGGCATGGCAACAGTCGCGATGGGAAGATGCCTTGGGTCCACCCCCTTCCCCCGCAATCGAGATCCTCAAGGACGGGCGCTAAGTTGCGACACCATCCCCTGGTGGCGCGGGGGTGGCCGTGCGCGCATATGAATCTTCTATCTGGACTGTGTCCCGGGGGAGACAGCGGCATATGGCATCCGTGCCACCGCTCTAGAAAGACCACGCCGACGATTTTGGATGTCACGCCCGCCCCCCCTCCCCCAAAAAGGGAAGTAATTCAAAGAAATCCTGCGACAATAACTTCAGCAGAATCATTTGGTGGAGTATGCAAACAAATAAGAGAAATTTCTAAATATGAGAAAAAAAATAATTCGCCCATAACGTGATTAGAATCCATATTCATAAATTCACCTCGCGGTTCTTTTAAGCCATCCAAGGGCGTTCTCCTTTACTGCGATTTTCTCTGGGATTTAAGGACTATGAGTTTTTTTTGTAACCAATCACCATTCATATTCAATTGTAGCCGAGCTAGTTGCGACATAGTCTGCGACGATGTAGAAGCTTATCTTTAAACACACGTTTGGCTTCGATGGATATAAAGAAAATACGGGAAATTCCACGACAGTAACTTTTCAGCGGAGTCACCCACTTGATAAGAACCCAAATGCGAGACCTTTTACAGAGGAAAAACAATTATTCGCTCACAACAGAATTCGAACCCAGACATCTCGATATCCGACCTAGTTTTTCACTTGGCCAGTAATGCTTTCATTTCCTTTTAATGAATATTCTTCACACACACAAACACTCAGGCCTACCTTGGGTGACTAGTCAGTCTGATCGCTTATTGCATTTCAACTCTCTAGGAAGAAGGCCAAGTACATTGATCAAGTGGCCGAGCGCACACAAACTCTTAAATAAATAAATATATATGCACGTAAAGAGACAAATTTAAGACATGTTTATCGGAGCATTTCCACATATATTATAACATATCGCACTGAAATATCAGTCGGAGTGAACGCAAAAAAAAAACTCCCGCCACTAGTTTGAGATTTTTATCGAAGTTGTCGAATAAAAGTGGATGCATAAATACATACAAGCATGCACACAGGGAAATATATATATATATATATATATATATATATATATATATATTTCCAGGGCACTGTACTGCAGGGCCTGTATATATACATACTCGGCACTTCTTCTCACTAGGCGATTTAAAAACGTTCTATATAACAATTTGAAGATTCAATTGATAATAAAAATGGTCCAATTAATGTAACTATTCCATAACGGTTCAGGATGTAAGCCAACTTCCCGGGAGTTAAAGCAAATCAGTTATTTATAACAGCTCCTTAATTTAAGAGCCTGTTTATTTACAAAACTGCCCAAAATCCTTATGGAGACCACAAAAACACGTCCTAAATGATTTAACTTTTATTCATTTCATACAGCTTTGAACAGGTGTCGTCATAGATTTTCCACTCAATTCTGCAGCGGTATAAAAAATAATACCTTTTTAACATTATGACAGTGGTGGCTTTGCAGATACACGAGAATGTACTTTTATTTTTAAAATTTACCAGTTTGAGCTTCCATAAATATCCAGCGACATAAAACAATATGTACAATGTAATATCTTATGGCAAGCGACGTAAAAATACTAACAGATTGGTTGTTGTCTAATTTAACCAATTATTCTCCCGTATATACATACAATGCTAGCCGACAGATGTCCCCAACAGCCCTCTTTTTGTCCGTCTATCCGTACGTTATGCCTACTGGGCCTTCAATTAGTTTTTTCCAACACAAAAAAAAATTTTCTCATTTTTTCCCAACCCAACAGGTTATTCTTTTCCTTAACTTAGCCTTTTCCTCCAGAACTCTTTTAT